>NC_044333.1:6259926-6575083 GCF_007399415.2 Gopherus evgoodei | reverse complement strand
TCACTACCCACTGAGCCCAACAATCTAGCCCAGTGGTCCCCAACCTTTTTGTGACCAGTAGCACATTGATGTTTTCAGAAGAGCATGGTGGGTGCCAACAACTTTTCAAGGCTTATTTTGTATTTGTACATTAAATAATACAAAAAAAATTAATATTACATAATGTATGAATCCAAAGAGAAGAGAGAAACCGGAGAAAAGCTGCAAGGACAGAGAACACCGGTGCCTATAGCCCTGGAGTACTCTGTCCCCAGCAGGCTCGGGGCCCCAGATTCTCTTCTCTGCTTGGCACTAGGTGCACCCCGCACCTGCCGGGAACAGAGAACGCCGGACCCGCAGCCTGAGTTCTCTGTCCCCGGGAGGTCCCCTGCTGGGCACTACTCGGGCGCACATAAATGCCCCGGTGGGTGCCATGGCGCCCGCGAGCACCACGTTGGGGACCACTGATCTAGCCAGCTTTCTATTCACCATATAGTCCATTCATCCAATCCATACTTCTTTAACTTGCTGGCAAGAATACTGTGGGAGACCGTATCAAAAGCTTTACTAAAGGCAAGATATCACATCCACCACCTTCCCCATATCCACAGAGCCAGTTATCCAATCACAGAAGGCAATCAGGTTAGTCAGGCATGATTTGCCGTTGGTGAATCCATGTTGACTGTTCCTCTCCTCCAAGTGCTTCAAAATGGTTTCCTTGAGGACCGGCCCCATGATTTTTTTGGCGACTGAGGTGAGGCTGACCTGTCTGTTCTTCCCTGGGTTCTCCTTCTTCCCTTTTTTAAAGATGGGCACTACATTTGCCTTTTTCCAATCATCCGGGACCTCTCCCAATCACCACGAGTTTTCGGAGATAATGGCCAGTGGCTCTGCAATCACATCAGTCAACTCCCTCAGCACCCTTGGATGCAGCGCATCCGTCCCCATGGACTTGTGCATGTCCAGCTTTTCTAAATAGTCCTGAACCACTTCTTTAAACTTTGAATATATTTAAAAACATGAGGCTGAGGCTTCGATATCAGAAGCAAAGCAACTTACTGTGTGGGCAGGTGTGTCAGGCCACTCACCGTGAAGGATCCCCAGTTGCCTTACATGCTGGGTCTGTAGGGATCCTTCACCAACCACTGAAATGCAGCTCCCCTGGGGGTGCAGCACCTGTTTTACTCTAGCAACAGCTTTCAGGAGGGGGAAGGAAGAACGTCTTTTTGCACCAAAACCCCTTTGGGAAATGTAAGGAGGCAGAGCTGAAGTTTGGCTAAGATCCCGGAGCACATACCCCGCTATTGAACCGTGTCTATGGATCTTTAAAGCCCACGACGAGGGGCACCTCATCAGCAAGACACCCCTGTGTCATAACTTTCCTACTCAGATCTGAACTTTAGAGTTCAGAATGTGAGAAGCTAGCATGAAACCTCCAAACTTAATTACCAGCTTGGATCTGATATCGCTGCCATCAGCCAGAGAATTCCAGTGTCTGGCTCACTTTGGTCTCCCCAAAACCTTCCCTGGGGGACCCCAAGACTCAGATGCCCTGAGTCTCACCACAAAGGGAAATAACCCACTTCCCTTCCCCCTCTTTACCTCCTCCCAGATTTTCCCTGCCCTGGGGACCCTAGGATACTCCCTGCTTCAAGTCCTTGAAACACAAGTACCGAGAGATCAAATCTCTCTCTCCCCTCACCCAGAGGGTATGCAAAGTCAGACTTAGTAAATCTAACACAAAGAGATTTTCCCCCTTCCTTCGTTTCTTAGCCTTAACCAGTGAAAAACTCAAACAGGTCTTAAAAAGAAAGCTTTTATATAAAAAGAAAGAAAAAGACATAAAATGGTCTCTGTATCAGGGTGACAATATACAGGGTCAATTGCTTATCCAAAAAGAATACAATTTAACACATTCCAGCAACTACACACATGTAAATACAAAAAACAATATAAACCTATTGTCTTACTATTCTTGTACTTACAACTTGGAAACAGAGAGCACTCTCAGAGCCGAGAAAGAGAACAGGCCAAGAACAAAAGACTCACACCCAAAACTTCCCTCCCCCCAGATCTGAAAAAGTCTTGTTTCCTGATTGGTCTTCTGGTCAGGTGTTTCAGGTCACTGTTTGTTAACCCTTTTATAGGTGAAAGAGACATTAACCCTTAGCTATCTGTTTATGACACGCCCCCCAAATTGCAGACAGTGGGGAACCTCACTGGCGGCGATTTCCTCCTAGAACTTTAAAATAAACAGATTAATACAACACATGCACCTTTACATATACCACTAAGTATATAACTAACAGACTTTTACATTTTAAGAACACTTCTTAACTACTGGATTCTGGGAAACTTTCACAAGAGAGTGGCACATACCCCGCTATTGAACAATGTCAATGGATCTTTAAGGCCCACGACGAGGGGCACCTCATCATCAAGACACCCCTGTCAGCAGCACTGTGCCCCTTTAGCACCATGCTGGGGCGTCTTTCCAGTACTGACTCTGCAGGGGGCAGGAGGGAAGAGCGCCCCCTGTTGAATCATTATCACTGCTTCCTAGGTTTGATGATGAGCTTCCCCCCCCAGTTCTGGAGCAGGACTGATCCTGCTTAATACACAAGATTACAGCCTAAGTGAGTAGGGCTGCAGCAAGAGGGGGGTGGCTCTTTGTCCCACCCCTCCTCACTCTTTCAATAGCTGTCTCTCTTTTCGAAAACGTGGCGCCCACTGCTGTCCTCAGCACAACCCTCAGAGGCCGATTCCGGAGAACCCGGCCTGGAAACTCCATGCACAAGTTCGGAGTGTTTGGCCCGGGTGGGGTTTGCCATCCCTGGAATTCTCTTACCCCTGGAGCAAGTACTGAAGCACCTGCGCGACTCAGAGCCATTACAATGGGAATGAAGAGGGTCCAGTCTGGGTCCTCGGCAAGTGAAATATTAACAGAGCTGGAGAAACAGAGGAAGTAAGATACTGCTGTGAGGCAGGTGCCTTTTTATGGTCTGTCGGGTAGCAAGTCATGGGTAGGAGGCAGAGATCAGACCTCTCCGTGGAGTGGGGACGAATCTTCCCTTTCCACACCCCTACACCGCATGCTAGCTGTCAGCGGCAGCAGCATCTGGCATGTGCTGCGGAGATAGGCTGGCAGAGGTTACTGCAGAGCCAATCGCTAAGTCTTGTGCGTCACTACCAGCATGCTCTGAGCTAGCCCAGGCCCTGGGGATTTGGCATCTTTCCTTGCACCTGGATTTTCTTATTTTGCAGCTCAGCAGGCTGCTGCTGGGAAGATCTCTGCTCGGCTGCCCCAGGGACGTAATGGCTCTGTGAGGGGTGGTGAGCTGGTGTGATCACTTTCCCCTTGAATGGGTGTTTCAGAGGTTCCCCCAGCAGTGCAGATTGTACAGGGACAGCAAGGCAGTTAGGATGCAGCCCAAAGAGTGCTGTCTGCTAACCCTTCCTACCCACCCTGTAGGCAAAGGGTGGGGGGTTGTGAGAGCAGTTCCCCTCACTGGCACCTCCCTGTATGAGGTGGAAGATCCAAACCTGTGCACGACTACCCCAAAGTCCGGCAGTAGGGGCTGGGCCAAAGACTGCAGCGATTACTGATTACCCCAAGGAAGTTGTAACAGTGGGTTGAACCAGAGAGGGGGCTGTGGAACAGGGAGTGCGGCCCCAGTCCTGTTTTGATTATCACACCCAGCTGGGAAGAGGTTAAGTGTTTCCTGTACAGGGCTGAGACACCGCGGGGTGAAGATGGGGCTGCAGGAGGGAGGCTGGCTCCTGTGATTAGCCCTGGGGTGCAGAGTAAAAGGTTCTGGGTTCTGCGTTGGCTGGGAGCTTTCTATTACTTGGGGAGGTTTTATTTGAATTTAAAAAATGGTGGTTTGGAGGAAGGGGCTGAAAGACCCTAGATGTGGCAGCGAATCCTTCATCAGCTGGGGAGACAGGCCAGCAGCCTGCGGTTGTGACAGCAAAGCCTAGATACCGCCCTTTAATGTGGAGGTGCTTGAAGTCCAAACTCCAATCCAGATCTGCACTTGACAAGCGGCTCTTGTCTTGATATGATTATTAATGATTTATTTGTGTTTTGGAGCCCTAGTTATGGGCCAGGACCCCCTGGTGCCAAGTGCTGTACAATCACCAAACAAAACAACTGTCCCTGCCCCAAAGAGATACAGAGTACAAGGCAACGAGGAGAGAACCCAACCCCCAGTCCCCCAATCCAGGGAGCAGTGTAGCCAAGTGGGGATTATTCCAGACTAAAACCTTGGTTTTATTCCTGGCCCAGCTATCGCCTTGCAGTGTGACCTGATGCAAGTCACTTCCCTGCCCTGTGCCTCGGTTTCCCCATCTGTAAAAAGGAGTTAGTGGTGGTTTAGAAAGTGCTTTGATCTCCTTAGGAGGGATTTGCTGAGTGTTATTACTGAGCATCTCTGCACATTGGCTGTTTCATAGATTCTAAGGCTAGGAGGGATCGTTATGATCATCTAAGCTGACTCCCTGTATAACACAGGCCAGAGAACTTCCTCAAAATGATTCCTACAGCAGATCTTTTAGGAAAACATCTAATCTCGATTTTAAAATTGCCAGAGATGGAGAATTCACCATGCCCCTGAGTAAACTGTTCCCTGGCAAATTGCTGGGCTGAGTTCCTTTGCAATCCGGGTCCAGCTTGGCCCCTTGAGCTCCTCTTGCTCTTGCAGAATGCCACAGCAAGTTCTGAAAGCAGAGTAGCAAGACCAGGGCAGCAGGAGCTGACAGAACAGTTCGGGGAGGAGGAGGTGAACAGAGCTCTGAGCAGAGCGCTGTGCTGCACAGCATCTCGGCTTGGTGTCTGCAGGGAGGCGGAGAGCTTGTACTTACCGCGGGGGGCGTGGGTGTGTGCAGGCAGTGTTGAAAATCTGATCAGACACTCACGCCGGGTCTCATCAGTCAGTGATCCAGTGCCCGTCTGATGCTGATGTGCTAGCGGGGAAGACTGCCAGGCTGGGATGTGGCTGCTTCTTGACATACCAGGCTGACTCTTGGCGACTGGGCAGTGAAAACAGGGAAAGGAGACGTGCCAGGGCTCTGTTTGTTGTTGCCTGGCAGTGGCTGTCTGCTAGCTGGCCTGGGGCAAAGGGGCCACTGGGGCATACAGCCACCTCAGGGGATAGCCCAGGGGCAGGGGCCCTCTGTGCCAGGTACAGAGTCTGGGTGCTGCCCCTGCAATAGGGACTGTTCAGGGCAGAGCGAGAGTGGACCGCAGGAAGGAGAGGGAGTGTCAGGGTCATGGATGGGGTGTTCTTATGCCTGCTGATTCTGCACATCTGCAATGGCTCATGGGGCTATTCCAAGAGGAGTCCACGTTGGAGCAGTTGCTAGGGCTGCCTAACCCATGCTGGGGGCTGAGTTGTCCCCTGGCAACCTCTAAATAGGAGAGGCACAAGCGTACCCCTCCAGCCCCTAAGGTGCAGTTTTCTCTGTTAAAGGGGCAGCAGTTCAAACATGAATCTCTGTGTTCTACATCCCTTGGGAAGTGACTGAGAACCAGCTTCCAGCCTCACACACGAGTGATGTCTGATCTGGACTGAAATACTAGTTTGTAGCCATTAATCCTTCTCTGAAGAGTGACTCTGTGAAAATGATGTTGTGAGGTTCCTTGTTCGTTGGGCTGATAATTTCCATCTCAAATGTTTGCCATTTATTAAGACTAAGATACGGTTTTATTTTCTAACTGCCAGGTCTGCAAGTTCCCCTTGGGATCTGAGACTCAAGCTTGGGTCTTTCCTTCTTGAGCCTCATCAGCTGTAATATAATTTGCCCTGAATAACTTTGTCGTCATTTAGACCTTTATAACACCAGTGATTTTATGTTATGCCCTGTGGGACCTGTCTGGAGTCTCACTGGTTTCACTGGGTTTGGTGTGACTGCAACTTAATAATCAGTTCTAGCGATAATACCCAGGAGCTATGGCATGGTCTTGTGCGTAGGGCACTGGCTGGGAGTGAGATGACCTGGATACTTGTCCTAGCTCTGTCACTGAGCTACTGTGTGACTTTAGGCAAATCACCTCTTCTCTTCCCCTCCAACTTTTTCTCTACTTTGAATCTCACACTGTGTGTGTTTCTAGCACCTAATACCACAGGACTACAAGCTGCTGTGTAACAGACACCACTGAAAGGACAGAGTCCTTCTTCCATAGTTGGGTAGAAGTTACAAGCAGTTCCATTTTCTGAAGTCAGAGCAGATGCATCCCTGGATACAGGCGGAGGACGAGGAGGTCTGTTTGAGTCCGAAGGTGCCATTTTGCCCTGGTCCCTTTCCAGTGTTGGCCCACACTTCAGTGCGGACACTTGGGTCACTGAGAGAGGCTGGCTGCAGAAATTCTGCTCGGGGAGCTCTGGTTAGACTGTATGCAGAAGAGATGTTAAGTCATGCCCCGTCTGCTCCCTCACTTGAATGCATGGTGTATATGGGCGGCAGCAGCAGCAAGGATGACCCCTTCCACCATCCCCCTGCCTGCCACTTCTCTCCCTGGCCCAGGAGAGCCAGTAATTCCTTTTTAAAAACATGGATGCAGATGCTGGAGAATTTGTCGGACACTGGATGCAGTGCATTCACACGGCCGGATACAGTGACATGAGCTGGATTGTTGTGGTGCTCAGATACAGGGCAACAGCATTTTTCTCTCTTGGCTGAATGTGCGTGATCTATTTTCCTCCACTGCCTACAACGTCGTAGTGAAGCCCAGAATGTCTGCAGATCTTCTCGTGAGGGGATCTCCAAGACTTTGCAAACAGTCAGGCATTGAGTCTCGCATCACCCCTCTGAGTTATTATGAGCATTTTACAAATAAGGAAGCTGCGGGCCACAGAGGTGAAGTGACTTATCCAAGGTCACTCAGTGAGTTAGTGCTGGAGCCGGGAATGAATCCCAGGGCTCCTGATTCTCACATGCCACATTTTGACCGCTTCGCTCTACTGTGTGCTCTAGAAATTCGCCTAAGGCAGGCGCAGAGCACCACATGTTCAGAAAATGAGGAGGACGGCCCAGAGGGGAATGCAAGCCAGTCTGTGCTGGTTCTGAGAGCCCTGTTAGGAGCCTGTGAATAAGGTCATGGAAGATAGATGAAAGGTTTACAGAGCAGGGAGGGGCCAAACTGATGAGCTTTTTACTCGAACCCGCTTTTAAAAAGGAGAGAGCCTTTGGTATAGCAAGCCCCATCGTGTCAGCTATTAATAATGCAGAGGCACTCACAGAGGAAGGCACTTGGTCTGTAGAGTCAATTTGTCCTAGATGGAGCCACGCAGCAGCATTTCAAGGAGAGAAGTGAGGCCTTGTCTGCACAGATTTGCCCTGATTTCAGCCACCAGTGACCAGCAGCCAGTGCAAACCCCTAGGGTAAACAGGCAAAGGCACTATCGGCACCAGGGAGCGGAGTGCCTCCTTACTTGAAAGCACAGCTTATAGCGGCATGCCCTGTCTGCACGAGGGATTTGCAGTAGTGCAGCTACACTGGAGCAAAGCCCTAGTGCAAGGCCTGAGTTTCATTCTTCCACTGAAACTGCCTCTGTCCCCACCAAATAAACGTGGTTCTCCTTTGTGGTTCTATTGGCCCACTTAGTGGCAGATTCCAGGGGCCGGATTCTCCTCTGCTCTGTATTACTTGTACTGTGGAAGCCCCTTGCGCTCGATGCTGTATAAACACCCACCCAGCAAAAAGACGGCCCCCGAACCGAAGAGCTTCCGATCCAAGTACAACAGCAGGAACAAGAGGTGGGCATAACAGATGGACAGCGGGAGCACGACTTGTGTAGCCATCTGGGCAAAGGGAGTGAAACATACTACCAGACCAGAATTCTCCCCTCGCAGCAGTAGCAGCATTTTACATTCACGGTGGCCAGGTGCAAATGGCGACTCCAGGTTCCAGGCTGCAGAGAGCTGGGCCTAAGGTGCCCTGCACAGCAGGTGAAATGCGATCATCCTGGGCTGCATTGAAGAATGCTGCCTGTGAAACACGCATGCCTGCCCTGTCTGTCCTGGATTGATATACTGCTGCATTTACAAGAAACAAAGCTTGTTTGTAGGGCGATGGGATCAGTCGCTGATGCTGCAAGTCTGGTACTGACCTTGTAGTAGACACAGGCAGCCTGATTCTCCTCCCACTTACAGCGGTTTAATTTTCCCTTGACTACTCCTGATTTACACCGGAGTGAGGAGAATCCAGATTCTGCAGCATTTCTGTTGCCAGAGTTTTTCCGCCAGGAGTACGGTGTCTTCAGCACAGCCCGAGAAAGTCACCAGCGCTGGTAACTTAGAGGGTGTCTATGCTGCAGCTGGGAACATCCCAGGTAGACTTGCCCTTGTGAGGCGTGAGCTAATGTACTAAACAGAGCCGTGTGGACGTTGTGGCTCTGGCAGGGAGTCGAGCTGTCTTAGAAATAAGGAAACTGATAATATTAGTAATAAAACCGAACAAGCCTGTTAATAGTATGAACATTTTATACGTCTATAGCCTCTGTTCCCTGAGGATTACAAAGCGATTTACAAACATTGAATGAACCCCGTAACCCACTGCGTAATAGGGAAATAACACGGACCTTTCCTTAAAGATGGAGAAACTGACACAGAGGATAAGATCAATGTTTTCAAAGATGGGCACAGTAATTCATGTTTAAGCCTTATTTTCATGGGTGATGAGCACCCACAACCCCCAGCCCACTATCCCCAGCGGGTGTTCTGAATCTCAGCATCTCTGGGGGGAAAACAATCAGGACTCTAACTGAGATGCCCAACTTTGAAAATGTTGGTTTAAGTGACTGGCTTGTCATCCCACAATAAATGAGTGGCAGAGCTTAGAATAGGATCAAGGTCTCTCAGTTCCCAGACTTTCACTCTGACCACTAGACAGTACTGCCTCCCTTAAAAACAAACAAAGAAACCAAAAACATAGCCAGTACCACCACAGCAACAATGTTAACCCAACTGCTCGCCTGTCTTTTATTGTGTCTGCACAAACTAAATCAGATGGCCCAGGTGCATTGTATGTGGGAGGGGCAGTGGGGTCAGGACACCTCACAAAATGATCTCATTCCCTAAGGGAGAAGAGCTGTTCTTTGGAGTTGCAGGAAGGATTCATTCACATTTTCAAGCTATGACACTACTACACTGTTTTCCAGGTACACCAAAGTTACCTTTACTGATCTCATTTTTGCCTGTGCTGCTGCTGGATACAAAAATCCACCTGTCTAATTGTTTCACTTACAGGATTGAAACGGAAAAAAGGGAAAGTTATTTTTTTTCTTTTTTGCATTACCCTAGCATCTGGGAGCTCTCGTCCTGGACCAGGACCCTCTGAAATATACAACTGTTGTCAGCAAACTACATTGAGGTAGTTTGGTTCTTTGGCTGTGTGATGTTACAGTTGTTTAGTGGCTTTACAATCTCATCCCTTGTGCAGGAAGAGAATGGGTTGTTTATTTCAATTGTAAATGGCCTTTTGTTTTCTGACATGCACTGTCATTTGATGGAATTCAGTGTGGCCAGGCATCATTGTATCAAAGATCGATCAAATCAGGGTGAGGCCGATGATTGGAGATGTGATCGGCTCTCCCGTGAGAAGGACTCTGAAAGGTTCTTCCCAGGGAGTCCATGTAGCACCAGAGGGAGGTGACTGAGTGAAGGAGCTCTCAGAGAGGTGCTGTGATTCAGCTTTCATGACGCACTTCCTGTTTGTTATCTCTACTGGTGGTGGTCTTGGGTCAAACCCACTAGACAGAATCAGGAGCATGTGACTTGTAAACAACCCTTGAGCATCTGCAATGTCCTTTTAAAAGAGTGTGGCTGAAAGTGACTTTAGCACCATGGGACTCTGTTTATTGTCTCTCAGGTTTCCCAGTTAACAGCTGCTCAGTTTACAAGGGAAAAGGTGGCTCTTTCCTGTCTTCACAGAGCTGGGAGGTATAATTTCCATCTCAGGGAGACATACCAGCGCTAGCTCTGATCAAGCCAGCGTGCTAAAAATAGCAGCGTAGCCATGGCAGTGCAAGCGGCGGGAGGGTGTACCTGCCCTAAGAATGATCCTGGCCAAGGCTCTAGGTGTGTCCTTGGGGTGGCTAGCCCATCCCACCGCTTGTGGAAACACTGCTTCACTCTCCTTTACACCTCCCAATTCCACCTCCCTAACCGCCAGCCCTGCAAACTTCTTCTAGGTGCAAAGATCACTTGGGGTCCTTCCGGGCTCCTACACTAGCACCAATAAAGATTCAGCAGCTGGAGCTTGGCTGACCTGATTCTGACGGTGCATGCCCCAGAATAGCCAGCTCCCTCTTCCAGAGCCACGGTGGCACTGCAGCACTAACAGGGGAGATCGCCTTATTTAGGCAGTGAAATAAGTGGCTGTGATTCTGAAGAGAACAGATCTATTGGGTGAGGACGTGGGAGCGACCACAAGTGGTTTTCAGGCAGGAATAGCATTTTAAGGGCCTGGCGATAATGAAATGCAGTATTATTAGTTGACGTACTGAAGTGCCTTGAGGCTCTAACCTTGTGCCAGGCGCTGTCCAAACACCTAGTGAGAGACAATCTCTACCCCAGACAGCTGTCAGTCTAAACAGGGAAGACAGCGTGAGGCAGAGACTTGCTCAAGCACAGACAGAGGGTTAGTGCCTGTGACAAAATGGGAATTTTCAATGTTTTGTATGAATACTGTGTGTGCCTCAGTTTCCCCGATGTGTTGCACTAGTATCTAGGTAGTGGGACAAGGATGTGTGGTCATTGCAGAGACCCCTAGAGGGGCAGATGTGACTGCTGCCAGCTCCCTGGGCTCACACAATGGCCAGACACTCTGTATCCTGGTAACCGATGGCTTGGGCCCATCCTCTGCAAGAAGCCAGCCGGAGGAGTTGGAGAACAAAAAGAGAGGTGGAGGCCAGGTGACCGATTTGCCCGGAAAACAGCACAAAGGATAGAGAAAGGGTAGCTGGGCATGACTGAGGGTGGCTGCTGGAAACTGGGCAGTCTCCTGGTTTGTGGCTCAGGGGCAGAGTCCAGGGCTCTGGATCCCCCCCATCCCCACCCCCAAGATGGACTCTGATGAGTCTTCCTGCTTTCTGTGCTAGCTAAGAACAGTTCTGTGCTGTGTCTCAGTCAACCAATAAACCCTTTTGTTTT
Organism: Gopherus evgoodei; assembly: GCF_007399415.2. Taxonomy (NCBI): domain Eukaryota; kingdom Metazoa; phylum Chordata; order Testudines; family Testudinidae; genus Gopherus; species Gopherus evgoodei. Next base: position 6,563,950 of record NC_044333.1, on the reverse strand, counting down.
ACAACACTGGCTGAAAGTCATTGCTGACTGCAAAGCTGGCGTGTGTAAGGCTTCAGGGGGCGTGTAAGGCTTCCCCCGGTTTCCTATTCAGTTGGACTCACTGCAGGGAGCTCATCGCGTGAAACAGGGGTACTGAACACCCCGAGGTCAGGCCCAGGAGCTGCTGAAGCCAGGGAACCTGCCCTAGTGGGAGTGTGCCCTGAGGAATGTCACGCTGCAAGAGGGGCCTTTCTGAAGGTCATGCAGAGCGGCTCCAGAGTATGGAGCCTGTGCACCCATGACCCTCACAAAGCCAGGAGCAAAACTTGGGTACTCCTGACTCTGAGTGCAGTACCCTATTCACTAGACCACACTGCCTCCGAAGTGCCTACCCTGGTATGTGCATGATTTGAAACGCTCCATAGAAGGGACAAGCAGCGAGGGCCCTTTTCCAAGGGACTTCTCAAGGGCTGGTGAAGGAACTGCTCCTGGAGGGGAGTTAGCCACTCCAGTGGCTGCTGGGTAAACTGAGATCCTTTTGTGCTGCAGAGCAAGCGGTGAGTGCGTGCCCAGGCCCACCAGAATGAGGTGGTGCACAGTCCTGAGAACTGAATTCTCTGTTGCCCAGGGATGGTGACATTGACTCAAAAGGTTTCATTGGTGGGAGGACAGAGGAACAGATACTGTCCTGAGAGCAGGATGCAGAGAGGTCGAGGGTCTGAGAGAAAGGAGCAGGCTTGGGTCAAGGATATCCCAGCTGGGGTTCTGCAAGGAGATTTGCCTGTGGTGGTCTGACTGCTGGTTTCACTATGTCTCTTCAAGGGAGATAGCAGCTGGAGGGGTCTGCTGCTCTGAAAAGGGGGCTTCAGGGGCTGGGAACCTAGTGAGAATACAGAAGGAAAAGGGATTTAGGCCAAAATTTTCAAACTGGGGAATCTAACGTTAGTCACCTAAATCTGTATCTGAGCACGACAGTAAGTAAAAATGTCTTGATGTGGAGAGGTGTGATTTCCCGCTGGAATCAACAGGGCCTGGAGGTGCTTAGACTATCAGGCTGCTTCTCTTTCCTGCAAGGAAGGGAGGCTGGAGCTTTTAGGTGCCCAAGTGTAAACATATTGTCCTCGGATGTTAACTGTGGACTTACTGCTGGAAAAGCTTGGCGTGCCAGAGAGCCAGGGCTGGCTCCACTTTGGAGCAAGGCAGATGTTTGTGTGCAAGCTTCGCAGCGAGAGACTGTGTCCGCTGAGTTCTGGTGCTGCGCAGGAGCGGGGTGTTTGCAGTGGTGGAGGGAATGAGTGCCTGCTTCTGACGGGCAGAATCCAGGAAACAGACTGTATCAAAGACAAAAGGGAGGAGGGCAGGACCCAGCATAGACATTTCATTCCACCCATTTATTATTTCAGTTTGTGCATTGTGCTGCTGTATCATCTAACTGCACCCACGTGCAGTTCAGTATCTCAGACCAGATCCCCAGGTAATGTTTTCCCCTGCCCATGTGAATGGAGATCCCTCCCCACTCAGCTCGCCTCTCCGAACTAGCCTGGAGAAATGAACCTTGTGCTTCGCCCTGACAGTGCAGTTTTGTTCGGAAAGGTGACTTGGGTCAAGATTTTCAAAAACTGGAACGTGAAGTTGGGCTCCCAAATTCTGATGGAGGCTCCTAAATCAATGAGCTGACTTGCAAAAGTGCTGAGCACCCAGCAGCTCCCATGGAAGCCAAGAGGAGTGAAGGGCAGTGTAGACTGAACCTGATGATCAATGACAGTTCCAAGCTAGATTGCTGTGGGCTAGGAGCTGGGGGACGCTCTCGTTAGTGTGCTGGAGAAGTTCTGTAATGGCTGCACCGTTAAGGGTTAGCCCATTGTCCTGTGTCCTTAGCCTGTATTGTGCTAACCTGTTTGATCAGGCAATCCCTGTGATTCTCTAGGGCCTCTGTCCAGCCTCTTTTGAGACCTGGGAGACACCGTACTTGGAAATCTCCACCCCTGTTCCCAGCCGACAAATATGCACAACCTAAAACCCAAGTGGCATGTTAGTGCATCAGCGAGAGCCGGGACACAATCATTATGAACAATGGATCCATCCCCAGAGCAAGAGGGATTGATCGGCTCTGGGTCAGGGAGAAGGGCGGCAGCAGCAGCCGGGCTGGAGTGGATGCAGGGCACCCTGTGCTGTTTCTGAACTGCCAATGAGCAGGGCTTCGCCTTTTCAGTGCCAGCTTTTCTGAAAGCTCTTAGTAAAAGCATGTAGGCTCCATTCGATACCTGCTGTGTCCTCTATGGGGGCTGTCTGCCCTTGTGAGGATGTGGACTCGGTGGGCTGACAGCTGCTTCTCTCACTACTGTGATCCTAGGGACAGAGCCAAGCGATGGCCCACCACCCCAAGCTTCATCCTGAAGAACCTCCTTTTGCCTTTTCCACGCACCACCTTTCTGATGGGTGCTCCGGTCAGCCTTCCCGAAAGCTGACACTGACACATCTCCGGGAATCAGCCAGGGCGAGCCACTCACACAGCAGCCAGATGTCTGTTTCCCTGTCTTCTGCCTCTAACCCCCTTCCTGAATCTGAGCATGCCCCTTCCCCAGCTCAGCTCTGGCATCCCCGAGAATATGAGTCCCAGGTCTCAGAGCTGCCGACATGTTACCGGCAGATCATTACGCACCACCCTCTGGGAGTCTAGATTTTGTGATGTTACATTCTTGTTACTAAAAGTGTGGACGCTAGTGACAGATGCTGTGGATCTGTCGTTGCCGAGTGGTGTAAACAGAACAGGAACGTTAGGGTCTTTCAACACTAGAAGATGTACAATCCAGGCAGATGGGAGCTTGAATAAGAAGACGAGAAGCCTGTCAGACCCATGGAAAGAAACATGGGTAATTGGTGGCTTTATCAGAATGGGTGGTCCGGGGCTTTCTAAGCTTTGAAATACTTTATTGGACAAAGAGGTTGTATACACAGGGCCAGATTTTGTCCTCTGTTTCCCCAGGCCCTGCACCTACTGGCTAAGCCATTCCCAGCTGTAGGTGAAAGGCAGAATGTGACTCTCCCTGCTTCAGATGTGGCTTTTGTCTTTAAATTCATTGTCTGGCTCTCCTTGACGTCTGGGGGAGCCACATGTATATGCAGCCAAAGGCAGAATTTGGCCCACGCTGACTACGTTAATAGGAATTATGAGACAAGCAGGAAAACCAGCAGGTTTTAAATAGAAAACCCTGTATCTAATATCAGGAGATCCTGCTAGCAATTAACTGCCTGGTGCGCCCATGCAGAATGCACCTGCTGTGACAGCGCCAGGTGTCTCCAAACTGTCCGTCGCTTTCAGTGGAAGGAAGGCGCGCAGCCGGGGCAGGAGAGCACTAGTAACAAAGGGGTTAATCCTACTAAGTGATGCTGAAATAGAGACAGGCCCTGAGAACTTTACACACATTTAGAACCCATCTGCAAATGAGTAGCTGGGCTGACACCCCCATTTAACTGTGCCCCTGGGACACCACCACCTAGCTTGCTGGGTGACCTTTGGCAAGTCACTTCCTTGCCTTGTGCCTCAGTTTCTCCATCTATATAATGGGGATAATGATACTTCCCTCCTTTGCAAAGTACTTTGAGACCTACAGGAGAAAAGTGCCTTATAAAAGCTGGATATTTTTATTATTTATTCTCTTTCCTTCCCTGCTCACTGTCTGTTCCTTCTGCCGGGCTGGAGCCAGGAAATAACAGTGAACCCAATGCATTGAGCCCTTTCTCTCCTACTGCAACTCTGTCACTAAAAGTCAGCCACTGACTTGGGAACACTCAACCCTCTAACCAAAATTAGGTAAGTCAGATGAGATCACTGAAGGCAAGGAGAGGGTTTGAAGACTACACATCCCTAATAGGTGTTGTACACCTAGACACTGTGTCTGCAGTGCTCAAGCTGTGCTCTGGGCAGATCATTGAGGTATTTCTGGATGCTCCTTAGAGCTGCTTCCCTCACCGTGGAGAAGCATTGAGGTTTCCTGCTACTTGGAGCTCATCTTCTAGGATTCCCAGAGGTGCTTTTGACCCCCTAAATTAAAACCCACTCCCCTCTCATCAGCCTGCACAGCTTCTGTGCATCTTTCTTTGCTGGACATTTCATTGGTACGAATGCAACCGTGATCAAGTTTGTGGACTCCACCAAAGTCAGAGGAGATACCAGTGACCTGGAGAGATTACATCAAAGGAGGCTGGTGGTGTGGAGAGACTCCCATCTAATGGAAGAGAAGGCCTATGCCCAGGGAAAGGAAACAAACAGCACAGGCACCGATTAAGGGGATGTAGCCAAGCAGCTGCTTGCAGAACCCAACCCTGAAAGATGCTGAGTGCCCTCCACTCCCACGGACTGCAGGGTCAGATTCTCATCACACAGGACTCTCCGTATTTAAAGCTATAAGGGACCAACATGTTCATCTCGTCTGACCTACTGCAGAACCCAGGCTGCAGAACCTTACTCAGGAATTCCTGCAGCAAGCCCACGACTTCTGTTTGAGCTAGAGCAGGACCTTCAGAAAGACTTGATTGATAGATTGCGAGTGATGGGGAACCCACCATGTCCCTAGGTAAAGTCTCCTTAGTGCTGTTCTAATATAACTTTTCCCTGTGGCAGCTACACTGCTAGGCTATGGGAATGTTGCGGGATCAGAAGGCTGGAAGGGGAAGACTTGGATCTTAAGAAATGGCTTCTGTGCTACAAGAGATACTGTTTATACCATTTTCCTCTAGGGGCCCTTTCCACACACAAAACAATGGAGCAGAATTGTGGGCATCTTGGCTGTTTGGGAAACACACCATATCCTGGGCAGAGAGGGTTATTAGTGTCTTGCGGGGATGGATTGATGTTTATTGACTTTGTTCTAGTCCAGAGAAAACTGATAGCAGAGCACAGTTTGCTAGATCCACTCGGTAATATATGGGAATTCAAATCAAGCCCCTCCCGTCACAAGCTGGGGGCTTCATCTGAAATCTCTCCTGATTTTCATAGATTCCAAGGCCAGAAGGGACCAGTCTGACCTCCTGTATGACACAAGCCATGGAACTTCCCCAACATAACTCCTAGAGCAGATCTAGAAAAATAGCCCATCTTGAGTTGTCACCCTGGGTTCCCACAATGTGGGTGCTCCGCACCTCTGAGGCGCAGGGTCTCAAGTGGATCCAAGCAGCCCATTTCAGAGGCGAACACAACTTTGTGCTCTGTGTTATCCGGCGGTTCTGCAGCAGGCGTGCCACACTGGAACAGCTTGTTCATGACATGCTGTGGCCTGAGCTGTAATTGGGGCCAGAAATGAGCCCAGTACCTGGGGAAGGAGGCTGACTCCTTCTCAGAGTGGAACCTCAGTCTGAAAGGCCATGGACCGCCCCATGCCCACTCCTGTTCTGGTAGCTGAGCTTCTGACAAGCGGCTGGATTGACATGCTCTGCGGTTGAGAACCACGTTCCCTGGGACAGTAGGAGTTGGATTCCAAATCCTACCCTTTGATTTCCCAAACTGGGCTCTGGTTGTCATGGATTTTTTGAACGTGTGGAAACCTTTAGAAAAATGATTCTTTCCACTCCGACCCCCATAAAAGCCACAGATCAGCAGCGACTTGGAGCAGGTGCATTGTGCTACTCCCTGGAGGTAAAGTAAGGAAGTGGGCGGCATCCTCCCTCTTCATAAGTGGCTGCTTTATTGAAAACGCTTAACAACACTCCCTCTGATAACAGGCCAATTCCTTGGCGCTTAATAGCAGAGACCCTGGCCTCTCTCTGCTGTTTCAACTTGTTAAACACATTTGCACACATACAATCACCCCTTTAACAGCCCCTCTCCGTTCCTTTGACAGGTGTTCGTTTAAAGCAGGGGTCAGCAACCTTTCAGAGGGGCTGTGCCGAGTCTTCATTTAGTCACTCTAATGTAAGGTTTCGCGTGCCAGTAATGCATTTTAATGTTTTTAGAAAGTCTCTTTCTATGTCTATATTATATAACTAAACTATTGTTCTATGTAAAATAAATAAGGTTTTTAAAATGTTTAAGAAACTTCATTTAAACTTAATTTAAAATGCAGAGCCCCCTGGACCAGTGGCCAGGACCTGGGCACTGTGAGTTTCACTGAAAATCAGCTTGCATGCTGCCTTCGCCATGCGTGCCATAGGTTGCCTACCCCTGGTTTAAAGTGTAGCTGTGCTCTGAAAAGTGCGTCTGTCAGTACTGTTACCACGGAGCTCCACATCTGTCACCTCTCACTGGCTCCAGGTCAGATGTGCTCCATTAGCAAGGAAAAAGGTTTAGGGGAACTGCCGGCCCTGCAAACTCGTGCTTAGATCCAAATGTTGAGTTGGGATCTTGCTTCTCAGCATGTCACCAAGGGGCTGCTGCTGAGTGCTGTTGACGCTGCTGCAAACCTGATGGGTTTGCACAGGTTGGACCTCAGCACAACGTATTGTTGATGTTCATGAGATGGAGGTGAAATTCCAGCCCTACTGAAGTCAATGGGAGTTTTGCTGTGGATTTCAATGGAGCCAGGATTTTTCCTTTCAGCTCGTTTTCTTGTACCTGTCTTGGCTCCTACCTAGCTAGTGAGTAAAGAGCAGTCAAAAGATAGGATTCTGAATATGCAATAGGGGATCAAATCTGTTGAGTTAGAAGACATAATTTTTACAGGCACTTGTCAGAGTGGGAACGCACGTGTTCCATTATTTGATGCAATATGTTTGGTTATGTACATAGGAAAATATGGTTATCTCATTCGGTCTGAGGCTGGTCTCCAGTGCTGTTGTATCTCATAGAATTGTAAAGACAACCTGCTCATGCGACAGATCCATCCATCCAACAGTTCAGTTGTCTCTTATGCTTCTCCATTAGAGAAACTCAAACTTCCTGCTTTGGGGCTTGATTGGGCTTTCATCCAAAGGGGCCTCTTTACTGTGGCATAGGTAGCTAGGGAAATGTAGGGAGGATGATTCTGCTTTTCTCTGCATTGCACGTTTAATTTAAAGGCCTGCTTTCCCCCCGCACCTTGGGTAACCGACTGGACCTGTGCAGAGAGGATGTCAAATGTGATCAGAATGATAGTGTCTTACATGCGCTTTCCACAGACGTAAGGGCTTGGAGTCAATGGAAAGACTGTGATTGATTTCTGTGGGCTTTGGATCAGGCTTTCTGGGCCAGGGTTAGTGACAGGAGATGGTGATGGGGTGTTCCCACCCGAGTCAGGAAAGGGTTAACAGGTTGCTGGGGGTGCAGTGCGCCTGGCCTTGTGACACCAGAAGCAGGCGTCAGGCACCAAAAGAGGAGCTGAAAAGGAACAGTCCAGCTCAGTTGCTGCCTGGCTGGGACGGGGGGGGGGCAGACTTTGAGCTCTCGGGGTTGGGGGGAGGCTGGACTGGGAGCTAAGGAAGGCTGCTTCTTAGGAAAAGGAAGGTTTGTTTCTTTGTTATGATTGTGGACTCTGGGTGCCGTGAGAAGGTGGAACTGTCATGTGACATAGCTGGAGGACTGAGCCACCTCCACCCACAAGGTGTTAGAGGCTGGGCAGGGCAGCAGGATCAGGGAACCAGATGCAGAGCTGGGGCAGAAGGGGGAATGTGGCCACAGGGCCATTCCCGTTGAAGTCCATGGAAACTTTGCCGTTGACTTGGAGAGCAGCTGGATCGCCGGCAGATGCCGCTGAAGTGGGTTCATATATAAATAACTCAAATCATTGGACCAATTGTCCTCACCCTTAAAACAAATAAAGTCACCTTTGGGCTGAGACCAAAACTGGAACATGTCATAACTGGCCAGTTCTGAGGTGGTGAAATAAAGGGTGTACCTCAGAGGAATAAGTGCTCCCTGAAATCACTATAGATCTGTAAGAACCTGTACACATCAGCCCAACTCTTGGAAGCCAAGCGAAGTCATTGGAGCCAGTGGAGCTGTGCTTTAATTACACCACTGGAGGATCAGGCCTTAGAGTGATGCTTACTGTAGTATTTTGTGTCTGGCTAGCAAAAGAATCCAGATAGAAATGCTGAGCGGCACAGAGAGACCAGATGCAGTCTCATGGGCGCAACCCTATCGAAGCCAGTGGAGTTACCACATGGACGCAGGTGGCCCATGGGAATTTTTATGGTCGGGTTTAAAAAAATCCTTCATGTTTGCACAAGATCAAGTGTGGGGAGGAGGAAGCTTGTGTTTACAAGGAGACCTGCTGTCCCTTTGAATTTGTGACTTTAATTGACTTGAAACACGAATAACAAAATACATGTGCACTACACAGATTGGGGGCTTCATGAAAAGAAAATCTGGAACTGGACCCAGCCCTATTGAAGACACTTAAAGAATAATCTCTCCTGCAGGGACTCTGGTTTGGGAGGCACTGGCTGCCAGGGTGGAAAATTACTGGCAGCCCTGTGCTGATTGAGGGAGGAAATGGCATGGAGAAGCTGGCGTCCTTCCAGCCAGGGCACATGTTACATACTGAGGCAGGGGGAGAGGAGCAGCAGCGACTCTCACAGCGTCACTGTGCTACAAGGAAGTACGCTGTGCTGGCTTTCAAAGACAAGGCTGTGGGCCTGATCCTGGAAGGATCACCCCCTCAATGAGGGTGGAGGATGCTGAATTCCTTGCAGGATCAGGCCTTATATATTCCCCATATCATAGGGTGCTGGAAAGAGAGATTCCACCCTCTACCCCTTGTCCTGTTATACCCACCTGCCTCGTTTGGAATCCTGGAGCTGATTTGCCTTCTCTGGGGTTTGATAGGGATGAACTGCTGAGTCGGGGCCCAAAGGAGACAGTCCTGGGGTCCAACGGAGTCACGGTTTATGGGCAATGTAACATTCAATATGGAGAATAACACAGACAATCTCATGGAAACATGGGAACCAACCATTACTAAGTTACAGCATGAGGAAAGGTGCAAATAAAGTGCAGGGGGTTAGCAGAGAAGGTAATTAACCATTGGAACAACTTACCCAGGGATATGGTGGATCCTCCATCACTGGAAATCTTGAAATCAAGATTGGATGGTGGTTTTCGTTTCTTGTTTTCTGACTGATATGCTCAACCACAGCTCCTGGGTTCGAAGCAGGAATGAATTCAGAGAAGTCCTATGGGCTATGTTATGAAGAGGTCAGGCTAGATGACCACAATGGAAATTTCTGGCTTTTAAGGGTATGTCTACACTGCAAAACCAGACCCATGACAGCAACCCTCAGAGCCCATGTCAACTAACTTGGACCTCATGGGGCTGGAGCTGCAGGGCTAAAAACCGCAGTGTAGACATTCGGCCTCAGACTGCAGCCCAGGCTCTGAAACCCGGTGAGGGGCTCTGAGCATGGGCTCCAGCCCACGCTTGAACGTCTACACTGCTATTTTATAGCCCCACAGCCACAGCCCGAGTCAGCTGAACTGGGGTTTGAGACAAGCTGCTGGTTGTTTTTTTTTTTCCAGTGTAGACGTACCCAAAGTTGACACAAATGGTCTCTATAAAGGCATCTGGACAAGATTTTCAGAAGTGATAGTGATTTTGGGTGCCTCCTTCTTTCCGACAAAGTGGGTATTCACCCACGAAAGCTCATGCTCCAATATGTCCGTTAGTCTATAAGGTGCCACAGGACTCTTTGCCGCTTTTACAGATCCAGACTAACACGGCTACCCTCTGATACTTCTTTCGGATGTCCGGCTTGAGATGACTTAAAGGACCCCAAGGCCTGCTGGACACACAGGTTTTGTCGTGGCATAACTATTTCAGTTACAGGCTATGTTTTTTTTTACTGCTATCCCAATATAAGCCCGACTATGCCTGCAGTTATACTGGTATAAAGTGTCTCATATCCATATAGCTTATTCTCCTTCCCCACAGGGACAGCTTCACCATTGCTGAGCTCCTCTGTAAAGTGCTTTGAGAGCTGCTGAAGAGAAGAGCTGCCTATGTAATTGCAGCCGCACTAGTCCAGGTGTACAGCTTTAAATAGACCATTATAGCGATACAACTTTCTAGGGAGACTAGCCCTGATTTTTGGTGTGTGAGGGCTGGGTATTTTTTGAAAATATGCCTCCTTTAAGGTGTCTCGGGTTGGGAACCCAAGAGACAAGGCTTCCAAAATTGCTAATCCCTTTAATCCGAACCAAAACAGACCATCAGACGTTCAAGGTAGAGATGCACAGGCCAGCTAGTCACTGATGATCAGATTATTTCTTCTCCTCCAATGTGCTTTATAGCAGGAAGGAACGTACCTCAATGAGACATATGTTTCTGAAGCACTGCAATATAGACAGATCAGCTTCACTGAAAACCAGCTGCACCTTATATAGAACGACCTTCACACGGAATTGGTGGATTGTCATCTGTCTCTATGTGCCCCTTTTCCTCCTTTACAGACACCCCCTCATTGCTCTGTATCTGTTGATATCTATTTATATACCATAGACCAATATGTGGGAGCAGAGTAATGTACTGTTTGCAGGGCTCTCATAGGCTGATATATTGGAAAACGCTTCTATCTGTAGATACAAATAAATGCAAGAGAATGGATGTCAGATCTGTTCTCACATGGATGTTTTTCAGAACTGCAAGCTGTTCTGCATCTTCCCATGGCCAGTAATAACACTTGTAGCTGTACAGCCTGAATCCAGCCTCATGCTTCAGGACATAAACTGAGCAGAGCAGAGGGCAGGAAGGAGTACCCCTCCCCCGTATTTAATCTTCCATTCCCGGCTAAGGTGGCTGAGAAGAAGGTTGCAGTGAGACGAGTCTGAGGATCTGACTGCTTTTAACCGCCTTGAGCCTAGCCAATCTGGGTACAGAGCCAGGCATTGGTTGCATTAGTAGGTGATTGACTCCTAGAGTTGGATGGAGATCAGGTATCCAGGCAAGTGTTAATTAAGCTGGGCAGGAAATGGTTTTCCTGTCCTGAGAAAAAAATTTCAGATTTCAAAACTTTTTCCTGTTCTGAATTGGGACAAAACCGGAGACCACCCAACATTTTTTTCATGAAAAATGAGAGCGAGTGAGCAATTGGCTGTTCTGGGGCAGGGCCTGCTCTTTGGTGGCAATTTGGTGGCGAGTCCCTCACTTCCTCTCGGCGGGAAGGACCGGCCGCCGAATTGCCGCCAAAGAAACGGCGGTGGTAGAGTTGCGGTGGAAGTGCCGTGGATCGCGATCACGGATTTTTTTTTGTTTTTTTGGCTGCTTGGGGTGCAAAAACCATGGAGCCAGCCCTGTTCTGGGGTCTCTTTCTCTCTGTCCTGACCAGCTACTGTCTCCCTTCGATACAACTGGCCATGAGGTGTTGCTGATTCACTTGCCAACTGAAGCAGGAGTAGACGGGGCTTCCCTGCAGTAGCTTCATTTTTCTCAGTGGGAAAGATCCCTGTGAGAGTGGTTTGGAGCAATTGCTTTTCAGGCTGTAGAGCTCTCTGTGCCCCTCTTCCCCTTTCACTGTGCACATGGCACTATTAGGAAAGATTCCCACTGAGTCAAGTAGGCACTGGGTCAATGCCTTGTGAGGAGGCACATGGTACAGTGTTTTCAGTGTGCTGATAACATTCGACTCTGTTCTGCTGTTCCATCCAGCCCAGCAGATTGAGTGCGTGGCTAGGTGATGACTGGAGCATGGAGGAAAACGAACTGGCAGAAGTTCAATCCAGGTATGCTGAGTGGAGGGTCAGGGAAGCAACTGGAAGATTTTTTGAGAATTGTATCTGTCCCTTTAACTGTGAGTGCGTTGTGTGCTCACACGCACCATTTGTTTCGAGAGTTTGCAGCCTAGAGTTGTTGTCTCTCCGCTTGTTGTTGTACAACCCTGTGGCAGCAGCCGGATGGCGTTTCTGATCTATGTCTGGACTGGAGATTGCCATCATTGCAAGATGGGCGTCTTGCTGCGATAGTCCATGTCTACGTCACTGGGACAGACATGATGCTTTGGAAACTGGGAAAACTGGGAAAATTCAGGCTATTATACTGAGATGCGATGGACGCGTTGGAAACGTGGACTGTTCAGAGTATTGTACTAATGTTATATTGTTGTATGTACCATTGTGGACTGGCTAGCGATTGTATTCCCGGCTCAGTGATGAGCCAATGAATGCTTCTGGCAGGAACTAAAGTCCCTGGGGGATAATTATTGCAGGTCCCCAATGCTGAAGTCGAAGTATCTTAGTTCGACTTACCTGGCCGTCCTCATGGCGGCGAGTCGACTGCCGTGGCTCCCCTATCGACTCCACTTACTCCTGCCGAGGTGGAGTACAGGTGTTGATTTGGGGATCGATTTAGCGCATCTAGATGAGTCGCGCTAAATTGATCCCCGATACATCGAACACTACCCGCCAATCCAGCAGGTAGTATAGACATACCTTCACACTCAATCCCAGAACTGACATGAGACTGGGACCAAGACAGACAGATCCTGCGAGAAGGTTTGAATTACTTTGTTCCTACCGGGCTCTCCATAGGGAAGATGGGGATGGCCCAGTAAGCTAGCTGTAGCAAACTCTTTGCTGTTCTTGAGATAGGTTTCCTCTGAAATGCTTTTGTTCTGAATAAATCATCTGTCCTTTGCTTTAGGAGAGCTGGCTGGTCACTGATTCTCCTTGTCATTGCCCCTGAGAGAACAGAACTGCCGATGCTGAAAGGAATCAGACCTGCTGAGATAATCCCAGTGAATCACAGGAGCCTGCAGCCTAGAAGGAGCAGATTGCGAGATCCTGTCCTGGATCCCCTCAGGATCAGATCCCTGCAATGAACTACTCCCCGGGGGAGTGGGGGGGGGGACTACACCTTGAAACAACTTGGAATCTGAAGCTGTCACAGAACAGGGCAGCCCTCTGATTGAGCCTTGCACCTTGCTGGCAGCACGACACCAGTGCCCTGGAGTCTGCCCAGGCTGCCTATGTAGAATATAGGAATTGCCAGGCTGGGTCAGACCAATGGTCCTGTCTCTAGCAGTGACCAGTACCGGCTTCAGAGGAGAAGCTGTAAGAAACCCGGCAATTATGGAATAACCCGCCCATAAGGAAAGTTAGTAACTCTGGCTATTCTTGTCCCCCCCCTCCTCCCCGGGAGGTCTCGCACCAGTGCTGGTGGCTGTTGGTAGGCCACCAGTGATCAAGTAGCTTCTTGAGCCCCCCTCTTCCTTCCCTTCGTTGCTCATGCATGACTACAATCTAGCTCCAGCGCGATACGGACTTTCCTCTTCCCAGGCAGCTGAGAGCCCTATTCATCAGTCTAGCCGCCATTGCAAACTCTCTCAAGACAGATGAACAGAGGGGGATGCCGTTGATAATTGTCCACTACTGGGAAGCTTGGAATGTTTTCTGTATCATCTGCCTCACTGGAAACCCCCCACAGCAGATTTGAAAATGCCTGCTCAGGGCTCTGAGTTACTGCAGAGAATTCTTTCCCGGGTATCTGCCTGTGAGTCTTGCCCACATGCTCAAGATCTAATTGATCACCACGTTTGCGGTCAGGAAGCAATTTTCCACTGGATCAGATTGGCAGAGACCCTAGGGTTATTTTGCCTTCCTCTGCAGCATGGCACACGGGTCATTTGCAGGTTTAAGCTAGTGTAAATGGTGGATTCTTTGTAACTCAAAGTCTGTAAATCATGATGGGAGGATTTCAGTAACTCAGCCAGTGATTAGGAGTCTATTACAGGAGTGGGTGAGATTCTGTGGCCTGTGTTGTGCAGGAGGTCAGACTAGATGATCATGATGGTCCTTTCTGACCTTAAAGTCTATGAGAACTGGTCTCTGTCCCCTTCTGGGCTAGCAGTCTCTGTCCCAGAGCAACGCACTATGTCCTCTCCTCTCCCTCTGTTTAAGGTAATTTTCTCCGTCTCGCTGCGGGATGGTCCATTCCTTTTGAAAGAGCTCCTTGGCTTTCTACGTCAGACACGGACCTCGCTGGAAAAACTCTGCCCAGGGCACCAAGCGTACCATCAATCACTTTTGCGCCTGTCTTGGTTTCTCCGGCAACCACCACACAACCATCACAGAAGCAGACAGCCGAGAGGAAGGAAAATGAATGTGCAGGAAGGAGGCCTCTCGCCTTGAGAGAGAGTCTGATCATTAAGAAACAGCATAGTAATGAAAATACTGAGGCGAATACTGCGTGGAGTGTAAACGAGGCCTAGAGGAGGTGGTGGGGGGATAGCACTGGTCAGGGGAGAGGGCAGGCTGGATACCTCTGGAGATTCTGGGGAGCAAGCCTCCAAACTGGGCCCCTAAATGCTTTGGACTTGGGGAGTGGGTTGACCCTGGCATAGCAGAGGGGGCAGTGGCCTAATGACAAAAGCCAATCAACACCGATTAGCTAGGGATTGATGGACTTTGTTTTGCTTTTCTTACATTTTCTTTCCTTTGTTTTTCCTAATTAAAGGATAAACTAAACGTGAACATTGATGCATGTCAGGGGTGAGAAATTAAGTAGTCAGAAGTCAGGAGATTCTAATTTCTCTGTCAGATTCTCTGTCCCGATCAGACCCCAACACCCTGCACAGATAGGAACAGTGGCCACTTTGAGGGAAGCAGGATGGTCCTTTGGTTAAGGCTCCGAGACCTGACTTGAGCTCATTCCTCCTAATCGGCAACCGTAGACTCAGCCTCTCTGGCCCTCAGTTTATGAAATGGGGCTAATAAAACTTAGCTTGCAGGAATGTTGGGAAAATTAACTGATCTTTGTAAAGTGCTTTGAGATCCTTGGACGTAAGTGCAAACTACTACAGCTGACGGTAATGTTAGTTCTGTAACATGCAGGCATAGTGTAAGTGATTGCAACTCCCTGGGCTTCAACTAAATCTCACCAGCTTGCACCAGGGCTGGATTTGGTCCATGCACTCGCTGGTGTGCAGCTAACTTACTCTTTGCACATCCCTGGACACAGTAGCATCTGCCCAATACAGAGCTATTACAAAAGTCATTCATGGGACAGACAGAGCCTGCTGCTGCTTTCTCATTAATGAAAGACCATTCCAGGACTCCCTGTTGTAGCTGTGTGTGGGTGTTGGCACTTGGAGTACCCTGGAAAATTAAAGGGGCCTGTCTGTGGAGGTGGTGAATGATGCATGTTGAAGGCCTGGTAAATGATGTAGCCCTGGGTTATATCATTGTAAAACAAACTACAGCAGTATTCTACACGCCGGGGCCTAGTTTCCCCAACACTATGGCTGAAGATAGCATCTCTGCAGCTGCGTGGGTCATTGCTGTCGTGATTGTTCGCAGGGGTGTGGTGGGGAGAATTAGTGATGTGCATTTGGGAATGAGGGGGTTAATGATGCTGCCTTTTATTTCTGTCATGTGGATCGTTGAGTCTAATACATTCAACCTGTTGCCTGGCAAAGGTTTAAAGATGGCTTTGGCAGATGACACTGCAATTATGACAGGAGCCCAGACATACTTCCATTGGCTCAGCAGTGCAGGGAAGTCTGGGCTCCTGTCATAATTGCAGTGTCATCTGCCAAAGCCATCTTTAAACCTTTGCCAGGCAATCGGCTGACTCACCAGGCTGCTTTCCCTTCCTCCTCCCCTTCCAGCTTTCACGGCAAGGTGGGAGAACAACCAGACAAACCGGTGACGGACAATTTCCTGCTGACAATGGAACCAAACTGGATCTGATCTGTGTGTGACTTTGCGGGGTTCATCTGGAACCGGGCCAGCCCCGGTGTGAGGATCTCAGTGGAATGGGAGTTGGGCCGTAGGTTTTGCTCAGCTGCTGTGGAGGCAATGAGCATTGTTTTGGAGCATCTGTGCAGGTGTCAGTTTCTTAGTGTGGCTGAGCTGACATCTCTCCTTCTAAAGTGTGTGTGAATCAAGTGGGAGCCCCCGGATGGCTTGTTCCCTGCATCTGACTTCCATGACGCCCCCAGACTGGTCAACCCCATTGCACTGTTTTGGAGAAGAATTAAGGAGCAGTTGGGAGTATTGCAAAGGGCTGGAATGCAGATTTTGGGCACCATGCCAGTGTTCTGCCAAGGAGGAACATCTCTTGATTGATTGATTGTTTCTGCAAAGAAACCTCTAGCACAGATAAAATGACAAGACCCCTCAGTTGTCAGGCTTCAAGACACAAAGCTGGTTGCCAGCTGGGATCAAGGAGCAATTTCACCCTATTCTACTGTTCAGAAAGCAGGCACGATTATGTTCTTTTTAGGGGATTTGCCCCTTCTTCCAAAGTATTTGCATTTGACCCCATGGGCAACAAGCTATCAAACTGGCTGGCTTATTGGTCGGTTATGGTATAGCCAAGCTAGTGGGTCTAATTCTGATCTCACCTACAGTAAAGATGGACTGTCTAAACAGCAACTGAGAGGTGCAACTCCCAGCTCAGGTAGATCCATCCATACTCGCTTTGTTTGAGCTAGTGCACCAAAAACAGCAGTGTGGCCATGGTGACATGGGCGGCAGCTCGGATCCTCTGCCCAAGTACAATCCCACCTGGCCCTCTGGGTACGTACTCAGGGGGTGAGGGTGGAAATCAGGCCCTGTATTCCTGCAGGAAGTCCCTGAATGCCAAAGTATCAGATAGTATGGATAGTATCAGAGGGTTACTCTGGATCTGTAAAAAGCGACAAAGAGTCCTGTGGCACCTTATAGACAGTCTTTGCTCCAGATTCTACTCTCAGATACACCAGGGTAAATCCAGATTTACCCTGCTGTAAGTAAGATCAGAATAGGGCCCCTGGTGCCTATGCCACTGAGGTCCAGGTCAAATCAGAGGAGGTTCCAAGAAGCCCAATAGGTTTAACACTGATCCTAGGAGGCCACCATCTCCTCAGCGCCTTGCAATCAAACCCATCCATTAGCCTGGAGCACTGGTGAGAACGCGTGAATGTTGCTCCCAAGACTGGCTGCAGACACTCCCCTCCCCCCTTTTCACATCCACAACACCGCTCGGCTTTGTTTCCACAGCCTCATTGAAGTCCTTTCTCTTCAGATGCACTCAGTCCGGTCTAAAATTGCCATTGATTTCAGGTTCCTGACAAGGGGCTTTCTGTGGCTAATAGAGTTGCTCAGTGTAAAGTGGCTTAGCCCACAGCACAAAATGGTTACTGCTTCTAGGGATCAGTCACTAGATGGCAGCCCTTCAAGGTGTTTAGAAACCAAGTCCCTGTGGGTATGAATACTAGAACTTAAAACCTTTTCCAGGGACGCTGGAGCTCTAGCTTTTTGGAACTCAAAACTTCTTGAGATGGGTTCAAACTTCTAAAACTCAAGCCATCAGTAGCAAGCATTAATTTCTTGTGGGTGGGCCTTCTGGGAGGTCCTAATCCTGTAATGAAAAGCTTCTGGGTGGTCTTAACTTCTAGAACTCAAACTTCCTAGGAACTGACTTGGACAAATCAAGCCAAGGCTTTTCTTTGGGAGCTGGAGCATTCTTGGGCATCTAGCAACCAATCCTGCAAGATGGGGGACTTCATCTGTCTCCTCAGGCCTAGGTCTTCTTAGGATCCACATTTTAGAACCTTGGCCTTCCTGATCTTCCTTCTAAAGCCCAACCAATATTCAACCCTCCTAGCTTCGCTTGGCTGAACTAAAAGCACAATGAAAAGCAATGTGGAAACTGCTACGTTGACCTGAATTGAAAAGCACTGTGGAAAAATCCATACCGCAGAACCCTGTCTTCTCCCTCTTTAAACACACAACTTCTGTGCACAACACATTTGTCCTTCCAACAGATGTATTCTTTTCACAAGCTCTGTTTCTGAAGTAGCTGTCAAACTGTGTTGTTCTACATTCTCTGGCTTACTGTACAGAAAGCCTGTGCTGCCAGAGGTCTAATTAATATTGTAATTTATTTCTGGCACACAGGCTGTTCTTCTTAATGGGTATCCATCAAAAAGCCTTTATTCTATTATTCAATAAGGCTCGAGTTGGTGCAGAGATGATGGCCAGATTCTGATTTTATTTACACAGGTATAAGTCCCTGGAATTCAGTTGAGTTAGTCCAGGTTTACGCTAGTGTAAATGAGACTAAAGTCTGGTCCATTTTATTCCCATAGCAGAAATACGGATAAACCACTGAGTTCTGTATCTTCTCTCCTTGCTCATCTTTCCCCTGTGACTTAGGGAAGCACCAGGACATTCAGACCCAGCCCTAGTGAGATGACTGACCATAGAGTGCAGACTTTAGGGCCATGTGACTGCTGGCGACTTGTCTGGCAGTAAGCTGGGGGGTTAAATGCACTCTGTGTTTTCATGTTCTCTCAGGAGTTCTCACTGATAAGTGAAGATTAATGCAATACCCGATACTTAGCTATTAGATGTACTGTTCAAACGGCAGAAGGGCTCAATTAAAAAGGGCTGCCAGCTGACACACAAAGTATTAAAATAGATGAGTGATGATGCACTAAGTATGGAATTAAATGTTTGTATCAACAGTTTGTGTCTCATCAGCCATTTATTTCACTAGAGTGGTGAGAATAATGGGAGCTATCAGAAGTTATGAACCATCCTTGAATGACTATACTCAGTAGCCTACAGGTTTCCCTATTGCAGGGATGTATGTTTGTCATTTTAAGACATTGCACAATAAATTGGTATTAGAGCAACCTTGTTGGTCAGCTAAAGAGAGAACAAGGTGAAGCTTGTGGCTTCTGTCTCAGTACATCTCTATCGAACTTTGTCCTAAAAGGTCTTTGAGTCCTGGGATTTTTATGGCAAGAGGCCAGGTAAATTCAGGGTAATTCAGAGCAACTCTAAGTCAAGTCAATGCAGAGTTACACCCGTGTGAATGAGATCAGAATCTGGTGCAAGCAAAGTGAACTAGTTGTACTGTACATGAGTATCATAGATTATTAGTGTTGGAAGGGACTTTAGGAGATCATCTAGTCCAACCCCCTGCTCAAAGCTTCATTAGTAATTTTTTGAACCACCAGCTCACTACAACCAAATGACCTGAGGTCACATAGCGAATCCTAAATATATGGAAACACATTCTAAGCAAAAAGTGGTTAAGGTTGAGACTTTAATGTAACAGCTGTAAGCAAGAACTTAGCAAGGCCATCCCCTTTGTTTGCAGTCAAGTCTGGATCTCTTTCTCTAAATTATGCTATAGCTCCAACAGAAGTTATGGGTGAAGTTCTCTGGCCTGTGTCGTGCCGGAGGTCAGACTAGATGATCATAAAGGTCCCTTCTGGCCTTAAAAATGCATAAAATCATGATCATCAAGGCTCCATAGCACCTGCATTTCGGCTTCATTATGCCTTTGTTACTCTGTGAGTGATTAATTCGATTCCTTCAGAGGTAATGTGAACCTTCAGCTCCCATTGGTTCCAGTATGAGCAGGAAATATCAATAGCACACAGAGAGCCTTCATGGAGCTTTGTGGTATGCTAGAGTTGCAGATCCCCTGCACAGGATCCCTAAATCCTGCCTCCACATGCAGCGTAACTGCACCACTACTGCTACGTGCACACTCGGAGGGCAGCGTTTGCCCTTTACAATCTCAGTCTAAACACTGCACTTAACATACCGCTAGCTTTGGGCCTAGAACTTCCTCCTTGCTCAAAGGCAGCGCACCCGACAGATCTTAGGCCAAAACCCTGGCTTATGTATGCTGGGAAATAAATGAGATGCTTAAAAATCATGTACAAATCAGTGTTAGTTAGTGGCTTTTGCAACTATTGTGTAATGTGAAAACGTTTTCATCCCTGCTGGGAACTCCTGTTGAAAATGTTCAACTGGGTCCAGTGAGTGCTGGGTTTTGGGGTGGAACAGGGGGTCGATTGGGCAACTGTGTAATGTGTGTCACTGCACACTCTTGCCACGACAGAACACAGATCCCCCTGCTCCGAAAGCCCCAGCCCCTGCCACTGAGGCTAGACACCAAAGCTCCTTTGGCTGAATAGGGCCTAGGATAGAGGCTGGTGCAGGGGAGGGCAGCACCTACTAGCCACTCTCCCCTGACTAGCACCTGAGCAGGGCCAGCTCCGGTGCCTGGGCTGGCTCGGAGCAGAGAGGCTGTGCCCTAGCCTGGGGCTCCTCATCATCCGTAGGGGGTAAGAGAGGCGAGGTGCCGGTGTGGGTCCAGATGCCCCCAGGCTGCTCCCCTCCGTGCCCAGGCAGTGCACACTGCATTGCTCGCTCCAGGCTCCAGCTGCATCCCTAGTCTCCAGCAGCCAGGGCGCAGCAAGAATGGCGAGGGCGCTGGGCTTGTCGCTCCCACCCACGCAGCCTCCTCGGCCACGCGAGAGCGTTTTGGCGTGGCCCGAAGCCAGGCCCTGCCTGAGCCGCGGAGCCCCCTCCCGGGGGGGGGGGGGGATGCTGGCAGTGCCCACCCCCTCTGCGCGCAGGCTGCCCGCTTCCTGCGCCGCTGCTGCGCCCCCTCCCCTCCCTGACGCAGTGGTGCATCTCCCATTTAAAGCGGGGGAGCCCGGCCGCTCCCTCCCCCTGGCTGCAAACCCGGCGCCGCCAGCAGCAGCCGACGACCCGAGACAGACGAGCCCACGCACGTGGGTTGATTTACACCCTGCTCCGGCCAGCTGTCTACCCCTCCCCTCCCCGCCCAGCCCAGCCACGCCCCGGGAAAGAGACTGGGGCCGACGCGGTGCTGCTGCTTCTCCTCGGGGGGTTGGGGCGGGGGTCGCTACCTGCCCGCGCTGGGGACTTACAGCCTGGGGAGCAGGAGGTTGCAAAGATAGAGGCGCAGAGGGGAACCGGAGATCCCCGCCCTGCATCGCACTGATCCGGTGAGTCTTGCGGGCGCGGCCCCCTCTGTGTCCCCCCCCCGGTGCCCATTCCCCACCTCCTGGAAGTCCCCCCCCCGAAGCGCCCGCGCCCACTCTCACGAGAATGCCCCCCCTCCCCCAGTAAAGCCTTTCTGCCCAGATCGGACCTAGGGAGGTGGAAACGCAAGGGGGGGGGGTCGGTTCTTGGTTCTTCTGCCCCTGGTCGCTCCAGGGAGAAGCGTCCCAGGTGTGGCCCTAAAAACGGGGCCTCGTTTTTCTATCGCTCCAAGGTAAAATCTGGCAGCATTTCATCACCCCGCTAGCCCAGCCTGTAAGGGGAGGTGTCCCTCTTTGGTGCTGGGAAGCAGCCCTGCTTTCCTGGCTCTCCTTGTTGCTGCGTGTTTGCCAGCAGACACCCCCCCCCCCCCGCTTTGCAGACATGACAACTATTGTGTAGCGAGAGAAAGCTTTGCTCTTTTGTTCGAGAAGAGGGGGGGGCTGGTGTTTAGTCTCGGAGCCCACTGCCCTGGGTTGGCGGCTCATCTGTGCCTGGATTCACCCAGCCTTGCAGTGCCAGGCTATCGACTTCTTTAGTGCCTGGCATTTTTGCAGTGTACGTGAGGTTTTTTTCTTCTGTTTCTTGTTTTGTGAAATGGGTGAAGCTCCTACCTACCTGCTTTGAACAGCTAGTCTGTCTCTCTCTCACACACACACACACACATATGCTCCATGTTGCTCTTCCCACTCCATCCAGCCGCCCTGTCTCATTCCTGATCCAAGCTGCTTTGAGCTCAGAGGACTCCGATCATCCCTCGCTAGTGGATTTTCCTTACGGACTGTCTCCAAGAGCTTTCCCCCCCTCTCTTGCCATTTTCACCTGTTGAGAGAATACGAATCACAATGAAGGTTCTGGGACATAAGATAGAATTATTAACAGGTAAATTCTGTTTATTTCTTTCACACCATGCACTGTTCCCTCTGCTGTGCTGATGGCTGAGTTACTTTCCAAGCGAGAGTCAAATGAGTTTTCCTATTTCTAGCCCAAGCAAAGATTCTTAAATCGATGCAGCTAGTTTCAGCGGCACTGTGATGGCATAATGACTTGGGGCAAAATCCTGCGAATCGGGGAAACCCCCAGTCGCAGACATCATCAGATGCTGGCTTGAGCCCTTGGTCAGCTGCTTGTTTAGAGGAGAGGATGGGATATTGCTTTATGCAAGAACATAGCAGTGGTGGAGAGTTCTTATGTATTAAATCCTGAATAGGAGGTGGTGGGATGGGTCGGCTGGCTACAGGAGTCCAGACCAATTCAGAGCCTGGGTATCTTTCACTTTTTTGGGCAGTTTTCCTCCTTCCTTGATCCTTCTCTCTCCTTAGCTAGTTAATGTTTGTGCAGTGCTTGAAAACGTAAAGTACCATGTAAGTCTAGTTTGTTTTTTCTCAGTGACAAGCAAATTCCCTGCAGCCAGTCAGCTGGCAGCAGCTTTTTCTGGGAGATTGACCTCCATCTTGCTTGGTATCTTCCTGTTGCTGTGGGGAGAGGGGTGGTTAAGAAATGGAGAAGGGGACCATTTCTCCATGCAAGAGACTCCAGTTATGCCCTCTGTGACGCAGGATGTTTTCTGCTGTCTCCTCCACAGGACCCGTTGTTGATCCCAAACCTTAATGTATGTGTGTGGATCAGCACTCCCATACTGCATCGGGGTTCCTCAGACAGGATAGGAGAGGAAGAGGCACTGGAGAGTCATGATTTCCCCTGCTGCATAAGGGCACCACTGCCTGCCCACAGTACCTGGGGATCTCGCTTGGCTGTTTCCCTGTGTTGCTTCTGGTTGCTGACAGTCCACGCATCTGCCAAGATACTGTGACTGGGCAATTCAGGGTATGCTATGGCAGTGGGTCCCTGTGGTGGGGGCACTGTGCGTTTGGGGCGCCAGAACTGTGATAGGGCTGTGAGGTGACAAAGAAAAGGGCCTGGATAGCCGGCAGCGCCTCACCATGTTTGAGGGGCAGAATTCACAACCGCATGGAGTATATCTGAAGACCAACTCTAACTCTTGGTTTTACTGCAGTACTCTGCAGTAATAGCCTCCTGTTGGGGGCCATGGAGCTGTTCCGGTAGGATCTTTTTGCTATAATAATCCCTAGCTCTTCTGTAGCACTTTTGATAAGTAGGTCCCAATGCACTTTACAAAGGAGGGCAGGGTCATTATCTGCACTTTACAGACAGGGAAACTGAGGCACGGAGTGGGAACAGGACTTGCCCAGGTCAATAGAATCGAGCACTCCTGCATCTCAGACTTGAAGAGAGCCTTGGTCTCCTCCAGAGGCTGATTCCCTGCACCCGAGTAAAGGATGGAGCTGGGGGAGGAGGTAGCCCAGCCTGTTACCAGGGAAGCCATGAGTAGCTGGTGGGGGACCCAGACAGGATATCTGGAAGCTGACCTGGGTGGCATAATCTGATTTTATGAGCACCCACCTTGTTGGAGTGTCTCCAAGGGAGTAAGGAGACGTGGCTGAAGCCAGAGTCCCTCTCATGGCAGGACAGAGGAGCTGCTGCAGGGAAGGTGCTGGAATAGCCATGGGTACTGGCTATTTTCTTTCTTGCTCCAAACCCTCCTGTGTTGTCTGGCTGCCTTTTTGCTTTCCTGCTCTGAGCTCTGGGGACTGGGAGTGGAGAATAGGTTACACTCACCTATAGCTGCAGCTCATGTAGACAATTAGTAAATAAAGGGCCCATCTTCACAGTCAAGGTTGCTGTGCTTTGGGATCTCATTAGCTGACAATAGCACCTACCCAGCTGTGTGATGTTTCGTCTTTGGGGACCAAACTGTGCCACAGTATCGGGAAAGATCAGGGCTGTAACAGGAATCTGGAACATGGTTCCATCTACACAGACTAGACTGTACCAGACCTCAGCCTTCCACGTGACGGACCGGATGTGAAAGTGCACACGTGCCCTCATGTCTGGGCCTGTGCCCCGCATGGAGCGTGCTGCTCTCTTGTCGAGCAGTAGGGAGCGATCCTCCGTTGGCCTGGGGCTCTCCAGCCTCTGGCTTTTAAGGCACTGTGAACGCAGCGAGAATGGTGGCGCCAGCTGGGTGTCC
Source organism: Gopherus evgoodei (assembly GCF_007399415.2). Taxonomy (NCBI): domain Eukaryota; kingdom Metazoa; phylum Chordata; order Testudines; family Testudinidae; genus Gopherus; species Gopherus evgoodei. The sequence goes on along the minus strand of NC_044333.1, from coordinate 6,540,221 downwards.
TTCAGGCCTGGGCTCCTTGGGGTAGGGACTGGAGGGATGCTGGAGAATGATGCCGAGTCTCTTGCCCTGCAGTCTGTCCAAACAGAGGTGCAGTGTGGGGGGGAGGGGGCATTGGTCTTTCCTAGGGTCAGGGCCGTCCTTAGGATTTATGGGGCCCTACGTAGTATTATTAAACCGGTGCCCCTATGCCGGATGGCAGTTCAAGCTCACAGCCTGGTGGGGGAGGAGGGACTTGACAGCAAAGGATAATGAGATGCCCAGCCTGCCTCATGGTGGCGGAGAGTCACAGTTCCCCGCAGAGACTTGCACGCACTCTCCCTCATGCAGAATGGACATGAAGAAAGTACCTAATTAAAAGCATTAAAATTTGGGAATAAAAAATGTTAGTCACAGGTTTTTTGATATGCCCTGAAGTTTGTCAGAGATTTATTTGCAAAAACTTCATAGTAAAGGTGAGTCAGCTGTCCTGCTGAATACAACATTACATATAATAGAATACATGATGCAGCTCTTCTCTGTTTTACATTTTCTTCATCTGTATTTCTAAGTTGAATTTATATTTTAAATGTACTCAAATCTTGAACCAGCATTCCAGATTATTACATATTTAACTCACTGAAACAAAGACATTCTTTTAAATTAATCAGAGAGGTTTAGTGTGTTCATAACAATGTTCATTGCTTTTAGAAAAAGGGAACAGTAATTTACTTTGTGTGATCTCCATAACAAGAGACATGGTTATGAAATTTCACCAACTTTAAAAAAATATGTTTCCAAAGATTTTAGGTATAACAAGGATTTTGTCTTACTAAGGTACTGATTTTGCTGGAGGGTTCTTTTAAAACTAGTTTGTCGGATAGTCAGAAGTAAAGGAAGGAAACTCTTTGTCCAGCTATCTGGAAGGGAAGGACTGTTGTCCCTTTAAGGGCTCTCTTCAGTGGGGAGTGGGGGGGGGGGGGGAGAGGTGGTGAAGGGGTGGACAGGAAGACTTGGAAGCCCTTTTTTTTTTAACTATAGTAATTAAAATGTGTATTTTAGATAAGGGAGGTCTTTTGAAGGATTTATTTAAAAAACTATGTCTGAAGATCCACACATTTAAGGCTAAAGATGATTGTGCATCTGAAACTCTATGCAAGCATTTTTTAGAAATGTGATTTTATGATCTTCACCAGCTCACTAATGAAATATTTTTAAAGCAAATTTTAAACTAAGGTCCTGTAGACTGACATGTTCTGTGTAAATATTACATTAATGCACAACTGTTTTTGTCAGTAAAGTCAGAAACTGACAGTATAAAAATTTATTTGGGCATAAGCTTTCGTGGACATCTGATGAAATGAGTTCTAGTCCACAAAAGCTTATGCCCAAATAAGTTGTTAGTCTTTGAGGTGACACAAGGACTCGTCCTTGTTTTTGCTGATACAGACTAACAGGACTACCACTCTGAAACCTGTCAGTATATACCTTGGGGTTGGCAAATGCCTGTTAAATGGCTTTATTACCCCTTGAATGTCTCTTTAACAGTTTCAATGTTGTGCTAATAGGTCTGGCAGGCTGGAGGTTTTTTCACTTTTAACTACTAGATTCCCTCCCAAGGAAGACTCACCAGGCTAGAGCAGCCATCTATGGGAGCCTGCAGGAAGGGTCAGAACAGGGATAGGAAAACAAGTGGTGGACACTAAGACCCAGTGGTGCCCCAAATTTTCAGGTGCCCTACACAGCTGCCTATGTTGCCTGTGCCTAAGGACGGCCCTGCCTAGGGTGGGGAGGGGAGCGGAGCAGACCGTATTGGGGAAAATTTGCTCTGCAAGGGCCCAAGATGAATTGTATGAGGATGCTTTCCCTTGGTATTGACATTAAACCAGTGGTGCCCCCCTCCCTCCCCTCCTTGGGAACTCCAGGTTAGACTGTGAAGCTCTGATGTAAGCTTTCTCCCCCAAGCCTCCCCATCCCCAACTGGCAATGGATGGAGGCCTGCGGCCTTGTTCTAGACTCTCTTGATTTGGGGTCTCCTCCTGAATGCTTCCCTTGCCTCCCTCCTCCTCCCATTTCTCCAACTCTCCTTAGCGCCTCCATCTGGCGCCGGGCCAGGCCTGGCTCCTCCAGGAGCTGGTTTCGTTTCTCCCCATCGATCCATGATTGCTCTATTAGCCCAAACACTCCGTGACGGGACTCCTAAGTAGACGGGGCCGCCGCCAAAGAGGTGCACAGATAGATTAGCTGCTGTGCTGGCAGGCAGTGCCTGCGTGTGTGGCAGGTGGAACCGCTGGAGAGCCAACAAGCCGTTCTGCTAGCTCACAGATCCCCAGCGCAGTGTTGTAATTCAGGAGTGTAGTGGCGGGCACTGCGTGATCTGTGTGCGGTGCCCTTACAGGGACACTGCTCTTTATAGCCTCCCCTGCTCTTTCACTCTCCCAGTCTTAGAACCCTTCCCAAAGCTTCGTAATAAATAGTCTCCCCCTGACATACAGTTTATTCCTTCTCCGGTAGGCAGGAGTTATGTTTGGCTGTGGTTCGCTGGTGCAGCGAAAGCCCGACATGGCTGTCTTTTGTTGCTTCTTTGCTCTGGTGTCTGCAGGAGAGGGTCTCTCTGGGCGCAGAGGCAGGGCATGTGCCTTTATTCTGCTAGCTGCTTGGGGCCAGGGCTGGCTCTCACTTTGTTCGTACAGTGCCTGGCGCAGTGGGGCCTGATCATGGCTGCAGCCTGTAAGTGCTGTGAGAATGCAAACAGTAGCCAGCCCATTCATCAGCACTCTCTGCCTGACACACACATAGGGAGATTCGAGGAGGCTATTTTTTCCACAGTGGGGGGTGGAGGGGAGAGCTAGCCCCTGGAAGCAGACTCTCCGGCTGTGTTACATGGAGTTAAATTGAGCCCTGGCACAAGTGGGTCTCCTCTATGCTTCAGTGCAGGTTCCCTTTGTTGTGGTAAAAGTGAGCCAGTCATTGCAGAATCGAAGGACTGAAGTACAGCAAAATAAGAGGGATAAGCAGCAAGCACACACCTGGGTTCTGCTTGGGCTCCCCTGGGGTTCAGTCACTTGGCTTTTGCTTTGTCTCCTCCAGGTAGTGTGGTGAGGCTCTTGCACTTGGTGGGATTTGCCCTGGGCTCTGAACGTGGCCAGGTGACAGCACAGTGTTATACTTTCCGTAGGAGTGTTCCACAACCTCTGACCTCACACAGAAAATGCTCTGTCTCCTGCTTCCTGTAGTCCTACTGTAGCCATTCCTTGTTTGTGTCTCGGACCAGTGATGCTGGATTGGAGGGTGGTGGGTGGAAAGATGGTGACACATGTGGGGGGGCCCCCATCTACAGAGGCAGGTCTACTGTGCCAGGAGATCTCAGTGCCCTGATCAGGTTATAACACAGGTTGGTTCTAACCCACTACGATTAGCACGCAGGCCTTGAGTCGGAGTCCGGGTGTGATGTTCTTCCCATGACCAGGCCTTCTCAGGAGGTGGGCAGATAAATGTTGGGCAAGGCGAAATCGGGGTGGCCTTGGCCGTTACCCCTATGTAGAGGGAGTTGCAGTCGGTAAGTCTCAGTGATGCATGGTGGGTTATGGTTGCCAGGCCTCGGAGGATGGGGAGTGGTCTCCTGGTAAATTGGAAAGACATTTTTCCTGGTCGGTCTCTACCTGGTTATCCAAGAGCAGGGATAAATCCAATACTGCCACGCGGCTCGGCAATAGGACGGCATCAAGAAGTTGAGGGGAAGGTCGCTGGCTCCTCAGATGGTTCCCCTTTCCAGCGCCCCTCTGAGCGGAGCTCCAGTCAGCTGGTTTCATCCAGGTGTCTGTCTGTGGCTAGCACTGATGTGCGTGGGCGCACAGCAGGGCGGTTTGCTGAGATAGACGCAGAAGGCAGGATGGCATCAGCGCACCGGTGGCAGAGGAGCCTGCGGTACCTGCTGAATTCCCCAGGAGTCTCGTATCTGTTGAACAGAAGCGGGGCAGGCTTGGCCTCTGCAGGGTTTCACCTAGGAGGAGCATCACTACGGAGATCTGCTGGGGAGATGTGATGACCTAGGTTAGCGCTAGGCTGCCCATCTTGCCTGCTCATGAGGGCAGGTCTGTAGCACTGTGTGATCTGGTGTGTTGTAGGCTGTTGATAGAAAGAGCAAAGAAGTCTGACCACAAATGCTGCTCAAACAGCTTCTGTGCTGGGGCCAGGTCTGAATCCTGAGCTGAGGGGTTGACGACAGAGATTGGCAGGGACTCTGTTCTTGATGGAATGGTGTTGCTCCTCTGTCTAGTTGTTGAGGAATGGGGTAGAGAGATGCACCTCCTTATGTCAGTGCTGAGTATGGTCCAAAAACCATGTCAACTATTCCATCTTCTGAGAATCCAAACTGCTGGCAGAACGTACTCGTCAGCCCCAATACACTGAGCCACCCAAGAGTTTCTCCTCCGCTTAATCTCCTGGCAGGACTGCGTGTTCCCCCAACTGCTGTTTGGCTGGCTGAGTGCCCGGAGAAATGCCAGAAACCCAGAAAGCTGCTTTGCTTTATGAGTTGCAAAAGTTACCTACCATTGCTGGGAACCCCAGAGCCCTGCACAGAGGGGATGGATCTTCCGATTGTTGGTTTGCAACTTTCAATATAAAGCTATTTTATTTCTGGTCTGGGATCTTAAGCAGCTAAAGGGGACAATGCTTTTCCATCCTTCTTGAAGTCCTTTTGTCTGCATCAAACTTCCAAAAAGCCTGACAATTGAGAGTCAAGATAAAATTGATTGTGTAACACTATTCTTCACTTGCACTGGTCCTAGTGTACTGCGTGTTACCCACAGTCATCACCATTCTCAGCCCCTGCGATACCTCGGCCTGGCTGTGCGACTATGGCACAAGGCTAGGCGCTAAAGGACAGCCCCCTCCGTGAATACAGTGTGTCAGCACTGAGATTCTGTGTTGAGTGCCCACCAGTCACTAGGGAGGGGGGCCAGCCAGCAAATTTTCAGGCAGGTAGATTGTTGGCTTGTGCGTATTCTAGCACCCCTAGCATGCTGTGTGCTGGGAACTCACAGCTAACTCTGAGCCAATCTCTTCTTAAAGCCCTGCTCACTCTATCAGAATAACGATCTAATCACTGCTATGAAACATGGTCAGGGCCCAGCTGCATTATAACAGGGCTTCTCATTGTCAAGCGAAGGAACTATGTCCTGGATCGCATCTCTGCTAGGGTAGCTCTGCCAGGGTGTCCTGTTGACACCATGAGTGTCCTTTGACACTGTTTAAATCATGTTTTTATTTTGAGAACTAACTGCGAAAATTGGGCTACAGCCCTGCTCTGTCCAAGCCAGTAACGTGGGTTAAACAGATGGATCCCCTCAGGTGTCAGTCAATCCAAGATAAAACCATCTCAGGGGAGAACTTGGTTATAACTGAATGATCTCCCAGCAAGGCGGCTGTCGCAGCAGAGTCTTACTCCTAGTGTGTCTGTCAGCCAGGGGAGAAAGTGGGTCACTACTTTCTATTCACACAGGCAGGAAGGAGCCGTATCAGAACATGGTTAGCCCACAGCCATGGTTCACAGTTGGGTTTAAATACTAGGGCAGGGTTGTATCCCACCACAGATGGGATCTTGGAGGCCATTTCAGGGGTTAATTGGTAGGTGAGATGTCCCAAGTGGAGCCCACAGTAGGGGCATCACATCGAGTGTTGAATGCGTGGACTTTGCAGACCTGCAGAAAAGCTACTGAATGTGCTACCCTCCATTCTTATCCTGGATTCTGGGCCATTCACATGCTGCAATAATAATGTTTGATCTTCCAGTGTGCAGATTCCTCTTCAGCTCCGAACATCTTCACATCTGTGACTTGAAGTCTCACCCGTATCATCCCTGTGATCAGTACAGTTTTGGGTGGCTTTATTGTTTAGTATGGTAGAAGCCTCTTGGTTGGCACAGATCCTGACAGAAGGGGAAAAAAGCACCTGTTAAGTGATGCCCCCGGTCCTCAGAGGTTCGCAGGATGAGATCTGTTTGAATCACATAGCTTGCGGTAAAAAAAAGCATGAGAAGGCTAGAGAAAACCACAGGAAGGTAAGAGGAGCTTATGTAGCAGCCGTAACAGAGCAGGGAATCAGCGTGATGAGGACGGTGGAGTGGGAAACACGTGCTAGCAAACTGTGACTTGCTCCTGTTAGCTACATAAACTGGCTGCATGCACCACCTCCTGTGCCAATTAAACAAGCAAGGAACACCAATAATCCATTGTTTAGAGCCATTGAAAGATATTGAACTGAATCTCTGCCCCCAGCCATTGTCCCAGTCAGACAGGGGGAGAGATAGTTAGGTGGCTGCCATTTGAATTAAGCATGTTGCCTTGTTGTGTACTCCATAGTGATTGATGCAGGGCCCGGACGTCAGAAACACCTTGCAGTGAGTCAGCTCTACCTCCAGTACACAACCATAGCAGACACCATTATCCGAAGATCTCAGGGATTTACAAAGGAGGGCCAGTGTAACCATTTCTGTTTTACAGATGGGGAAAGTGAGGCATAGAGTGGCCAAGTTATTTGCCCAAGGCTACATAGCTAATCCATGGCAGAGCCAGGAATAGAATCCAGATCTTCTGGTTCCCAGTCAGGTGCCCTACCCAGCAGGCAAGCTGCAAATATTTCAAGCTTTTTGTGACTGCACTGTCTGTGTGGGTTCATGGAGCGGCTGGATGTGTATTGGTATGGGGAGAAGCCTGAAGACCATATCTGGCCCGTGCTATTTACAGAGAGCTGGGGGAGAGCGTCTTGAGAGCTATTGATGGGAAGTGGGTCTAGTGACCACATAAAAACAAGAATGGCTGTAGTGGGTCAGACTAACCGTCCATTAGCCCAGTATCTTGTTTTCTAACAGTGGCCAATGTGAGATGCTTCAAAGGGGATGAACAGGACAGTTATCAAGTGATTCATCCCATATTGTCCAGACCCCACATCTCGCAGCTTAGGGACACCCAGGCCATGGAGTTGCATCTTTGACCATCTTGGCCAATAGCCACTGGTGGACCTATCCTCCATGCACTTATCTAATTCTTTTTTGAACCCGGTTATACTTTTGGCCGTCACAACGTCCCCTGGTGATGAGTTTCACAGGCTGACTGTGCATTGCCTGAAGAAGTACTTCCTTGTGTTTGTTTTAAACCTGCTGCCTATTAATTTCATTGGGTGACCCTTGGTTCTTGTGTTATGTGAATGGGTAAATAACACTTGTTTCTTCACACCATTAATGATTTATAGACCTCTATCATATCCCCCCTTACTTGTCTCTTTTCCAGACTAAACAGTGCTTGTCTTTTTAATCTCTCCTCATATGGAAGCTTTTCCATCCCCATAATAATTTTAAAATATATCTTTCTTTGAGATGGGGCGACCAGAACTGTGCGTCATCACTGTCATCAATCCATTGGAGTTTGAAGATGATTGTCTTCCATAAAATGATAGCCAGCATGCAAGGTGTGGGTGTACCATGGATTTATATAGCTGCATTATGATATTTACTGTCTTACTATCTATTGCATTCCTGATGGTTCCCAACATTCTGTTTGCTTTTTTGACTGCCGCTGCACATTGAACAGATGATTTCAGAGAACTATCCACAATGACTCCAAGATCTTTCTTGAGTGGTAGCAGCTAATTTAGACCTCATCATTTTGTATGTATAGTTGGGATTATGTTTTCCAATCTGCACTATTTTGGATTTATGAACACCGAATTTATGAACAATTCATTTTGTTGCCCAGTAACCCAGTTTTGTGAGATCCCTTTGTAACTCTTCACAGTCTGCTTTGGATTTAACTATCTTGAGTAATTTTGTATCATCTGCAAACTTTACCACCTCACTGTTTATGCCTTTTTCCAGATCATTTATGAATATGTTGAACAGCAGTGGTCCCAGTACAGATCCCTGGGGGAGACCACTATTTTCTTCTCTCCATTCTGATAACCGATCATTTAGTCCTATCTTTTTGTTTCCTGTCTTTTAACCAGTTTCTGATCCATGAGAGCACCTTCCTTCTTATCCCATAACTGCTTACTTTGCCTAAGAGCCTTTGGTGAGGGACCTTGTCAAAGGCTTTCTGAAAGTCCAAGTACACTATATCCACTGGATCCCCCTTGTCCACTTTTATTGGCCCCCTCAAAGAATTCTAATAGATTAGTGAGGCATGATTTTCCTTTACAAAACCCATGTTAACACTTCCTCCAACAAATCATGCTCATCTGTGTCTGATAATTCTATTCTTTACTATAGTTTCACCCAATTTGCCTGGTACCAAAGTTAGGCTTACCAGCCTGTAACTGCTAGGATCGCCTCTGGAGCCTTTTTAAAAAATTGGTGTTACACTAGCTATCCTCCAGTCATCTGATACAGAAACTGATTTAAGTGATAGGTTACATGCCACTTTTAGTCGTTCTGCAATTTCATATTTGAGTTCCTTCAGAACTTAGGTGAATACTGCCTGGTCCTGGTGATTTGTTATGGTTTAATTTATTAGTTGGTTCCAAAACCACCTCTGACACCTCATTCTAGGACAGTTCTTCAGATTAGCCACCTAAAAAGAATCTCCCTCACTTCCTCTGCAGTGAAGACTGATGGAAAGAATTCATTTAGCTTCTTCGCAATGGCCTTGTCTTCCTTGAATGCTCCCTTTGCACCTTGATCCTTCAGTGGCCCCACTGATTGTTTGGCAGACTTCCTGCTTCTGATGCACTTACATTATTTGTGCTATGCACTGCTAGAGAGAAGGAGACCCAGCAAGCAGCTGACCCAGGCTGGAGCCTGGCCTGGGCTGTTCCACCGTGCATGCACTCTACTGTTTGCAGGGAAATGTAGGTGAGCTCTCGCAAGGAGGGAGGCTGCCATGTATTATGCAATGAGGCTGTATGGGTTGGGGCTCTTGCAATTGTTGTGGACTTGGGACCTAGGCAGGGTGAGAATATGGCTTTCACAAGCCTTAATGTACTGGAGCTGGGACTCCTGGGCTTGGTTCCTAGATCTGCCACTGACTCGCTGCATGAATCTGGGTAAGCTGCTTTGCTGCTGTATGCCTCAGTTTCCCCAGCTGTGAAATGGGGATGATCATTCCTTACTTCCTGAGGGTGCTGGCTGGCTGCATTCACAGTGTGCTGAGATACTATGAGATCCTGGAGTTGAGGTTTGCTCATTAACTGCTTGCCCAGCCAGCCGGACGTTGCCCTGCTGCTGTATGAAAGATCAGCTGCCTCTGTGGTGTCATGAACGATACCGACGTGAACTGGGGCTGGATGAAAATTCCCCAGCTGGGTCGAAGGTGCCAGGTTTCTTCCATATTGAGTTGTTGGGGAGACTTTTTTTTTTTTTAACCCTTCCATGGACATGGCACTGTCATTGCTGCTGTGGTCTGCTTGTCATGCTGCTGCAGCCGCTGCCTGTGCAGCATGCTCAGGTCAAAGCGGTTAAAGCCATGCTTGTGTCCAGTGATGGTGATGGGGGATAGTGATCAGAGAAAGGTCTGCATCACCATTCTTTGGGTTAACCAGCCATCTGTGCTTTGCATGCCTCCTGGATGCTCCCTCACTTAGGATAATTCCTTAGATTAAAATTACTTAAACTAGAATAGAAAACCCCTGGATCTGTGCTGGGCATGTGTGGGTCTTCATGAGGGCTGTGACGTGGTTTGGTCACAGAGATCTCCTTGGGACTGTCACTGATGTGCTGAATTTACCTCTGAGCCCATTTTCCCTGCCAGCTTGGGACTCCAGAGCCCTGTCTTGTTGAGCCAGACACGCTAGCCTGCTGCAACACAAACCCAGTGTCTAGACCATGCCCCCAAAGCTGCAGGCTTTAAGTGAAAACAGCTCAGCAAGTACTCCCATCTCCAACACCTGGGCTCCCAGTTCCCAATGGGATCCAAACCCTAAATAAATAAATTTCATTCTGTTTAAAGCTTATACAGGGTAAATTCATAAATTGTCCACCCTCTGTAACACCGATAGAGAGATAGGCACAGCTGTTTGCTCCCCCAGGTATTAATCACTTACTCTGGGTTTATCAATAAACAAAAATGATTTTATAAAGTATAAAAAGTAGGATTTAAGTGATTCCAAGTAATAACAGACAGAACAAAGTAAGTTACCAAGCAAAATAAAACAAAACATGCAAGTCTAAGCCTAATACATTAAGAAACTGAATACAGGTAATATCTCTCCCTCAGATGTTTCACTAAGCTTCTTTCACAGACTAGACTCCTTCCTAGTCTGGGCTCAATCCTTTCCCCGGTGTCCTTGTTAGTTCCAGCTCAGGTGGTAACTAGGGGATTTCTCATGACTGGCAGCCCCCTTTCTTCTGTTCCACCCCCTTTTATAGCTTTGGCACAAGGCGGGAATCTTTTGTCTCTCTCTGGGTCCCCTCCCCTCCCATCCAGGTTTAAGATGGATTCCAGTATCATGTGACATATTCACATGTCCTGTGAGACCCCAAGCCTCCATTCTTCCTGGCCTGACTCTCAGGAACCAGGAAGGCTTGCAAGTAAACAGAACCATTTATAGGTGATTGATTCTGAAGCACCCTTAATGGCTTCTACTTAATATGTTTACATCAGTAATACAAGTTTATATCTTATTCTCCTAACTCCAGAAATAGACAAAATACATGCAAATAAATGGGATGAACACACTTAGTAGATCATAAGCTTTGTAATGATACCTTACAAGAGACCTTTTGCATAAAGCCAATTATATCATATTTATGCTCATTAGCATATTTTCGTAAAACATTCTGGAGTGCCACGTCACAGGGGCTCCTCGCAGAAATCTCATTAACAGATGGCTGCATGCGCTGCTTGGGAAATGCAGCCCCCGACCTTGTTGGTAGGGCTGAGTTTACTGGGCCTGCGGCTCCATTTGTGGTCCAGTTTGTTCATCACGCTGTACAGCATTGGCTCCTTCTTGCTTTGTTGAGGCATTAATCACCTCATTATTGGGGTCGCCCTTATGGAAAAGGTCTGCAGAACTGAACAGAGAACTCTCTCTCCTGGACAGCCCATTGAGTTCTGTGGCAGGGGGCTCATTCCCTGTCAAACTCCAGAGGTTGATAGTGTCTCGTATAGAACCCTGTTAATGTCATCTTCTCTATTCAATTCCCCAGGACATTTCTGTAAAGGGTGACCATCGCAGTCGTGCCTAAAGCCTCCTATCAGCTGGGGACTTTCTGCTCTGAGTTGCCAGTGCTGGAACTAGAGCTCACCTGAAAAATTAGAATTTTTCTGTGGAAAATTTCAGCGAAAATGAAGAAAAATTGTTTTTGTTGACAGTTTCCTCTGCTGTGTGCAGGGCACAATGGCTGCAAGTGAAGCCCCGTGTCAGAACAGCTGGGGAGAGATTGGGCATCTAAAAATACGTCCCGCCTGCATTGGGTCATCCCGTTTCCATGGATACAGCTGAGCCACAGACTGTGTGTGGTCAGGGGCTTAGATGGGACAGGAACGATCTGTCTCCAGTGAAGTCCAGGTGCACTGATGAAGCCAGGTGCTTGTCCCTATAAATGACATGGGGTTACTGAGCCGGGAACACCCAGGAAACCAGCTGGCGCTGGCTAGCAGTCAGTGTGACTCTCTGGTACCCCCGTTAGCCTCCTGCACAGACCCAGGAGGGGATGGTGTGGGAATCAGTAGAGACCTTGTCTGGGAGCCCAGGGTTGTCAAAAGAAATCGAAATAGAAAAGATTCCCACTGGGAAGAGGAAATGAAGCCTAAGCCAGAGGTATCTGTCAACCACTTCATTGCTACCTAGTGCATCAGATCCATGGGGCAAAACATGCTTCTGGGATGTGTGGGTCTTGAGGGCTCTGCTCCTGACTCTCATCTCATGGCTGGGTGAATAGTGAATCCACTGAGGTCCATGGAGATACACCCATTTTGCAGCACTGAATCCCCATAGGTTACAATGTTGATTACAGCTGATTGACACTGGCATCAGTGAGATCAGAATGGACTCTGAGCCAGGGGGGTTCTAAGGTGTCTGTCACCCTGAGATGTAAGTACCATCCCCCTGCTTCCTCTGCAACCTGGCACAATTTCCTGAGTCCTGCTTCCCCTGCGGGTGCATAACATCGGCCTAAGTGTTATTCTCCTCAAATCTCTGATTCTGTCCAGCACAAGCGACTACGCCTGTGATGTACAGCTATCGTGCCAGGCTCCTGGACGAGTCCTGTGAAAGGGGCCCACGCTACTTTTCCACTTTCAGAGCCACTCCGATCATACGAAGCTCACTAGGGTCTCTGTGTCTGGCTCTCTTGCCTGGTGCTTCCTTCCTCTGTCTCCGCTCAACACATCCCCACCTGGGGAAACTTCCCCGGTCAGGCTTTTGGCAGGTTGGGCCTGCGCTTCTCCACTCTCCGAGGCTTCTAGCCCTCCCGTCCTCGAGGCTTCTAGCCCTCCCATCCTCTTGGCTTCTAGGTTGGCTTCAGAATAGGGGCAAATCCTGGCCCCACTGAAGTCCGTGGTGGAACTGCCATTGTCTTCAGTGGGGCTAGTACTTCTCCCCTGAGATCAACCCCTCCTTGGTACGGGGATATTGAAATTCTGTTGTACTGCAGGTGAGAAAATTTGGCCCTTGGTTACTCCTCTGGAGCACCCATAACCTCAGTGAGGTTGCATGGATGTAGGTTAGGGCAGAATTTGGCCCTTGTTCTTACAGTTTGTCTCCCTTTTGTCCCTCAATTCAAAGGACTTGACTGTCCTCTGACTTACACCAGTTCTGCACTGATGTGACTCCGGGTCAGTCCTGACATACAGCAGGGAATGGGAGAGGCGAATCAGGCTTCCTCTTACCCTCAGATGGCTGCCCCAGAACAGGAGGAAGGAACGTAGAGATTCTCCCTTCACTTAATTCTATTTCAGAGATGCTGAGAGTTGGGATTTCATCTTTAGCTCTGCTCAGACTTGAGCCTCGGTCCTGTCACTTCTAAGATAACCAGGATAATGAAGTATCAGAGGGGTAGCCGTGTTAGTATGGATCTGTAAAAGCAGCAAAGAGTCCTGTGGCACCTTATAGACTAACAGATGTATTGGAGCATGAGCTTTCATGGGTGAATACCCACTTCGTCGGCTGCCACGAAAGCTCATGCTCCAATACGTCTGTTCGTCTATAAGGTGCCACAGGACTCTTTGCTGCTTTTACAGGATAATGAAATAACTCTACCATGAGAAGCCTGGTATGGGCTTAAAGATGGGCAAATAGCACAAGACAGTTTGCATGTATTCTTACCCCCAATGCTCCTGTGCCTGATGCTTTCATTTTTTGGTTTTCATGTTGTGCAGCTGAATACTCCAGGTGAACGTGTTCCTCCCTGAGCTCTCACCTGGTACGTCTGTCTGCCCATCTTGGAGATCTTGGTTAGGCCTCCTGTTTGTAAGTTTTGGTTGTCCAATCAGGGAGCAGAAATTATAGCATGCTCAATGAGCGTCCAGTTGCACCCTGCTAAAAAGGAACGATGAATGGCAAGCAGCTGACAAGCGATCTGAGGGTCATGGGGAAAGCGACAACTGAGACTGGTAGCGAGCAGCAGCGGGTGGGGACATGAACACACAGACCCCAATCTGAATGATTCAGCTCATCTCTTGACCCTGCACCTTGCTGTTTGCTGGCTTTTCCTGTTCTGGGGCTGGCTGTCAGTGGAGCTGTGGCTATTGACATGAGAAGAGGATCTGCCCCTCTCTCTGTAATCAGCATGTGCCCTCGTGTCCGTGCCCTCTATCCCTCTTGGGGACATGCAGCAACAGGCTGCAGTTCCTTCCCCTGCTCACATGCTGTGCCACGGGGCATCTCCTGGGGTGCCAGCTTAGAGGTCTCCTGAATTCTGCAGGGTAACATGACACATGTCTGTCTAAAGAGACTAGGGCTTCTAATTGTGGCTCAAAAAGTGACTCTGCCAAAGTCAGTGTAGTTGCACTTACTTAAAACTCTGAATTTTGGCCCATGGGCCATGACTCCTCTGCTGTCATACCCATGGGCCTCCCTTGAGCAAAAGTTCCCCAATCCTGCCCGGTAGTGTGGCCTGTGGGTATGCACAGCTGTCTTAGGGACAGGATAAGACTCGGTAGCCCTGCTGAAGTCTCCAAACCGTCTTGGGGCTTGTCTCCATGGGAACGCCGTCCTGTTTTATGCCAAGGAGCCGTGACTGCTGGCAGAACTCTCCATGTGGATGCTTACTCCAGTCCAAAAGCAGCGTGTTTTGGTTTAACTCAACCCCTTCCAAAGGAGAGTAAGTTAAACTGCCTAATGCTACTGCTGTGCTGGAAAAAGATGGTCCGTGTGGGTAGTCACCCTAACCCACGATAGTTATGCTAGTTCCACTGGTGTTACTGGGAACACTTTCCTGGTAGACAAGCCCTTACTTAGGACCCCAACTCTGCGCTCTCCATGGCAGTGGCTCTCATTGCTCCCTTGCAGACCCAGGCCCCGGGATAGGGCAAGACTTGCCCAACTGCCAGCTGCTCTGGGGCGGGACTGCCCCCTCCTGCCCAGCGCGGGGTGAAGGAGCCTAGTGCAGAAATGCAATGGGAGGGTAATGAGTAAATGCCTTGTAATCGACAAACAAGGGCATCCTCATGCTGCTGCTCTGCCCTCTAACCCAGCGTTGTCTGCAAGGGAGTTAATCAATCTCAGCTACCTGACACCTCTCTGGGGAAGTGAGAGCAGGAGGATGTTTTGGCTCAGGCTATATATAGAGGGCGGAGAGTACAGAACAGTGGAGGCATCGAGCAGATGGTGTGGAGGGGCTGTGATGGCTCCCAGGTAGGCTTGCTTGTGTTTCAAGCCTGGGGCTTAGCTCAACAGATGGGGTAGCGGATCCATGGGGATTACTGCAGGCACTAGCTGTTGTGTGGCTGGAGGGCTCCGTCCTCTCTTGGGGGCCCCACACCAAGCGCTGCCCTCTGTATTCTTTGCAGCATTCAGGTGTGGGCGCGCCCCTTGAGGGCAGGCTTTTGTTCTGGCCCCGAGTCGTGTCCCTGCACGTGCAGCCTCCTTGTGCTGCAGCAATCCTGACGCATGTCCCAAGCCGAGCGGGGCTGGCCCTTAGCTGGGGGGCGGAGGGGTGCTGCTGGGCTGGGGCCACGTTTCATGGTAGATTGGCCACGTGTGGTCACAGTCCTGTGGCTCTACAGATGCAGGAGAGTTAGCGTGAAATTGCAGCGTGGACTCTACATGCTGAATGCCCTGCTGCTCGGTCAGTTTGATGCAGTCTCCTTGAAGTCCACTGTAAACTGTTGTGCAGTGGAATATTGCACTCCAAGGGTGGCTGTGGTGGGTGAAACAATTGGTGTATGAGCTGCTTTGGGAAGAGAAGTGCTATGTGCAGCTGAGAGATTAAACTTACCGGCAGCATCTCCCTACTGTGTCTCCCTCACCTCCAGGGTTTACGTGGGAGGCTCTTTTCCCTCCTTCCAAGATCTTTTGCACAGTTGAAATCTCTGTTTAAAGCCGTTCAGCTTAGCTTGGAAGCTCTCTGGGGGCAGGGATGGTCTTTTAGGTCTGAGATTGTACAGCCCCTAGCATGCCGGGGTCCTGGCTCATGTCTAAGACTCCTAAGCGCTGTGGTAATACAAATAATAAATGAGAATCCGGGCCCTACCAAGTCCACGGCCATGAAAAACTCCTCACGGACTGTGAAATCTGGTCTCCCCCAGTGAAAACTGGTCTTGTGTGTGTTTTTACCTTATGCTATACAGATTTCACGGGGGAGACCAGCGTTTCTCAAATTGGGGGTGCTGACCCAAAAGGGATTAGCAGGGGGGTCACAGGGTTATTTTAGGGGGGGTGGTATTGCCACCCTTACTTCTGCACTAGTGCCTTTGGAGCTGGGCGGCTGGAGAGAGGCAGCTGCTGACCGAGGGCCCAGCTCTGCAGGCAGCAGGGCAGAAGGGTTGCAATGACATGACCTGCCATCCTTACTTCTGCGCTGCTGCTGGCGGCGGCTCTGCCTTCAGAACTGGGCTCCCGGCCTGCAGCTGCTGCTCTCCAGCTGCCCAGCTGTGAAGGCAGCACCACCACCAGAAACAGCGCAGAAATAAGGGTACCCCTACAATAACTTTGCGACCCCCTCCCAACTCCTTTTTAAGTTGGGATCCCTACAATTACAACACTGTGAAATTTCAGTTTTAAATAGCTGAAATCATGACATTTACGATTTTTTAAATCCCATAACTGTGAAATTGACCTGGATGGATGGATGGTGAAGTTGGTAGGGTCCTGAGGATAATGCTCTCGCAGATCATTCAGCTATGGGTCGGAAGGTAACCATTGCTCAGCGCCAGCGATCTGCTCCAAGGATGGAGTTAAGCACAGACTTGGTGGAGCTGAGCAAAGGAAATGAAACTCTTGTCTTGTTGCTGACCAGGAGCTTGGGCCCAGTTTCTTGAGGTCCCAAACTGTTCGGGCCAGCTGAGTGCTGGCTTGCTTGGCTTCCACGTGTAACTGTTAAGAGTCAACAGGTCCCCATGGCTCAGATTCCAAACCAGCAACCCTGGGCCTTTCCAGCTGAGCTTTTTCTTCCCCCCTGAAACTCAGACAGGCTGCAGCTTTGTCCATGCACTCACGGGCGCTGATCTGGTTAATCATGCAAACTCCTTCATGGACGCTTAGTTAAGAGCAGCTTCCTTTCAGTTTAGCTTAGCCCTATTCCTACTCCGTGGGAGCTAAAGCGAATCCGCCAGGTTTCTGTGGATTGCAGCACATCCGCACCGCTTTTTTGCATCAGTTCAACTCACTCCACTTTCAGCTGCACCTTTCGTTGAAACTGGTGCAGCTTTTCATGGGGACACAGAGCAGAAGGAAGGATTTTTGTGACGCTCCCCACAGCCCGATCTGAAATGCCTGAGGTTTATGCAGCTGTAACATTGTACCCTGCAGTTCCCTAGATAATCTCGATTTATTCCAGGGGCTTGGACGTCTCAAACTCCTGGCTATTGGGGGTGACAGCTCCAGAGCCTGCAGAGCTGATGGCCCTGATTCTAGATTGAGCTGTCTGGGGTACTCACCTGACCCCCATCACCTGCGCACCCCTCACAAGTGTTAAGGCGTTTCTCCTCACAACACCCCTGGTGGGCAGGGCAGGCCTGTTCTCCCCGTGGTACAGAGCGGGAGTGGATGCACAGCGAGACCGAGGCCGAAAATGTCTTTAGGCACCGCTCTGCTCAGTGTAGCAAAGCCTAAGACCCAGCTCCACAAAGGTCCTTACTTCAATGGAAATAGGAACCTAAATACCTTTTCAGAGCTTGGCCTGAGTGACGAAGGAGCCTGGGCCCCTTTCAGTGAGATTTAGCTTTACAATGCTGAAGTGACTTAGGACAGGAG
The DNA here is from genome assembly GCF_007399415.2 of Gopherus evgoodei. Classification (NCBI taxonomy): domain Eukaryota; kingdom Metazoa; phylum Chordata; order Testudines; family Testudinidae; genus Gopherus; species Gopherus evgoodei. Next base: position 6,522,896 of record NC_044333.1, on the reverse strand, counting down.
TGGTGCACTACCTAAATACTTTTAAAAATCCTGGCCTAAGTGACTTGGCCAAGGTCACCCAGGATGTCTGTGGCAGAGCACAGATTTGAACCCAGCTCTCCCATGTCCCAAGCTGGCTCCCTGCCCTCAGTGACCACTTGGAGGATCCAGCCCTGCTGAGCTGGCCCGGGTGGATGCTGACCACAAATCTGTCAGTGCTTGTGGGCTTCAGCCCTGAGGCTCCTCTTGGGCCAGCCAGCTCAGTGCAGTGTGCTAGGGCGAAGGCACTTAGCTCCTGGAATGGTGAGGGACGTGCCCCTCTTTTGGGTAATGGACTTGTGGCTGAAGCAAGGAGCTGGGGCGCGATTCTTCCTCCCAGGGAGCATCTGTCACCCAGTGACATGCAGGATCCCACGTGGGAAGGGAGGAGGGTCTCACAGGCTGCGCCCCAGGGTGCCCTCTCCTGGCAGAGCAGTTGGGTGACGGCGTCATGCCCATGTGCCCACCACCTGAAGGTGAGGGGGCAGCAAGCGACACTAAGCCTGTGACACCCTCCCTCTCACCATGGTGGGGATGTTCCCCACCCCCTCCCTGAACATGGATAGCGTGGGTAGCAGTAGTGCCAGCTTTACCCACCCCACCAATGCCGCCCTCCAGGCATGACTAGGGTCTGTCTCCACTGCCCAGTCAGTCCCTGGCCCTTCTGCCATGGCTGCCCACAGGGGGACGAGCTACTGCCTGCTCTGATAGCCACCATGTGCTGGGCACATCTGTCTCATCCTGATGCCACCCCAGATGGACCTGTCAGAGAGCTGATCCTTGGGGCGCACACAGCGGAGATCTGTGTGCTCCCCTCTATGGCTGGCCCTCGCCAGCTCCAGCCCAGAGCTTAGGCTGAAGGTCTATGAGCAGGAGGCTGGCTGCCTGGCAGCTGACTCGTGTGCTGGATTTTTTCCCCCCGCAGGACTGCTGCTGCAGGAAGTGACCATGGCAGGGCTGCACGAGCTGCGATTCACCGAGGAGAAGCCACTGCTGCGAGGCCAGGATACTGAGCTTGTGAGTTGCCTGCCTTCCCCCTCTCCGTACATCCCACCTGTCAGACGCCTTCATTCCTAACACGCGAGGAGGTGTTGATTGTACGGAATAGCTGCCTGCCCTGCTTTGCCCTAGCCTCATTGGAGCTGTTCACCCGGCAGCACCAGGTGTCTGTAATGTACTGGCTTTATGTGTGAGTGATGTTGCCCTCTAGTGGCTCAGCTGACAGGGTGGATAAGGGACCTACCATTGCTACAAGCTAGGGGAGGGGGAGCTCTTCTTTAGCTCAAATGCAGTGGATCTAGTCCTAGAATCATAGATTATTAGGGTTGGAAGGAACCTCAGGAGATCTAGTCCAACCCTCTGCTCAAAGCAGTAGCAATCCCCAACTAAATCCCCAAATGGCCCCCTCAGGGATTGAACTCACAACCCTGGGTTTAGCAGGTCAATGCTCAAACCACTGAGGGGAGTGGGTGGGTGTGAGAGGGAGAGAGAGTTATCCTCTTCACACACCTTGTCCTATAACCGTGACTCTACCAGTGCATTCTGGGATACACATCTGTCCCAAAGAGGCGTTACTAGGAGCACTGACTTTGGATAACTTCCACATGGGGATGCAGCTAGGAGGAGTGGCTGAGCTGAAAGTAGCTGCAGCGTTTGTCCACGCTGAAGAGAAACCACTGTAGGCTGGACTCGTTCAGCTCGATTTCCGCTAACGGCGTATATGGCTTTATGAGCAGCAAGGGCGCCACCACGTGGCCCAGCTGAAGGATGGTAGCTTTCACTGTGCAAGCATCTGAGCGTCTGGTAGCAGCAGGGCCCCTGCAGAGATGGCGGCCAAGAATCAAGCATTTGTCTGTTCCCAGTGTCTCCACTGCTCCCCTTGGCTCAGCCTGGAGTGCAGGCTGGCTGCAGTGATGGGCAGGCAGTAGGTTCTGAAGCAGATGGGATGGTGGACAATGCAAAGGCAGGAGATGAGGGCGTCTGGCTTCTACCACCATATCCTGTTCCTCAAAGGCTCCTTTCATGGCAGTCCATGTCCCATCTGGATTCTTGCGCCTTAGCTCAGCTGCAGGGGCTTATCTGACCGAATGCTGCAAGATCACCCACCTGCCCCTGCCAGGCCTGGGAGCAAGGGATGCCTCACAGGGGCTACCCCTGCCCCCGTGATCAGACCTTAGTAGGTCTCCACCTCTGGCAAAGCTCCCATTTGATGCCAGTCATGTGAGAGAGGAGTGGGAGGGAGGCTGTGTCTGGAAAGCAAGCGGGGAGGACTTGATGAACATCAACGAGCTGACTTCTCCCTGCAGGCTAGAAAGTGTGGGGGAGCCAGCCAGTCCAAAGAGCAGTGGCCCCAGGACAGTCTCTGAGGCCTGGGGGGAGGGGAGAACCCACAAACATCTTCCTGAGGCCTCTCACGGGCAGGTGGGTGCAAGAGACCGGCCTGGTGGAGCTGGGTTGATGATGGGGAATGGAGAGGGGGTTGGAATGACTCTCACTAGCTGGGTTTGGGTGGGCTTGTTCCTCGCCCTCCCACTACCTCCTGTGGCCTTCTAATGTCCCTTCCCTAATCCACCATGAGGACAAGAGCTCCAGCACGCCCTCGTCCTGTCTGAATGCTGACCTTGATGGGCCCAGCTTGGTCTCTGCCGGTTTCCTGGGTTCCCCCAGCCACACTCATGGGGGAGCAGATTCCAGATGAGAACTGCAAGGAGCCAGCAGACTGCAGCATTCATTGAGATGGTGCCTCCATCATTGCACCATCCTGCCTTGCTGTCCCCAGCTATGTCGTGCACCTCCAGCCTGGCCTGCAGCACTCCCTGCTACAGCAGGCACATCAGACGCTGTCCAGCCTGCTGAACTGTGGGTTGGCTCTCTCTGGTCGAAAGGCGATCCCCAGTGGTGAGGAAGGGGTGGGCCCCCTCTCGCTGAGCTGGTCTCCAGCATCCTACCTGATCTCAGGAGTTGAAAAGCTGCTTCGCAAAGCCAGCGTGTGAGCACGGACCTGCCAAGCTGGGTGTGTCACTGCCCGCGTGTCTGTGCTCATCTTGCTGGCCTTGTAAATCCGAGAACGGGAGCTGGAGGGCTGGGTACGTGGTGGGCAGGGCCGCTCGTCCTTGGAGCCTGCAAACGTTCATTCGCTTTGGAGCTGCACTGGGACGTGCCGCTGGGCTCTGCAGTGGTGCCCGGGCATGGCATATGGCTGGGTCAGGGATGATAAAGGGCTCCCAGAGAACCAGACGAGGCTTTGAACCAGGGGCTGCATCTCTGGATGTGCCCTTGAAGCCCTGTCCTCCAGCATTCCTCCTTTGAGGACTGTCTTCAGAGTCCTGGCATCAGAGAGGATGCTGGGACATGGAGTCTGAAGAGGTTTGACTTGGCCCCTCCTGCCTTTCGGACGTGGATATTTGCTCTGTGGGGGTGCTGCAGAGGAGCTCGCACATCCTCCTTATTGTGGGTGAGCATTGGATCTCTTATAAGGAAAGGGGTTTGCCCACGTGTCCATGGTCAAAATCTTCCACTCCTAGTGCTGTTGTGCTGGCGGCTGCCCCCCACCCCAGAGCTGGCTGCATTTCAGGGCCTGTGTGTGGCTTGTAAAGTTCTCTGGGACCCTTTGCAACTCAGGACCATCCTTTCAGCCTGTGGTTTGGATCTGGAATCTGATCTGATCCCAAACTCCCAAAGTCTGGACATTTGAGCCGGATTCTCCTCTGCCTTTCCCCTTGTGGAATTACTTACACCTGTGCAACGTGTAGGGTGACCAGATAGCAAGTGTGAAAAATCAGGACAGGGGGTGGGCGGTAATAGGAGCCTATCTAAGAAATATCATAAAAAATCAGGACTGTCCCTATAAAATCGGGCTATCTGGTCACCCAGCAACATGGGGCTTGGCTGCTGCCATTCTAATTGGTACTAATTGTACTGGTAGAAACCAGTCGCGCAAGGGGAAAGGCAGTGTTCTGGTCCAGGCTGTGACAGGCAGGCCTGAGTGACACAAGTCAGATCTGGATCAGAATTTCCACCAGGGGCAGGGGGAGTTGGATCTGCTGTTCTATCTCCAGCGAAAGGTGCTACAGCAGAGATGCTTTCCGCTAGATTTTCCAATGCTGGTGCCTACAGTCGGGCACTGGAGCTGCTTGGAGAATGGGATTTCTGTCCTGCCAGAAATCCTGACATCTTGAAACTTCATTTTCTTTGGAATCAGGACAGAGCTGACATGATCTCAGAACAGAAATCCCCAAATATTTAAATTCTGAAACACTGAACCAACCATCTCAAAATGTTTCATTTTGATAATGTCAGAACAGTCTTCTATAGACTTTTATTGTAATTGTACATAATTTTAAAGGGAACAAAGCCAGAAAGTCCAAACAAATTGCCTGGAAACCTTTCTGTTAAAATCGGCGCGTTCCAGTAAAACATTTTTATTTCAGCAAAACAGCATTTTTCTGCTAGACTGTTGCCTCATATGCTTTTCACCCTGCTATACTAAGCCTCCAAATAATTATCCGGAGCGTGCCCCCTCTCCCCCCGGGATTTCCAAACTAACAGGAGTTGTGTGCTTGGCACTTCTGAAAAGTGGGCACCTGACTTCAGGCCTGTACGTTCTAATCTTGGTGTCTGGGTGTCCACTTCTGTACAGCCAAGGATTGGGCGCTGGGTCCCCCAGCCTGGGGGTGCTAGTGTTCCTCTATCAAAACTGGGACGCTTCCTTGTCTTCCACCCCCACCAGTGCTGCCCCCCAGGATCCCGTCTCTGTAGCCGGTCCCGCAGGGGAGCGGTAAAGCTAGGGCCATGTCCTTGATGCCAAGAGGCCGAAATGTCTAGGAGGGCTTTTATTGAATGACAGGCTGGGGAAAAGAAGGCAGCGGGGGTGGGGGATGGCGAGGCCTGGCTCAATCAGCCACAGGTGCAAGGCTGCTGCAGCTGGGCAGGTGGCCAATGAAGACAGAGGCACTCTACCAACCCAGCAAGGGGTGGCTCCATCAGTTCACCCTGGCATGGAGGGGAGGGGAAGAACATGAACTCCTTCCTGGTGATAGGGGAGGGTGCACGGGGCAGCAATGGCAGGCTAGGGCCCTGGAACTGTGCAGGGGAGATAATCACTGCAGAAATCAGAGCAGGAAGCCTGTGCCCAGGAAGAGGTGTCCCAGCTATCTGGTGCGTCTGGGTCTCACGTGACTCCAGCCTTTGGTGTCTCTGCAAATGCACCCTGAAGTCTGGATGGAGGAGAGGCACATTCCTGCTGAGTTTTTGTTCCATCCTGAGTTCCCTAATACTGAGATCTCAAGGCTCCAGGAGTCCAAATAGTGCTCTCCCCCTCCCCCTCCTGCCCTTCCTGGTTGTGATGCTGGGGAAAGGACGGACGGGAGCTCCAAGCGCTTTCATGGGTAGGGGGGACTCGTGCCATGTCCAGGGATGGATGCTCTAAGGCTTCTACCAGGCTCAGGCCTCTAGAGGCTGCTGCCTCCCATCTCGTCATGCCTCCTCCCAAGTTGGTGCCACCACTGATGGACAAAGGTGTGACCTGGCTCCCAGCTGCTGGAGGCCCTGCGGGATGGGAGCCAACTGCTGACGCAGCAGAGCTCTGCTTTGTTTTCCATGGGGAGAATCTCCCTCCACCTAGTAAAGCATCCAACAGGAGGCTTCCCGAGCCACGCAAGAAGCCAGGAACCACTTGAGACGCCGGTGGGAGGAATCTTGCTTCAGCCTGTGCCCCTCCTTGTGCTCCTGAGCGTTCCCTGACTGAGCCCTTTGTGGAGCCAGACGGCAGCTGTCTCTTCTCTGTCCTGCTGTTCGTCCAAATGACTTTCAGAGGGCCCCTGAGGTGGGCTGCCTGTCTTGATGTTTCCAACCAGGCTTGTCCTGCATCCCTCCAGCATGCCGGGTGGGCCGCCTGGAGTCCCCATTACACTCTGAGCCGTGCGTCAGTACCGAATGCCAGCGCGTCATGAGGACGCACAATCCTACGGCTGAAACGCAACCCAGGCAGCATCTCTAATGCCCATGTGCGGATGCTGATCCAGGGCATGTGTTCGCACCCAGACAAGGGTGCAGAGGGCGGCCCAGCCGCTGCTGAATGGACACAAGCCCAGGTGCTGATGTGGGATGCTGGTGTAACCCCTGGTGAGTGTGTCCTGCTCTGGGCCTGATCCATCGACAATAGGAGTGTTACAACCCCAGCTAGGGAGCTTTAGCTCAGGCTAGCGCAGATTATGCTTTTAGCTCTGAAGGTCCCCAGTTTGGTCCCCTGTGTGTTGGCCAAGATGGTGGCAGCTGGGCATGTACAAAGGAGTGGGCTCACAAACCTTGGCGGGCACAGCTGCCAGGGTTTCCGTTCCGTAAATCCCTCTGACAGCATTTCTAGAGCTGATTGTGGCAGAGTTCACACCCCAAGGCCTGCATCAGCAGCAGGGGGTTAGCTGCAGAGCACAGGGCTTTGCTCTCTCAACGCCTCTCGGGTCAATTGTCCACTGGGACTGGCAGCCCCCTGCCTCTCTGATGTCAACAGCCTTCGGGCTGGCAGTCTCAACTGGCCTCTTTGCTGAGGTCCCCAAGATCCTTCCCAGCTTAGAGTGAGCGTGAATTCCCTCCTGGGGTGTTAGTGGAGGAGGAGGCTGTGTAGAGGCTCAGCAGAGCTCTCAGCGGGTGACTGGAGGGCAGGTGGTGGCAGTGAGGGGGTAGGCATGAGGCGATAGTGAGGTGTCTGTGTTACTGCTTCGTGGTGGCTGTTGTATGAGCTCTGATGGTTCTTTCTGGTCTGTTTCCCCTCCAGGAGCATTCGGATACGTTCCTTTCTGCGGTGGACACGGACTGGAAGGTAAGGCCCCTCCTCTGACTGTCTAGCCTGTCAGCCCATTCTCTGCGACCTGGGTGGGATAGTCGCATTCTGCCGATCGGCCCCGCGGTTCCAGCAATGGACTCCCCTGCTCCCTGACCAGTGCTACTGGGCTCTCCTCAGCTCGAGGGAAAGGAGGGAATGCTGCCGAGCAGCTGCCATTCGGTCCTCCCTTACTGGTGCACTTGGGTTCTGTGGCTAGTCACCAACTCTACGTGCCTGATCTTCAGGGGTGAGGGGGACAAAATGGCTTGTGCGGGCACATTCCCTGAGTGTGGGTAACTGATGTGGGGGAGTCAGCCTGGTTCCAAGCCTGAGGGTCTGCGTCTCTCCAATGCTAAAGGTCTCTTTGCACCTAACAATCAACGGGACTGAAGCCATGAGCTTCAGAGTGGCAGCTGGTTAGCACATTACAGTATTACGGTGCAAATGTGTGTGTTTGCATTGCTGTCTTCTGGTGGAGGGAATTGGAACTGCTACACTGTGTGACATTGGCCCTATATTGCTAACCTCAAATGGAGATCCTCCATTAGCTCAAGTGGTAGAGACTGAGCAGGTTTAGCCCCACTGTCAGTGACATTGCAAGGGGCGGTAGCATGTGGTATAGTGACAGCCATGATGTTGTGGCTGGCTTTGGATTTGTTAAAATAGTTCAGCTTTATATCGCCCATCTTGATATTCTAGTTACTACACCCACCTCTGTGGTGTATCCTGGCAGCTAGTTAATGGCACTGCTACGGTTGGGCTGGAAGTTGAAAGAGAATACGCTATTGGAGTATAGAATATCCAGACCCGCAATAAAATCACCCGCCCCAATGCAATTAAGTGCCGGGGGCCAAATTCAGCCCTGGTGTAAGAGCATAACTGGTGCTGTCAGCGTTGCCCCTGATGGTCGCACTGGAATGGAGAGTGGCATCTGTGGGGTTTATGGGCCCTGTGGGGGACACATTGGCACATTTTCCCTGTCTCCTTTCCTCTTTCATAAGGCAGCATGGGAGGCTGAATCTTATTAAATATCATTTTCTTTTATACCAAAACAAATCAAGGAAATCTCTCCTCCTGCCTATGCCTCCCCAGTCCCCCGGCTTCTCCTGGCACATATGCTCTCTCGTGGTGGGAGAGGTGGAATCAGCAGGCTGGCCTTCTGGAAAACCGACTCCTCCCAGGAGTATGGGTGGAATAGGAGCTGAGGCTGAGGAGTTCACAGCTACTTCAGTCTCTGCCTCCTCCAGCAGGAGGTGCTGTGGAATGATGCAGGAATGCTGGGTCTGGTGGGGGAGCGTTACTCCAATGCCTCGCGTCTCCCAGAAGGAGGCGCTCTGGGGAATGGCATAGCTGCAAGTTCTAGGGTTGTCAACTTCTATTGGCACAAAACCGAACACCCTAGCCCCGCCCCTTCGAGGCCCCACCCCCCGCTCACTACATTCCCCCTCCCTCGGTGGCTTGCTCTCCCTCACCCTCACTCACTTTCACTGGCCTGGGTGTGGGAGGGGGTGTGGGCTCCAGGATGGGGCCAGAAATGAGGTGTTCAGGGTGTGGGAGGGGGCTCCAGGTTGGGGCAGAGAGTTGAGGTGGGGAGGGGGAGAGGGCTCTGGGCTGGGGGTGTTGGCTCTGGGAATGGGCTGGGTATGAGGGGTTTGGAGTGCAGGAGGGGGCTCCAGGCTGGCAGGTGGGGCTGAGGGATTTGGGAGGGGGTTGCAGGTTGAAGCAGGAGGTTGGGGGGTGTGGAGGGGGAGAGGGCTCTGGCCTGGGGGATGCTGGCTCTGGGGTGGGGCTGGGGATGAGGGGTTTGGGGTACAGGAGGGGGCTCCAGGCTGGCGCGTGGGGCCGGGGATGAGGGGTTCAGGGTATGGGAGGGGGCTCTGGGCTGGGGCAGGGGGTTGAGTTGCTCGGGGTATGGGCTCTGGGGTGCAGGAGAGGGCTCTGGGTTTGGGGGGGCTCAGGGCTGGGGGAGGAGGCTGGGCTCTTGGTTGGGGCGTGGGCTTACCTTGGGCAGCTCCCGGTCAGCGGCGCAGTGGGGGGCTAAGGCAGGCTGTCTGCCTGTCCTGGCGCACCGCACTGCACCCCGGAAGCGGACAGCAAGTCTGGTTCCTGGGTGGGGGGACAGGGCAGGAGGCTCCATGGCACATGCTGCTCTCACCTGCAGGCACTGCCCCCCTCCAGCTCCCATTGGCTGGTTCCTGGCCAATGGGAGTGCTGAGCCGGTGCTTGGGGTGAGGATAGCACATGCTGCAGAGCCTCCTTCCCCTCCGCCTAGGAGCTGGACCTGCTGACCACTTCCAGGGCTCAGTGCGGTGCCCCAGGACAGGCCGCCGTACCACTGTTAACGGCCCAGTCAGCAGTGCTGATCCGAGCTGCCAGGGTCCCTATTCGACCGGGTGTTCCTGACGAAAACCGGACACCTGGTCACCCTAGCCAGTTCCCTTTTCCTAGTCTCTGGAGCATTGGCTGGTGTGGCACCAGCGTTGGCCTGAAGTGTGAGCCACACACGCAACTGCTTGGCGGGGGTCTCTGCCTCTCAGAGGCTCTCAAGCTGGCCCAGTTTCTCCCTTCTTCAGTGAGAGCCCCCCCGCCTGCCCACATCTCTCAGGACTTGCTGTAGGGGAGGGGTTCTCAAACTGGAGGTCGGGACCCCTTCATCAACGATTTAGATGTTGGCATAGAAAGTACGGTTATGAAGTTAGCAGACGATACCAAACTGGGAGGGATTGCAACTGCTTTGGAGGACAGGGTCAGAATTCAAAATGATCTGGACAAATTGGAGAAATGGTCTGAGGTAAACAGGATGAAGTTCAATAAAGATAAATGCAAAGTGCTCCACTTAGGAAGGAACAATCAGTTTCACACATACAGAATGGGAAGAGACTGTCTAGGAAGGAGTATGGCAGAAAGAGATCTTGGGGACATAGTGGACCACAAGCTTAATATGAGTCAACAGTGTGATACTGTTGCAAAAAAAGCAAATGTGATTCTGGGATGCATTAACAGGAGTGTTGTAAACAAGACGCGAGAAGTCATTCTTCCGCTCTACTCTGCGCTGGTTAGGCCTCAACTGGAGTATTGTGTCCAGTTCTGGGCACCGCATTTCAAGAAAGATGTGGAGAAATTGGAGAGGGTCCAGAGAAGAGCAACAAGAATGATTAAAGGTCTTGAGAACATGACCTACAAAGGAAGGCTGAAGGAATTGGGTTTGTTTAGTTTGGAAAAGAGAAGGCTGAGATGGGACATGATAGCAGTTTTCAGGTATCTAAAAGGGTGTCATCAGGAGGAGGGAGAAAACTTGTTCACTTTAGCCTCCAATGATAGAACAAGAAGCAATGGGCTTAACCTGCAGCAAGGGAGATTTAGGTTGGACATTAGGAAAAAGTTCCTAACTGTCAGGGTAGTTAAACATTGGAATAGATTGCCTAGGGAAGTTGTGGAATCTCCATCTCTGGAGATATTTAAGAGTAGGTTAGATAAATGTCTATTAGGGATGGTCTAGACAGTATTTGGTCCTGCCGTGAGGGCAGGGGACTGGACTCGATGACCTCTCAAGGTTCCTTCCAGTCCTAGAGTCTATGAGTCTGTTATTACATGGGGGGGTTGCGAGCGGTCAACCTCCACCCCAAACCCTACTTTGCCTCCAGCATTTATAATGGTGTTAAATATACAAAAAAGTGTTTTTCATTTATAAGGGGGGTCGCAGTCAGAGGCTTCCTGTGTGAAAGGGGTCACCAGTGCAAAAATTTGAGAACCGCTGCGTGCCTGCAGGAGCCCTGGCTGTGGGGCACTCCCAGGAACTCCCACCAGGAGTCGCTGTGGGGCAGGTGTTAATCGGCTGAAGGGGACTTGGGGGAGGCTGTTAAAACTAGTGGTTTCCTCCAAAAAAAATCAAGCTGAGTTTCAGAAAAAGCTGCTGTTTCCATGGTGACAGTCGCCTGGGCAACTCCACCCTGGGTTTTGTGCAAAGCCTGCAAATCGCCCTTCTCCTTTGAGGGCTTTCGGCCCTAGGAAGCTGCTGCTTTGCTTTTGCTCAGAGACCCAGGCACCCCTCCTTGTGCTGCAGAGAGATTTCCGTGCAGCTCTCTTACAGAGACCACAAAGAACAAGCCCGTTTCCTCCAGCCCGTGTCTCAGCACGGTACTGCGTGGAGAGCTATTATCGAATTGTGTTAGGCTGTCTGTGTCCTGCTGAGTCTGGCATGCTGAAGAGCAGCTCTCCACGCTAATAACATCCACGTAGCTAAACAGAACTGGAGCATGCAAAGGAATGACTGTGGAGTGGCGTATGTGTGAATCTCATTATAAAACATATGCTAACAGCTCTGTGATCTCTGTAGGACCTGTCACTCTGTTGCCCAAGTTGCTTCTGTGCCTCAGTTTCCCCATATGTAAAACGAGGATAATGATATTGACCTCTTTCTAAAAGTGCTTTGAGATCTATTGATGAGACTGGCTGTATAGAAGAGCAGTGTATTATCAATGGAGTCACATGCTGACTGTGCTCAGGGAACTTGGATCTTTCTGATGGAGAAAGAGACAGTATCAGGGCTATGACACACACATCAGATTCTGGCAGCAGTGTGTCTCACTCCTGCCCCAATTCCAGTTCATTACTTTCTACCTCTGTCACCTCTCATCTGACAATGCCAAAGTTGTACAAACATAGGAATGAATTACTTCTCACATTCGCCCCCCCCCCAGCCACTCTGTGCTGCTTAATTAGCCCAAGGTCACGCAGCATGGGTGCCGGAGCTAGGGAAAGAACCTAGGACTCCTGATCCCCATTCTGAACCTTGTTTGTTTAGAGTGAGGTCCAGAACCATAGATTGTGACTGTTGGGTGACTGACAGTTTCCACCCTCCCAGCAAGACACTGAAGAGCAATACCATGATGGCTGCAGAGTGCGGTGATACCAAGTTAACAGGCACAGAGTGTGGGGATGCATTTAGTGCTGACTGGCTGTGGGTCCTGGCTTCAAACCCTGCTGCAGGGGCAACCATTTTAAAATGTGTTTATTTACTATATCAAGGGGAAGAACAGGGCTGTGGTTGATGTACAGAACTCCTGGTGTCCGTTCCCAGCTCTGTCACTGCCTCAATGGGTGACCTTGGCCAACTTGCCTCAGTTTCCCAATTTGTAAGATGAGGATGATTCTTGCCTGCCCCGCAGCCATGTTCTGAGGGTGGTAGAGAGATCAGAGCTTCTCAATACAAGGGCGAGGGGCTAACTGGGTTATTTGATGCTGCAGAGTTTAAAGTCCTGAGACGTCACGTTTTTGGCATTCTGCAAAGATGAACTGTGAATGTAGCCGTGTGTGTGTGTGTTTACACACGTATTGAGCATGCATGCAGCAGGATCTCTGCACTGCACTATCTTGTTAGAACTTAAGGCCAAATTTTGCTCTCACCAGTTGTACACCTGTGAAATTGTGACTTCAGGGGTGACTCTCACCTGTGTCTGTCAGATCTAAAGCTGACTGCTGGGGCCTGACCATGCTCGCACTGAACTCCGCAGGAGTGGGATTGGCCTTGCTAGGCGATGCTAGGGAAGCAGGATGTGATTATAACTTGCTTTCTAAACCAGCTTTGTTTCTACTCTTCAAAGGCTCCTGTCCTCTGCATGAACTCAGCCCGGGACATGGTTTAATAATAAGCCCTCTGGTCCTCTAGAAGCAAAAAACCCTGCCACTCTTCTGACCTAGGGAACTGGGTGCTCCTTGCCCCTGACACACACAGTTAGGAAAAGTAGCTGCTGGTGTTGTCTTTCCAAATCCAGTTCCCATGAATCCATCACAGCAGTGCCACTCCCTGATCCCAGAGCAGCATTTCTCAATGAGCTGCCCGTGGACTGGTGCTGGTCCCTGAGATCTCCCCGGCACAGTTTAGGAAGGCAGCAATCCGGTCCTTGGTATCCACAAGGCTGAGGAAACAATGTCCTAGAGGCTAGTGACACAGCTTCTGTTGGCTTTAACAGAGACCGGGCTGGCTCCAGTGTTTTCAGGGTTAAACCCGGTTAAAACTTGTTTTCAACCCTGTGAGCCATTCTTTCAGTTTGGACCACACCGAAGTGCTTGTCTACATGGGGAAATTGACCCAAATAGCTGTTCTGAAGTAGCTCCCTGTATAGACGCTCTTATAAACACTTTGGAAGTAGATTAAGCTGAACCACACTATTCTGGAATAAGAGTGTCCGTCCGTGGAGTTATCCTGAATGCCTACAGTACTTTCGGTTCAGAGCGTTGCTGATTCCAGATTAATGCAGCCTAGCCCCAGATTCAGCATCTTTGTGAAAAGCTGCTTTTCCCTCTGGTCTGACTCAGGTTGCTGCGCAGCTTTCTACCCTTATGTGTAGATCGAGAATATGCCGACACAGCTAGACCATGGCATAAAGCAGCAGGATGCAGCAGGCATCCAATAGCAACTAGCTTAGATTCTCCCCACCTGTTTATTCTTTTTAGCAGCATGTCTAAAGCTGAAACATGTTGGAAAACCACAGAGGTGACTTTTTCTGTCGCCATCCCTGTCCCTCAAATTAGCATTTGTGTTTTCTTCACCTTCTGTTTAGAACCCTCTTCACATACCACCAGCCCCACCCCACACTCAGATGACCGCCCCTTCTCCATAGCCTGGGGTACCACCCCCTGCTGCTTAGAACACCCAACAGCTGGGTTGCTGAACTGTCTCTGGGTAGGGGGCTGGCTGCTGCCGCATCGACCATGAGTTGGGAAGCATTGCAGGGGGACTGATGTCAGGAGTTGACAGTGTTGCTGTCATGGTATAATTCCCCACTCTGAACCTTATCGTCCAGTAGATGGGGTACCAGCATGAATTCCTCTAAGCTCAATTACCAGCTTAGTACTTGTAGCGCTGCCACCAACCAGGAATTCCAGTGCCTGGTACACTCTGGTCCCCCCAAAACCTGGCCCGGGGACCCCCAAGACCCAGTCCCTCTGGATCTTAACACAAGGAAAGTAAACCCTTTCCCTCACCGTTGCCTCTCCCAGGCTTCCCCTCCCTGGGTTACCCTGGAAGATCACTGTGATTCAAACTCCTTGAATCTTAAAACAGAGAGGAAAATTCACCTTCCCCCCTCCTTCTCTCTCCCCCTCCCAGACTCTCCTTGAGAGATAAAGTAATCCTAACACAGAGAGAAATTAACCTTTCTCTCCTCCTTCCCTTCTTTTTTCCCACCAATTCCCTGGTGGATCCAGACCCAGTCCCCTGGGGTCTCACCAGAATAAAAAAACAATCAGGTTCTTAAACAAGAAAAGCTTTTAATTAAAGAAAAAAAAAAACAGTAAAAATTATCTTTGTAAATTTAAGATGGAATATGTTACAGGGTCTTTCAGCTATAGACACTGGGAATACCCTCCCAGCCTAAGTATACAAGTACAAATTAAAATCCTTTCAGCAAAATACAAATTTGAACTCCTTCCAGCCAAATACACATTTGCAAATAAAGAAAACAAACATAAGCCTAACTCGCCTTATCTACCTAGTACTTACTATTCTGAGTACATAAGAGCCTGTATCAGAGAGACTGGAGAGAAAGCTGGTTGCACATCTGGTCATTCTCAGAACCCAGAGAGGAGAACAACCAAAATCTAACAGCACATGCAAAAACTTCCCTCCCTCAAGATCTGAAAGTATCCTGTCCCCTGATTAGTCCTCTGGTCTGGTGACAACCAGGCTCACTGATCTCGTTAAACCTTTCCAGGCAAAGGAGATATGAAGCACTTCTGTTCTATTAACTCTTACTTATCTGTTTATGACAGTTGCTCTGCATGATCATTTGCTGTCCACACTTGTAACACCCCTTAGAGTCAGGCTGCAGGTGTAACCCGCTGGTGTGTGCGTGTCAGGTCCGCCTCTGCACCTGATCCGCAGGGGAGGTGAGTCTGCTACAGCCCCCTTATGGAGAGCTGGCTCTGGAGTTCAGGCTATGGCAGCTCATGTGTTAAACTCTGGAGGTCCCCAGTTCAGTCCGTGGTGTGTTGGCCAACATGGTGGCCATCACGCAAGTGCCTTGAGGCAGAGAATGGGTCTGTCTCCTTGTGCTGTATAGTGCTTTCCCTGTCTTGGATGCTGTGAACAATCACTAATGGCAGTTAACCAGCAGGGGGCACTCAACACTCTGATCCTGGGGCCTGTGTGGGACGAAGTGGGGACACTGGCGGAGGAAGGTGGACTAGGGTGATGGGCTGAGGCCGGATGAGGAGAGATGGAATCAGCATGTCCATTACTCAGCAGTGCTGTCCTCCCATCCTGGGCTCATTGCTAAGGTCCCTTCCATGCAGGCAAGCGCTCTCTGGGCCTGATTAGCCTCTCACTGACGCTGGTGTAAATCAGGAGCAAGTTCACTAAGGCACTAGTTTCACCAGAGTGAGAGGAGAATCTACCCCTGTTTCGCTTTGCCCTCGAGCAGGGGGCTGTAGTCCAGATTTCCTGAGTGCAGGCCCTTCTGTCTGGGGAATCGGGCGCTGCAGGGAATGAGATACGGTGCATAGAGCATTAATCAGCTGCGTCACATCATCCTCAGGAGAGTGACTGAATAACAAGGCAGTGACCTCGGAGGCTTTCAGGGATAGCAGCTCCCTGTGCCCCAGGAATGCAGGAAACAAGTTCTTCCTCCAGGAGTGGCATGGCTCTGCGTGCAGGAGTATCCTCTCCCATAGATCTCGAGGGTGAGTCAGTCTGGCACCAGCTGCCATTGCACTGAAATCCGTGCTCCAGCGTGAGGTTCCTGGACGTGAGCTGCTGCTCCTGGGGGGAGGGTTTCTGCTGGGTGTTCTGCTTTCTCTGAGAATTAGCACAAATGGGAAGGAGCGGCCGTGTCACCCGGAGAGCTGTGAAACTGACAATGATTGCACTGCCTGTGATCGCTGGGTGCAATGCAGCAGCAGCCTGCTGCAGTTAGCACTGTCCTGTCCCAGGACCTGGCTAATATATTGGACTCTAGATCAGTCCATCAGCAGCTGTCGCTCTGTCCTCACGTGTACGGTGGTGGTTAAAGAGGAGGAGTTTCACATGCTCAGCAATCAGCCTGACGTGACCAAACGAGTCCCAATTCTGAGCCCATTCTCCTGCCCTCCAGAAGTGGATGGACCAGGTGTTGGCCATAACATAGCACAAGGGCAGTGACCCGCTGAAATGCATGAGCAAGAGTTCTTGCAGCCTGACACAAGGAACTGGTGGGACCTTCTTGTGGCACGGTATGGTAGTCTCAGTTCCTCTTCAGCCCCAGGTTAAGCTCCAGGGATTTTACGTGTGCATGCACATAGAGAAACTGATTGTAGTACTTTCTATTCCGGGAGGATATTACACAGCAAATGCTAAAACTAAACTTTTTCACATCTATTGGACTGGATAACTTAAAACTCTTGGGCGCCAAAGCTTTAGCCGAGGAGCTCTCTGTGACACTGATATTGATATTCAGCAGTGCTTGGAGTGCAGGGACTATCCCAGAGGACTGAAAAAAAACTAGGTGTGTCCAATATATGAAAAGGGCAATTGGGATAACCTAGTTAACTATAAGTTAGTTAGCTTGACTTTGATCCCTAGGAAAATCATGGGAACTCTGATATGGGATGCAATCAGTAAAAAATTAAAAGAGGGCAGCATAATTAATATCAGCATGGTCATATGGGAAATAGGTCTTATCAAATAAACTGGATATGTTTTGCTGAAAATACAGGCTTGGTTGACAGAGGTAACTGTGATGTAATCTGCTTAGACTTCCTTAAGGCATTTGACTTTGTACCACATGACATTCTGAATGAAAAATTAGCAGTATACAAAATCAGTGCAGCATGTACTAAATGGATTAAAACCTGGCTACTTGAGAGAACTGAGAGTGATGGTAAATGGAGAATCCTCATCCGGTGGGGACGTTGCTAAAGGCGTCCCATAGGGATCTGTTCCTTGCCCAGTGCTATTCAATATCTTGATCCATGATGTGTAGGAAGACATAAAATCATTTACGGTAAAGTTTGCAGTTGTAACTGCTGGCAATATACTATTCATAGCTCTTGGAGAAAAAGCAAAGCACGAGGCCTCTCCTTTAGGCAGACTGGCATTCTGGGAATATTAGCAGTGTAAGGCAGGGAGCTGAGCAGTCTTAAAACCCCCAGTCAGGAGGGAAGGAGATGAGGGTCTCCAGCCAGGAGAGGGAATGGCTGGGACGCAGAAGCCTTAATTGGAGGGGGAATACAGATGCTGTTACCATGAAACTGTGATAGCCTCAGCCAGCTAGTTTGCCTAAAGGCCAGCACCTGTGCTTTGTTTTCTCTCTCCACAGTCAGTGAATTGCCAGCAATGACAGTTACCACACAGCTCCTTCTAAGCAAGTACCTTTAGTCTTAGGGTAAAAGCATTACAGAGAAAACCTATAGGAACATATATTGAGTATACAAGTATGCTTAAAGCTCATTGGAGGTCACTCTTATAGGACCCTTGTCAACCAAAGTCTTTCCAACTCTTCCGCCAGGGTTGGGGGCTCCCTTTGGACAGAAGGTCTGTCCATTTGCTGGATCAGCATTGCCGTGTACCAGGACCTGTCTCAGTACATGCTCATCCTTTTATACCAAAAAGCCATTTCTTTGTCTCCTCATCTCTGGAAAACCAGCTTGAACCAGTCTCTGCAAACCACTCTAGGGAGCGGTACCTCTCTAGGGTTGTTCAGTCTCAATTATTCACCTTCATCACTCGCTACTGTTTTTAGTGCCTGGAAGAGCTGTCGTAATCCCCTTCCCCCATGGAGTAGAACATAATCCTTCATAACCCATTCATAGAGCTAATGCAGCATGGACCCCAAATAGATTGCGTGCAGTTGCAATAGCTGTTGCAGGTCCCACTTGTAAGAGGAGGGGCTGGATTTTGGAAAGTGGTGACTCTGAATAGGACTTGGGAGTCAGGGTTGATCACCAACTGAACATGGACCCACAGCAAAATGCGGTGGCTAAAAGAGCAATTCCAATCTTCGGATATACAAATAGGGGAATATCAAGTAGAAGAACAGACAGGGGTATTGCCACTGTGTATGGCATCAGTGAGGCCGTTAACAGAATGAAGTATCCAGGTCTGGGGTCCACACTTTGAAAGCGATATTGACCGACTGGGACAGAGTTCCAATACCAGTATGGAAAACCAGCCTTACAGTGAGAGTCTTAAACTGAATTCACTGAGCTTCTTTTAACAAAGAGAAAGGGAGGAGGTGATTAGATCACAGTCTGCAGGTACCTTCCTGTGGAGAAGATTTCTGACAGCAGAGATGGGTCTTTTAATCTACCAGTAAAAGATGGAACAAGATCCAATGGTTGGAAACTGAAGCTAGACAAATTCAGACCAGAAACAAGGTGCAAATTTGTACTCGTGAGGGTGATCTTAGCATATGCGCAACATGCCTCAGGTGGCATGTGACCAGGATTCCTCATCCAGTTGGGTCTGCTGGTTGGATCATTAGCTCCCCAGGCCTGGGACTGGCGGGGCATGCAACGTGAACACTCATCCATGCCCCCCAGTGAGGTAATTAGCCATTGGAACACTACCCAGGGATGTAGTGGATTGTCCATCACTTGAAGCCTTTAAATCAAGTCTGGATTTCTTCCTAAAAGACCTGCTCTAGCTCAAACAGAAGCTCCGGGTATAATGCAGGAATTTCTGGGGGAGATCCTCTGACTTGTGTCGCAGAATCCTGCAAACGTAAGTTGAAAGGGACGTCGCCATCTAATCCATCCACTCATGCATGAAGACAGGCCCAGGGAAACCTATACCATCCCTGGCAGGCATCTGTCAAACTTGTTCTTAAACGCCACCAGTAACTGGGATTCCACACTCTTTCCAGGTAACCGGTTCTGGCGCTTAACTGTCATTACTGTTTAAAAAGTTTTTCCTGAGATCTAACCTGAATCTCCCTCGTTGCAGACTCAGCCTCTTGTCTTTTCCTCGGTTTAGGTGGAGAACAAGTCATCACTGTCCTCCTTATAACCACCTTGTACATATTTGAAGATGGTTATCAAGTGTCCTCCTCACCCTCTTCTCCTCTGGACTAAAACTGGATTCTCTCCAGTTTGTTCACATCTTTCCTAAAGTGTGGTGCTGAAAACTGGACACACTACTCCAGCCGCAACCTCACCAGTGCTGGGTAGAGTGGAACGATTATCTTCTGTGTCTTACATACCTCACTCCTGTTAATACATCCCAGAAAGATATTCGCCTCCAGGAGTTCTCAGAGATGATTAATGATTCAGAGGTTGCTTCAGCTAGTCTCTTAAGTACTCTAGAGTCAATTTCATCAGGCCCTGCCAGCTTGAATAGATCGAACGTATCTAAGTTCTTTCCCTATTCTGGCCTGAGACCCTTCTCCCTGGTTAATATTAATTGTGTTAAAACTATCTTTTTAGTGGAGACGGAAGGGAAAAGGCCTTCTTCTGCAGTAGGTAAGACTAGATGATTACAACGGTACTTTCTGTTCTGAACCTCTATGAATTTATAATTAAAGCCGAGTTGAGTTTTGCAGCCTCTGTGTTAGCATGGATGCTACACTGGGTCCTCTCCAACCTTCCAGCGTTGGCTCTTCGAAGACAGAATCCATTTTCTGAGTTAAAATTTGAGTTAAAATTAATTTAAATGATCCAGCTAAGAAATAAAATATGCAGTAAACCCTGGGCAGTACCTAGGAGCCATGGGATGTGCAAGTTAGAAATTCTTTGGGGGTATCTATTGTCCCCTAAACAGCTGCAGCCAGTAAAAGGATGGTTAATCAAAAATCAACCCCTCACCCCTTTGGCCTTCCTCGTTGTCATTAGGTTACAGACCACAGCCACTCATGGCCTCTTTTAAGCCAGCAGAGGAAGAACTCAGGCTCTCCTGCCCCAAAAGCATAGGTCTTTACCCCTTCAGATAAGGTGAATCGCCAGTGAGTGTTAGTAGTATGGGGGCTGTAACACAAGTACTGCCGTTCCAATACCATCCAGGAGAGGGCAGTGGCACCAAAACACTTGCCTGTTCATTACCAACTGCTTAATCTTGATTCTGTTCTGGAATGGGAGATCCATATATTTTTAGCCAAGGAAACTGGGCTGTGGATGAGTGGGGAAGACTGGCTGGAGTAGGACGTTGGAACATAGCTCACATGTGTCTCCTCGGGTTGTGCTTGGAGGCCAGGAGTCAGATTTTTGGCACTAGCGCTTGGAGGTTGGTGGTGTGAATCCCAGCACTGGTGCTGTGGGGTGTGGATCCTTCTGCACTGAGAGGCCAGCTCCAGCAGTGCACCCGCCTCACAGGGTCCTGAGCCTGGAAGTCTGCACAGCAATGAAACAGCCCCGCAGCCGAGCCCTGTGAGGCTAAGTCGGCTGGCACAGGACAGCTATGGGTTTTCCTTCGCTGTGTAGACACACCCAGAGGGGCTGAGTGTCGCAGAGCAAATCAGTGGCCAACTGGAGCAGCTCCCATGAGTTCCTGACTCTAGTCCTGTGCTCAGTCCACTAGGATCACATGTCTTCCCCACTCAGTCCAACCAGCTCCTTCCCTCATGGAAAAGTCCTGTAGAATTTAATAGGAATGAAATCAGTAGGGCCATATAGAAATGCAGTAGGATTCTGTAGATAGTCCTCTGAAAAACTATGGCGTCAACTTAGGGAATGAGCCCCTTTCTTTAGGCTTTCTGAGCACCTTAGGGCAGGGACAGAATTCTCTTAGATGCTAAAGAATGGTCCAGAAATGTCAAGATTGGAAGAGCTTTGGGGCAGTCTTCTGTTCAGGGTGTGTTCAGCGCCTGGCACAATGGGTGTCTGGCCCATGAGTGCTTCCTAGATGCCAATGCAATACAAATGATAAATCCTCCTTGTACAGAAAAAGATAACTTTTCCCTTCAGTTCTATAGGACTTTCCTGTAAGTGTTCCACCTTCCTCTTGCATTCTCTGAGCCCTCCGAAGCCTTTGATCTTCCTTGGGCAGAAAGCTCTCAGGCCAGCAGTGTTTGCTGGGTTCTGTCAGGCCCCTTGCAGCTCTTGTGCCCTTGAGGGTGTTCTGGGAGTTGAAGGTGCCCCATAAAGCTTTCCCGAGGGCTGGTGAGCTTTGTCGCCAGCTGCCATGGAAGGATTTCAGCGGTGCTCACGGTCCCCAGTGGAAGGTGGAACCATGGGCCGCTGTGGGGCTTTGCTCTGAACCTGATCAAACCCAAATCCCTTCCCAGCCCTGCCTCAGGCAGTCCGCAGCAGCCTGTCGGTGGGGCCACTGTTCCACTCAGGACCATGGTCAGTAGAGGCCTGAACCTCCTGAGAGTCCTGTGGGGGATATTCCATGGTAACCGGGGTGGAGTCTCACTGCTGAGCCTTCCTGCACAGGTGTGGGGGGCCCTGGCACACCAGGATCTGCTGTGGGAGACTGGACGCACTGCTCTGCCTTCATACCTGCTCTCTGGGAGCAGGATAAATCCGTAGCTCTCGGCTTGCAGAAAACTTTACAGGGATCTGCCTAGAGGTCTCATCTTGCGTGAACAAATGGGGCAGAGGGGACAGATGGGGAGAGGCAGCGGCATTAGTGGGATCAGCCTGCCAGCTGCGAGAGGGCACTGCCCTTTTAGCAAGGCAGGTGCTTTTGGCTCCTTGCTTCCCCTCCATGCTTCCTTGCCTTCATTCGTTTCCAGCTTGTCCTGGTTTTTCTTTCCCTTCTCTCCTGCTGTTTTACCCTTCACTCCTTTCCTCCATGGATTTTTCTGTCTCTCACTTCCTCTTGCTCCTCCTCCTTGGGATTATTTTTCCCGATTCCCTCCCCCCTCCGTTGTTTGGGTGGACCCTTCCACCTCCTCCTGTGCGCTTGCCTTTCTTCTGGCGCTGTTCCATGCCTGCTTGTCTCCTCCATTCCCCTGCTGCTGAGCCCTAAGCTCAGGGTGTGTCAGAAATGCAGCTGAACTAGTGGGTGGTTGATGCGAAATTCAAAGGCAAATTAGTGCCATAAATGCCTTGTTGCCAGGGTTCCGACTTATCTGGGAGTTAAACTGCTAAGGCAGCCCAGTGAGGGATCCAGATCTTGGCATGGGGGAATACGGGAGTGAGGATGTAGCCCCGGTGGCGGTCTCTGACCCTCTTATGAGGAGAGGCCATTGTGTTTCTCTTTCCATTACAAGGTGAAGCTGGGTTGACAGGAGTCGAAGGTGACCCCATGCCCAAGCACTGGCACAGAGCCAGGGTCCCCAAAGCCATGGAATCCCCCCACTGCCACCTTCCCAGGCAGTGATTTTACTGTGTGTTGCTACCCAGATGGCTGGGACTCAGGGGATGCTCCCCCTTCAGATCTATCTAGGTAGTGTCACTCCACACTTGGAGGGCAACAAATGCCTCCCAGATGTTTTGGAAAACTCCTGTTTTCTGAAGCACCAGAGTTGGGATCAGCCTGAGCCATGACAGGGGCAGCGTGAATAATAAATCATTTGGCCAGAACACCTCTAAAGGATACCCAATGAGAATTGGTTCTCGAAGTGATCGGTGGCCAATCACACAAGTCCTTTTCCACTGAGACCACTCCCCCAAACTGTTTGTTTGCTTTTAGCCCCACCCACAAAGCATTGTTGTCCTTAGCCATGATCCTAGTGATTTCAGTGGAAAAATTGAGAAAACTTTGAAAGCCTCCCCAAGCCAGGGAAGTTCCATTTATTTATGGCATTATGTTGTGGTTTGCCACATCTCTGTCTCTCTGCCTCTTGCTCTAGCACCAATGTCCTTGCAGCCGTACTGTCTTGGCCTGTGTTCTTGTTACCTAAGCTAAGCGAGTTTGTGGCTCATCAGCACTTGTGAGTTCTCCAGGGGAAAGGCAGGTCCTGCATGAAGTGGTGATATAGTATGAAGATGTCCCTCTCTCATTCATAGAAATCACAGAATCATAGAATATCAGGGTTGGACGGGACCTCAGGAGGTCATCTAGTCCAACCCCCTGCTCAAAGCAGGACCAATCCCCAACTGAATCATCCCAGCCAGGGCTTTGTCGAGCCTGACCTTAAAAACCTCTAGGTTTTAAAAATCTTTAGGAGATTCCAGCACCTCCCTAGGTAACCCATTCCAGTGCTTCACCACCCTCCTAGTGAAAATTTTTTTCCTAATATCCAACCTAAACCTCCTCCACTACAACTTGATACCATTACTCCTTGTTGTGTCATCAGATACCACTGAGAACAGTCTAGATCCATCCTCTTTGGAACCCCCCCTTCAGGTAGTTGAAAGCAGCTATCAAATACCCCCTCACTCTTCTGTTCTGCAGACTAAACAATCCCAGTTCCCTCAGCCTCTCCTCATAAATCATGTGCTCCAGCCCCCTAATCATTTTTGTTGCCCTCTGCTGGACTCTTTCCAAGTTTTCCACATCCTTCTTGTAGCGTTGGGCCCAAAACTGAACACAATACTCCAGATGAGGCCTCACCAATGTCAAATAGAGGGGAATTATCACATCCCTCGATCCACTGGCAATACCCCTACTTATACAGCCCAAAATGCCATTAGCCTTCTTGGCAACAAGGGCACACTCTTGACTCATATCCAGCTTCTCATCCACTGTAACCTCTATGTCCTTTTCTGCAGAACTGCTGCTTAGCCATTCGGTCACTAGTCTGTAGCAGTGAATGGGATTCTTCCATGCTAAGTGCAGGACTCTGCACTTGTCCTTGTTGAACCTCATCAGATTTCTTTTGGCCTAATTCTCTGATTTGTCTAGGTCCCTCTGTATCCTATCCCTACCCTCCAGCGTATCTACCACTCCTCTCAGTTTAGTGTCCTCTGCAAACTTGCTGAGGATACAGTCCATGCCATCCTCCAGATCATTAATGAAGATATTGAACAAAACTGGCCCCAGGACCAACCCTTGGGGCACTCTGCTTGATACCGGCTGCCAACTAGATGTGGAACCATTGATCACTACCTGTTGAGCCCAACGATCTAGCCAGCTTTCTATCCCACCTTATAGTCCATTCATCCAGCCCATACTACTTTAACTTGCTGGCAAGAATACTGTGGGAGATTGTATCAAAAGCTTTGCTAAAGTCAAGGAATAACGTCCATAGACCCAGTTATCACCTCATAGAAGGCAATTAGGTTAGTCAGGCGTGACTTCCCCTTGGTGAATCCATGCTGACTGTTCCTGATCACTTTCCTCTCCTCTAAGTGCTTCAGAATTGATTCCTGGAGGACCTGCTCCATGATTTTTCCAAGGACTGAGGTGAGGCTGACTGGCCTGTAGTTCCCCGGATCCTCCTCCTTCCCTTTTTAGAAGATGGGCACTACATTAGCTTTTTCCTAGTCATCCGGGACCTCCCCCGATTGCCATGAGTTTTCAAAGATAATGGCCAATGACTTTGCAGTCACATCCGCCAACTCCTTTAGCACCCTCGGATGCAGCACATCCGGCCCCATGGACTTGTGCTTGTCCAGCTTCTCTAAATAGTCCTGAACCACTTCTTTCTCCACAGAGGGCTGGTCACCGCGTCCCCATGCTGTGCTGCCCAGTGCAGCAGTCTGGGAGCTTACCTTGTTCATGAAGACAGAGGCAAAAAAAGTATTGAGTCTATTAGCTTTTTCTACCTCTGTCACTAGGTTGCCTCCGTCATTCAGTAAGGGGCCCACACTTTCCTTGACCTTCTTCTAGTTGCTAACATACCTGAAGAAACCCTTCTTGTTACTCTTAACATCTCTTGCTAGCTGCAACTCCAAGTGTGATTTGGCCTTCCTGATGTCACTCCTGCATGCCTGAGCAATATTTTTACACTCCTTCTTGGTCACTTGTCCAATCTTCCATTTCTTGTAAGCTTCTTTTTTGTGTTCAAGATCAGCAAGGATTCATGGGCCAGTTGTTTCTTGCTGAGTGTTAGAAGCCACTGAGTGGTTTGTCATTTGGATGAAGTGTATAATCAAGATCAGGAACATTTTCGGTCATTACAGATTGCGTGGCACTAGGCTGGAGAAATTAAAGATGGCTAATTTTGTTTTGCCTCCGTAAATTCCCCTTGGGTCTCTGATGGGGCGGGGGGTGAGATCAAAACACACTTTCTTCCCCCTCTCTATTGGGAGGGAGCAAAACTGAGTTACAGCTACCTTGTCTATTTCTCCATGTGTGCTGGCCGATAACGGGTGAAGCTCAGAAGGTTGGGCTAAGAACCCAGAGAGGCAGGTCTCTGATGTCGATGACAGGCATTTCTTGCTGGTTTTCTGACTTCCACTGAGACAGGAATACCATGAGACCAGCCTCTCTGGGTTCACACAGGCCTTGTTGTGTAGCCTTGTGTTGTATTTAGAGTGAATTTAGTAATGTTGTATTACACCACCGTGGGTTTGGCTCTGGTAGCTACAGTTTGAAGCTCAGCAGAGTGAAAGTAATCTCTGCTACTTTCTTCAGTTTTGGAAGACCTAACCCCAAGGATAGTGACCACCCGTTCATTTACAAGTATAAGGTCTAGTCTGCTTTACAAGTTTTAATGAAGTTGCCATTCAAGTTATGGTGATAGAATTTGTATCTGCATGGGTCAAGTCCTGTGCACAAGTTACTCACATCCTTCTGGATTGTGTTAGGGTCTGATGGGTCTCTCATGGTTTGATCATCACTAGAGGGATAGTTTCTGCTGGAGTTTCCCATAGAGAGCTCAGTTGTCCCATTCTGGGCACCCTCTTTTTATAATGTGATTCTGACTATACCTCATTAGCATGTCTGCACATATTGCATCCTGCGGGATTGGCATGTGTTAAAATGTGACTACCAGGTATCTTGTAAGCAAAACATTACTCTTACTGTTAATTTTTTTTTGCGGTGTCACCCACTGGTACATCCTTTTGCATAATCATGTGGCATAGGATCATTTTTTGGTCACTTACATATGTCAAGCATTTTCTTAAGTCTATGGCCTAGTATGGCTAATCTGAAATCTTGCAGGCCTTGCGTTCAGCCCTACTTAGATACCTAACGCATACTTAATCTTTCTGACTACTGATCAATCTCATACTTCTATAATCCAACAATTTAACTCTATTTAGCATACAGTGATTATATATGATGTGATGTTGCACTCCATATGCTTTATAAAAATATGTTTAAGTGTGAATATGCTGTAACTGAAATATGCTTTATGCAGAAGGTCTCTTGTAAGATATCATTACAAAGCTTATGATCTACTGAGTGTGTTCATCCCATTTGTATGAATATATCATTCTTGTATCTGAAACTAGGAATACTAAGTATAACTCTGTGGTCCTATTGTAATTATGCAAAGTGGGGGTCATTAATGGTGGTTTAGAATCTTGATGGCTCCCATTGACTAGGATAATTGGTTGTAAATGGTTTATTTACCTGCAAGCCTGCCTGTATAGGTGGGGACCAGCCCTGGAAGATTGGAGGGGGTCTCACAGGACATGTGAACATGTCACATGATACTGGAATCCATCTTAAACCTGATGCTTTTCCATTTAGGAGGGGTGGGAACCCAGAGAGACACAAGATTCCTGTCTTGTGCCAAAGCTATAAAAGGGGGTGGAACAAGACAAAGGAGGTCCCAGTCGTGAGAGAGCCCCTGCTTTTCACCTAAGATGCCTGCTGGAACTAACAAGGACTGTACCAGGGGAAAGGATTGGGCCCAGACTAGGAAGGAGTCTAGTCTGTGAAAGAAGCTTAATGGAACATCTCTGAGAATGAGATTTACCTGTAAGCAATTTCTTAATGTATTAGGCTTAGACTTGCGTGTTTTGTTTTATTTTGCTTGGTAACTTACTTTGTTCCATTTGTTATTACTTGGAATCACTTAAATCCTACTTTTTATACTTCATAAAATCACTTTTGTTTATTAGTAAACCAAGAGTAAGTGATTAATACCTGGGGGAGCAGACAGCTGTGCCTATCTCTCTATCAGTGTTAAAGGGTGGACAATTTATGAATTTACCCTGTATAAGCTTTATATAGAATAAAATGGATTCACTTGGGGTTTGGATCCCATTGAGAACTGGGCGCCCGGGTGCTGGAGACGGGAGTACTTGCTAAGCTGTTTTCACTTAAAGCCTGCAGCTTTGGGGGCATGGTCTAGACGCTGGGTCTGTGTTACAGCAGGCTAGCGTGTCTGGCTCAACAAGACAGGGTTCTGGAGTCCCAAGCTGGCAGGGAAAATGGGCTCAGAGATAAATTCAGCATGTCAGTGGCAGTCCCAAGGGGGTCTCTGTGACCGAACCTGTCACATGTGACATCCATGATATGTTAGTTAATCGTAACATCACACCATAAATGACCAGTAACCAAAATTGTTGGCTAGGGCTGTACCAAGGTGGTGGTGGTGCAATGAGGGGTGTTCTCCCACGTCAGTGGGCTCTCTCCAGGGTTTGGCGTGTCAGTGCAGTGGCGGAACAGGGGGGTTGGCATTCCAGAGCCTGGCATCTGGACCCTGACACCTTGAGGGCTGGGTGCGTCGGCAGGTCTGTATTTGGGCTGGTGGCTAGTCTCGCAAGGGCAGTTACAGGTCAGGATGGAGGAGCATTGGCCAGGCTAGGGGAGCCGGGTCTGGAACGTTAGCAGAGCTGTGCTTGCCTCTGTCCCGGAAAGCAGGTCAGCGTTTGCGGGGTGCCCCTCTGAAAATGATTCCCACCTTGCTGTGCTCTGCAAAGGAATGGCACTGCTCCTCTTCCCCGAGCGGGCACAGCAGGGTCCTCTCTAACACACAGGCAGCAAAACATCCGAGGCGGCAACAGGGGAGATGCTGCTCCTCGCTTGTGTGACGACAGGGCTGGAAGGGCCAGGCGTCTGCCTAGGACAGCAAGAATCCTCACCCAGGCCCTGCAGCTCTGTCAGGGGGAGGAGAATGTGCGATGGATTTTTATATGTAGAAGTTGGTCCAATAAAAGAGAATCCATCACCTACCTGGTGTCTCCAATGGATTTTTAGGCAGGAAAGGCTGGGGATATTGACCCCCACCCCCTCACATGACTTTCCCATGGAAATCCAGACCCTCAGCAATTATGTAGCCCAGTCTGATGCATTCCCTAATCTCATAGTATCCTGGCTCCAGGCACCAGCACA
The DNA here is from genome assembly GCF_007399415.2 of Gopherus evgoodei. Classification (NCBI taxonomy): domain Eukaryota; kingdom Metazoa; phylum Chordata; order Testudines; family Testudinidae; genus Gopherus; species Gopherus evgoodei. The sequence goes on along the minus strand of NC_044333.1, from coordinate 6,495,027 downwards.
CCAAGAGCATGCCTGGGGCAGCAAGCCGCAGGGGGTGGCTTGCCAGTCCCTGTGAGGGTGGCAGTCAGGCAGCCTTTGGCAGCTTGCCTGCGGGAGGTCCGCCGGTCTCGCGGATTTGGCGGCAATTCAGTGGCGGGTACGCCAAAGCCATGGGACCAGCGGACCTCCCACAGGCAAGCGGCCGAAGGCAGTCTGCCTGCCGTGCTTGGGATGGCAAAAAAGCTAGAGCCGCCCCTGCTTCTCCCACACTTTAGCTAGTAGGTGAAGGGGGAAGGCCAGGAGTTGAGCCAGAATCAGCACCACTGAGACACTCAAAGCTGCCAGCTTGCAGTTTTTTCTCCTGGCTGAGTTACCTGGCGCTGACCTCGCTAAGGTCACCCACTTGCCAGTGCATTGCAGAAGAGGAAAGGAGTCAGTGAAGGAAAGGAGGGGAGCTGCCAGTGCAGTTCACTAGCCTTGTGCCAGTGGAGACCACAGATTTAATCTCACTTGTCACATGTGCAAAGCGTTCGGAGATCCCGGGATAATTCCCAGTGGGAGTCCATGTCAGAGCCAGCACCCTCTTCAGAGAGCTCTCCAGACTGGAGTGAAGTGGGCTGTCCAAAATGAAAATGACAGATCCCAAGGAGTTCATTGATAACCCTTCCTCCCACTGTAACAGTCTGCAGCCTTACGTTCACCGCTTTTACAAAACTATGATCAATCTTGTACAAAGTATGCCTTGTGAGAGATCATTTGAAAACTCGTAATTGGCTGGTCGTTATTGTCCTGGTACAAGATGTGTGGCAAATTTGTATGCAAAGTTATAAAATTCGTATATTACTGAGACATGCTCCACATTTAGAAAAGCAGATATAGATTAGTTCCTCAGAGACAAAAGGCAAACTGGCGCCTCAGCCAGGTGTCAACACAATCAAATGGACTATCACCTGGTTAAGTGGCCATTCTTTGGCAGGAAGGCGGGCGAGTGATAAATTTATACTTTTGGCAGTGGAACAGCTGGAGGTTCCCATGTAAACAGACTGGCTGTTGCCTGAACCTCAGCTGGAGACGATTCTCAAAAAGAAGGAAAAGATATAAAAATGAGGAACAAAGGCCCCAAATCACTGCTCTCCCTCATCTATATTCATGGCATCAATAATGGTTGAAAGACAAAGGAAGCATCATTGAACTGGGGAAGAGGTCCTGTCTGGAAGACCCAGCCAGACTGCTGTGAACAGGTGGTGAGAAAAACCTTTGTGCTTCAGGTTCACTTCGCTGGTTAAGTTAGGTAGTAGTTTGCATTTTAGCTTTTATTTCTTTGTAACCAATTCTGACTTTTATGCCTCATTACTTGTAATCACTTACAATTTATCTCTCTGTAGTTACTCAGCTTGTATTATTGTTTTATCTGAACCAGCATGTGTTCGGATTGAAGTGTGTGGGGAAACTCCATTGGAGATAACAGGGTTTGTGCACATCACTTTCTGTTAATGAAATGATGGACTTTCTGTGAGCTTGTATTGTCCAGAAGGAAAGAGCTGGGCAGTACAAGATGCACATTTCTGTGGATAAGTCTGGGACTGAGAATTTGCTGGTGTCACTCTGTAATATAATTCAGGAGTGGCTGGCTGGAAGCTGGGAGTGATTTTGCACGCTGGAGGCTGTGTGTGAACAGACCAGGAGAGGGTGGTTCTCACCGTAAGCAGTGTGAAAGGCTCCCTGGGCTGGAGAACCGCTAGGACACAGCTGTTCAGCACTCCAGATTGTATCCTGGGTAATGTTGTGGCCACCCACTGTGATGTGGAGTCATGGGCTCGCACTCTGACTCCCTGGCCAAAGCAGCCCCCTTGTCGGGCTAAGCAATCCTTGCCCTGCAGTCAAGAGCGGAAGCTCAGCAGAGAATGAACTGGGCAAGGAGCAGGGTCTGATGCTGACAGAGATGCTGAGCTGAGCACTGAGGGAGTGGGAGCGAAGGTGCCATAAGCCAGTCTGCAAAGGCCCCTTCTTAAGAATCCTCGATTTTGTGGCCTCTTTTCCAGGTTGATCCTTTTGTTTGTCCCTTCTTTTGGTGATCTACCCCCTGCCCCCTCCCAGCTCCACTACTGCAAAGTGCTTGAATTCACTGGATTTTAACAGCTCTGCCCTCCTGATGTTTCAGCAGATTGAGCCAGTCCTTCTAGAGCAGTGGTCTTAAGCAGGGGTACACAGAGAGGTCTTCCAGGGGGTACATCAACTCATCCAGAGGTTTGCTTAGTTTTACAACAGGCTACGTAAAAAGCACTAGTGAAGTCAGTACAAACTACAATTTCATACAGGTGATGACTTGTTTATACTGCATTATATACTATACACTGAAATGTAAGTACAATGGTTATATTCCAATTAATTTATTTTGCAATTTATATGGTAACAGTGAGAAAGTTGGCCATTTTTCAGAATTAGTGGGCTGTGACACTTATATTTTGATGTTTGATTTTGTGAGTGAGTAGTTTTTAAGTGAGGTGAAACTCGGGGGTACTCAAGACAAATCAGACTGCGGAAAGGGGTACAGTCGTCTGGAAAGGTTGAGAGCCATTGCTTTAGATGAGACTAGGTACTACTCTGCACTGTCACAGCAAACAGAGAGAGGCCTGTTAAAAATGCTCTGTGCGCCAAAGAAGCAGTGCACGGGTGTCCTTACCTGTGTGGGTTTGTGCGTGAGCACATTTTTCAGGTCTCTGTGGGCATGGGTGTCTGTTTGCACGTAGGCATGTTCCTGACCTTGTGGATCTGCATCTCTCTGGGCATTCTGATGGATGCATGCATGTTAATGTACCTCCCTTTATGTGGGGCTATCTACATACTTGTGCATGCTTCCATCTCTGTGTTTGTGTGTTTCTGTGTGCATGCATGTTAGCACATGTCCTTTTGTGTCTCTCTCACTCTGTCATGGCAAGGAAGATGGAGGGCATAGTGATGATCTGCAATGGTGGGTTTTTTTTGTTTTTTTTCCCCATAAATGGGTATTTTGAGCCAATTGGAGCATGAATAATTTTCTCAGCAGCCAATCGATAAGCTCCTGGGCTCCATTTCAACAACTGCCTGCAATAAAAAAGGAAAAATTCCCAAGCCAGAGCTGGTGGAGGGAGAATGGAGCAATGGGAGGGGCTAATACAGGGGGATGGAGCTGATTTATAAATCAAAGCCGAGAGGCTGACTTCATCCACAGCCTGTCAGCTCTCTGCACTCGGGACGGGGGCCACTGGCTCCAGTGCTACCTTCTCTCCCCTGAGGAATCTGCGCCGGACAAGCTCCTTACAATGCCAGAGTGCTGGGACGGGGTAGGTACAGCCCCCACCTCTCCCCGGTGTCATGCAGGACTTTCCTAGGCGAGAGCACCCATGATCCACACAGGATCTTTGCAGCAGCCAGGGCTGCCTTTCACAAGCTAGCGTAGGCAGCGGGGCAAAGAAATCTCGTCTGCTTTCTAACCTGTGCATTTCCCCACCCCACCCCGAATCACAAGCAGATTGCAGGGGTGACCAGTTCCCCAGCATTATCCTTGAATATTCATCCCCACTGGGGTCAGGAGCTGCAGAGAACCACCTTGGTCCTTGCAGCCCCGAGGGAAGGAAAATGAATGCAGGTGCTACAGCAGGGATGGGCATGTGTGTTTTTTCTCTGGCAAGAGAGATCAGGTGTAGGGACGCATGCCTGGAGTCCCGGGGAGACCCATGCCTGTGTTCTGAGAGGTGTGCGGGATGGCTGGTGGGCGACGGAGGGCATTGCATGTCTTGTTGCATGTATCAGCAGCCATCAAAGCCGAGCACATTCTGCACTCTGCAGGGACTGCAGTAGCAAATGACAACAACAGGCGCTGCTGCGGGGGGGAGGGGGTGAGCAGCAGGTGAGGGAGAGGGGCTCAGCACTGCAGCGGGTTTCATGGATAACCTTGTGCAGGCTGGAACATCGAGGCAAGAGGAGAGATGCACAGGGCTGGGCTTGATGTGCTCTGCCGCACTGTGATGGATCATCCCTGTGACCAGCAAACATACATAGTGTCCCATGATGAGACCCATGGTCCGTGATGTTTGCCCTGCACAGCCAGCGCCTGGATGGTGCTCCCCATATCGCCCACCTGGGCTCGGTCTCTCTCCCCATCGCAACAGCGTCTGAGCACCTATGTTGGGCTAATTTGTAATGAGCTAGGGTCTCCCCCACCCCGACCAGGTAGGGAAGGACTGTGCGAAGGGGCCCTTCTGCTCAGCCCAGGGGGATGCAGGGAGAGCTGGGGCTTTGGGCTCAGGTACTCAGCGGTGTTTGTGGCAGGGTGGAGCATGCATGAAGCTGCAGGGGGACGCTGGGGGAAGGGCAGGGAAGTTCTGCGCCATTGACGCTGCGCTGGAAGGAGCCAGGCCGGGGTAGAAATGTTTGGCGCTAGGGAACCACGTGGCTGGAGAGGAAGGTGCAGCAGCAGCAGCTTTGGGTAGCTTCCTATTTTCGATCCATAAGGTGGGAGATGAGTGCTGCTAGCATTTGTGCCAACTCTTAGTGATGATCTAGGGACAGCGGGGCACAGGTGGGCTGGCAGGTCTCGGGGCTGAGTGTCAGGACACCGGGGTTTGAGTCCTTCCTCTGCCCTATTCTGTGACCTTGGACAAGTCCCTGCTCTGCTTTGTGCCTCAGTTTCCCTGTCTGTAAAAGGGGGATCATGATCCTCCTGTGAGATCTGTGGCTGAGAAGTGGAATATAATTGCCAAGCGGAAGCAGGGACGGTCATGGGGATATGTACTTGCCTCCTAGAGGGGTCACGAGGCCTTGTTAAAGACTCAGGACAAATGACACTTGAACAGAGACAAGCGGTTGTTCAGGATGAGGTGTTCAGGGGGCCCTTATGAGCTGGAGGCTCAGCACTGTCCTCTGGCCTCATTGAGGCTTTGAGCAGCTGGCTGGAGCTGATCAGCCTCCTTTGGAGGATGGGCCAACCTTGGAGCAGGGATCCTGAGCATCTCGCCCTCTGTGGCTGATGACTGGGATTCCCCATTTCCTCCCTGCCAGAGGGGGGGAGGGATAGCTCAGTGGTTTGAACGTTGGCTTGCCAAACCCAGGGTTGTGAGTTCAGTCCTTGAGGGGGCTGCTTAGGGACCTGGGGCAAAAAAAATCAGTACTTGGCTCTGCTAGTGAAGGCAGGGGGCTGGTCACAACAACCTTGAAAGGTCCCTTCCAGCTCTATGAGATAGGCTGTGCGTGTAATGCAGAACTCCTCTGTGCCTTTGGGAAGAGATGCGTCTGCCTTGGCATGGGGAGAGCAAGACAGCTGTGATCCTTGCCCCAGAGCCAGGAGGAGCAGGCGAAGCCCAAAGTGACCAGCTGGGAAGGGGGACAAGAGAGAGCCCAGCAGTTTGGTTAAGGTGATGGCAGAGAGCTTTCCTAGCCAGACAGACATCAGGTCCAGGTCAACCATGAGTTACCCTTGTGCAGCATCCGTGAGTGCCTGGACACCAGGGAGGACAGGATGGGGTCCCTTGCATTAAAGCAAGAGGCCCACCTGGCCAGCCTCCCCACAAGGTGTATTTCTGCTAAAGCTGGCAAAGTGACACCACTGGTGAATCTGGCCAGTCCTGCACCAGCCGGGAGTCCAGTTTAGGAGCCAAAGGGCCTGTAACTCACTGGGAGGGGACCTATCTGAAAGGAACAGCTCTAAAAAATGGACAAAAGTAAGTCACGGTCCCTAACCTGAGCACGTCCTTGAGAACACAGGCAGCGGGATGACATCACTGAGAGCCAGTCAGGAGCTGGCACTGCATCCTGCATCTCAAAGCCGCCCATGAACAAAACAGCCGGAGAACAGTTCGAGGGTTTGGTTTTTTTCTTGGTTTCAGCTGGAATTTTGTCAGGAACAGCTGAAGAGGGAGTGTTTTTACAGGGTTAGAGCAGAGGACCAGGAGTCAGGACTTCTGGATCCTGTTCCCAGTCCTGCCACTGAACTCTTGGGACACCTTGGACAAATCACTTAACTTCTGTGTACCTCAGTTTCCCTAGAGAGAGTGATTCTTTTTACCTAACTGGGGCAGGGGAAGCCATGAAGTGTAGCTTATTAGAGCATAGAAAGTCCTTGGAGATCCTTGCCAGAAGGCTCGGTAGAAAAGCACAGAGTCACTGTGAAATGTGTTGGAGAAATGCAGACTCTCCAGCCAAACTGATGCACAAAGCTGAGAGGTCAAGCAGAGAGCACGCTAGCAATCCAGGCTGGTATTGCTCGGGGACACGTAAGCTGCATGTGCAGAACACCTGGCATGCTTGAGCAAGGAGGGGATTGGCTTGCAGATGTGTCTGTGTGCATGGCCTTTGCTTACACGTACAAATCAGGTGTTTTGCATGTGGGAGTGCACTTTTGCACATGTGCTCTCAAAACAATGCAAAGTACTGGGGCCAAGAGGTGGATGCAGGATGTGTGTTCTCATGCCCCAAACAAAGTTTCGTGGCATCTAGAGGTCCTAGTCTGATCAGGGCCCCATTGTTGTGGGTGCTGCACACGTACTCCTGCTGCTCCTCTTCATCCTCCTGCTAGCTAAGCTCTGAGTCAGAGGTCACAGCATGAGAGCAGCTCTGGGTAAGGTGTCCATGCCACCTCCCAGTCCCCACTCACTAACACTGAACAAAGCCCAGAAGCTCATCTCCAGAGAGGCCTTCTGACCCTTAAGTCACATGGTAGCAGTGGTGTGTGACGCTACACACCCACTGGGATGCTGAGACTCCCATGTGGCTACCCAAGGGTGATGCTTAGTCCTGATGCCAGAGCATCCTGCCCTGTCCTGTTCCCACTAAGCAAAATTCCCATTAATGTTCCCGTCTGCTAGTTTTTATGTATTTAACCGATTGTAATTAAAGCAAACCCTTCCATAAGCCAAATGCTATTTGGCTGAGAAAGATAGTTCCATCCAGCAACTTTCCAAGGTTCTATCTGTGGTTCTGGTCCTGAGGGGCTGGGCATGCACCCCAGGGACAGCATCAGACTGGCAGGTTTTTCTCGGGGGGGATTTTTGCAAGCATACTGCTGATGCTTTAAACCAGCAAGCCTGGGTCCCAGGGCATCATTTTCCAGCCCTGCACATGTGACTCGCCCTGTTGCAGCTGCCATTCTGAAAACCCTCATTTCTCATAAGCTTTTAAGACCCTGGGCCTGGTGGAGCTTTTCTTCCCTTCCACGTAACCGTGGGAACTTGGCCACTTTGGGCAGAGTGAATCCAAAATGGCAGCCATGAGTGGCCGTGGGGGGGAGACATCCAGCAAGCTGTGGCCCCTGTTCTTCTAAAGGAATGGCGATGATGTGATGTATATTAGATCACTGATTTGGGAGATACTTTTGTGACTCCCTTGTGAGGCAAAATACACATTTTGGGGGGAAATACCCAATGGCAAAGAAATACCAGGGGCCCAATTTTCCTCTGCTCTGGTGTCTAGTTTTCGAGATGCTGAGCACCCACCACCCCAGTCAAAGTCTACGGGTGCTGAAGTATTGTGGTAGTGCCAGAAGTCCAAGTCGGGACTGAGGCCTCCTGGTGCCAGGTGCTGTACAAACACACAGTCCCCGGCTTTGAAGATGTTAAAATCTCGCTGTGGAGAGTGACCTCTTGGCTGAGATTAAGAGCAGGCTCAGGCTCTGTTGACAAAGAAAAGGAGCAAACCCCTCCACCCTAGAGCTTTGTGACAGAGGGGCGGGCAGAGCTGTAGCACTGGGCATGGGGTGGAAGCAAAGATCAGAGAGAGAGAGGTTGTGGAATGATTAGTTGATACTCCTTCCCTTGCACCCAATGCACTGAGTGACTTGACCAATCCTGGGAAGCCACCAGAGCCCGATTCTTTTTAACTGTTGCTCTCTGAGCCCCAAAGGACAGATCTGAGCAGCATGGCCACGCCTGAAGTAGCAATGAAAGGTTGGCACTATCAAGAAGGCTCCCCATGTCCATCCCGGAGCCCAGGCCTGCGTTCCCTGGAATGCAGCCAATTATCCTCACACGGCCAGGCGCACTGTGCAGTCGGGATCTTCTGCATGGCGATACCCCCATTGCTGGGATCAAGGGCAGGTGCCCAGAGGTGGATGCAAGCTGGGGATGTAATGCCCTTGCCTAATACAGTGGCATCCCTACCCCCTCACTAATGGGAGTGAGAATGTACAGGGGGTTATCTGAGAATGGAAGAGGGAGCCCTGAAGTCTGGGGACTTCTGATTGATCTGTCTTAAGGTTTTATACTGCTGCCCATCAGTGCGGAGCTGCAAAATCAACAGCAGCAGCACAGTCCCGAGTGGACCTTAGATTTCAGGTCAACCCACTAGAACTGGAAAGTCCGGATCCAGATTTGGTCTGAGGTTTCAAACCCCTCCCCTCCCCCCAACCCTGGGTGTGGTGTGGATGTGTGGGTGTTGGCTTGGGTCCCCTCTTTAATCCTAGTATATGTGAGTGCTTGGTGCTATAGGGCGTTCCTGCCCCAGGTGTTTACCAATCAGACAACGGAGCTGTGCAAGGGGATGGTTCTCAGCAAAGGACAGTCATCATGGAAAAGATCAGGTTCCCTGGGAAGATGGGCCTGATGGCACAGCAGGAGAGTAGCTCTGATACAGCATATGAAGGTTTGGCCAGAGATGTCCTTGCTTTCTGCTGCTGTGGGCATGGACCTCCATTTACCCCTCGGATTGTGTGCCCTGCTGATGCGCTTTATTGGGGACTAAACTAAAGAAGCAAATGCCATAGATCAAATCCTGGGGCTGGTTGCCTCCCTCCTGTTTGTTCCAGCGCATTGCAGAGCTCCGAACTCCCGCTCCCTTTTGGTGCATGCTGCAGTACTGCTAAGCCTCCATTAATCCCTGCCCCGAATCAATACTCCAGGCAAGAAAGCAAACCCATCAGAGCAGGCAGCTGGAACATGGCTCATAACAGGGCAAGTGGGAGCTGGCAAGCAGACCCAACTGGGTCTGTGCCCTGGATCTGACTGGACCGGGAACTGGAATGAATGCTGAGCAGGGTTCAGCCATTTCAGCAGCCGTGCAGCGGAGCTGGAGCAGCAGATGATGCACGATCGTCTGGCTTGTAAACTATTCAAGTGACTCTTTGTCTGACAAGGGCTCCTCTTCCTCCCCCTCCATAGCAAGACAGATTAGGGTCAAGGGCTCTTTCTGAGGGAGAACCTGGAATTAGAGCGTCTCTAGCTCCTGATGACTGCGATTGAGCGGGGTCAGGGCTCACTGCATCTTTTAGCATCGTGGCTTATTGGGATGTAGCTTCCTGTTTTAATCCCACAGCCCGTGTTGTGCTATTCCAGTCCCCTCTTCCCACCCACTCACCCCCATCCAGTGCTGGGATTGATTCTTTCTTCCTAGCAGGCTCCATTGTCTCCAGTGAGAATGATTTTCTCTAACACGAAAGTTCTTGCTGATTCTGGCTGCAGATCCTGTTCACTAATTGCCCTAGTTTTCATTAAAAAGGAACATTGATGTCCTGAGCCTGGCACCCTGCTCTGGAATCTGGCAGCTTTCCAGTCCTCCCGACAGGCGCTCTGGGAAAACCACTGCCAGGGCCAGTTTGCAGCCCCGGCACGTGCTGTCTTGACGTTGTTTCCAGACGTGTGCCTGTGACCCAAAAACCCAGAGAGGCTTGGCGCGGCTGCACTCAATCTGTCCTGCCAATGCTGCCGCCTCTCTGGTTATAGCACTGGGTACTGACAGAGGAGCTGGAGCTGGACAAAGGTGCTGAAAGACCTGCCTGTTCCAGCCAATAACAACAGAGGCTGTCAGCGATTGGCTGCTTACATTATCCTCCTCCTCCAATAGGCAGGAATGGAGTGTTTTGATTGGCTGGCAAGGAGATCCTGGTCCAGGTGTGATTGGCAGTTTTCAAGGGCAGGGGAAGTGGCAGCCTTGACCAGCTTAATGCCAGCCCAGGAGGGCCACCTCTAGGCAGGAGCATAAGCCAACCTGTAACAAATGGGGAGAAGTGTTCCTTGCGGGCAGGTGGGGATTCTTGTTCCTTCCTCAGGAGCAGCTGGCTGTGGCCACTGCTGGAGATGGAGGGTGGAATGGGTGGAGCTGAGCAGGACTGTGACCCGGTCTGGTAATCTCCATTCGAAAGGGCATTTCGGACACCATAGCCCATTCAGTTGAGACAGACTGTGTGCCAGCCATCAAGGGGGTCTGTGAGATGGACACCTAAGCTCGACTGAGATTTCCCCAGCTGATTCCACAGCAGAAGCCTGTGTGATCGTGAAAGCTGATCTAGGCCTGGTTTGAACCAGTGACTTAGGGATAAAGGGCCCTGTAATCACGCGCTCGCTCGCTCTCTCTCTCTCTCTCTCTCCCCTAATCCTTTGCTCATCATCACTATAGTATCTGAGCAGCTCATCTCCCAGTGTTGGTTCCTGTCTTCAGAGGCCTCCATCTCCGCCGTGACTTTAGGATCCCCGTCACCCTGCATCTTGACCTCCCACTGGAATGAGGGAACTGTCAACCTCCAGCATGAGACATGTGGGAGCAGGAAACAGGGCTGTCCCAGCCCCCGGCTCAGCACCGTGGGACTCCCTCGTGGTGGAGATTAGAATGGTTACGAACCATAGCACCTTCCCATCACAATGGCCCAGCCTTTCCTCAGCAACAGAAACATCCCTATCAGTGGGGCAGGAAAGGAGTGACTGTGATGTTACCCAGGGTTGGGAGGCACCTCACCACCACCTGCCCTGAGCAACAGGAAGTCTTGTCTGTGCCTGCTCTGGGTCAGCTCCCTGACACGAGCAGCCTCTGGCAGCACAAGTACAACCCTGCAGGTGTCTGTCTCTGTGCAGGTGGCAAGAGGCACACATGGACCCATGAGTCATTTGCGTGTTCTCTATATAGTCCAGCCCCTTATCCCTTGGACACTCACAGAATTACCATGCCTGCTCTTCCCAAAGGAACACATCTCAGGACCAGCACTTCGCTTAACCCTACAGCACTGAGATATAGCAAAAACAAGAATAAATTTATCATCAACGCACAGAGATTCATGTGACAGTGAGTAAGAAAGTTGGGAACAAGTGGTTCTGTACAGAACAAAATCATAACACACTTTCTAGAGACCTAAACTTAACTAGCCCGATCTCCCCTGTCTGTTTATTGACCCAAAGTTCTCTTCAGCATCCTGGTTGAAACTCCTCTTTCATGAAGTAAAACTGACTGCCCATTTACTTGCTAGGTGAAGGAGAACCGGGTGTCGTCTTTGTTCCTCAGATACTCTAGAGCAAACCTTGGATGTGTACCTCAAGAAAAGCCCTCTCCTCTCTCTCTCATTCCCACCCCCGGCCGTGTTTAGTTTTAATTTTCGCTCTTGAAATTCTTACCATCCTTCATTACCAGTCGGTTCAGACAGGTGAGAAGAGACCCGTTGCGAAATATATAATACTTAATTTATACGTCAGGAGCCAGCCTGATAAATATTTCTTATCCAAAAGAGAGCCTGCTTTTCACTTTTGCTGGTGACCAGTCCCCAGACACACTCTAAGAACACAATTTTCTCTGTACAGCCATAACTCTTTACACAGCCTCTGTATAGGTGTTTCGCATCAATGTTGGTGATCCATGTGATATTGGCTTTCATTTGAGATGTCACATGACTTTTTTGGTGGACTGTGATGTACGTGTCCAACCCAAGAGATCCCTGCAACCTCTCTGCACCCCTTTGGTGCTGCTTGCCGGTTGGCATTGAGAGGTTCCTGGGTCACATCAGAACCTTTGGGGTCTTTAACTTGTCAGGCACATGGATATCATGCTGATGAGTCAGCTGTAATTGTCTGGACAATTGTCCCATTATTGTCACTAAAAACAACCCCGAGTCCTGTCCCTGTGATCTTCCCAGATCTCTTGTATCTGCTGTCAAGCTCCTGAATCGGTGCTAGATTTGCTTGTCTGCAATTTGGTGTGTGTCTCAGCATTGCTGTGATGACCCTCCCTTTGCCGGATTCTCAGCTGATGTAAATTAACCAATGGTGATTTCCACCATCTGAGGATTTGGGCCCTGTTTCTCTGCAACTGTTCTGCCGCTAATTCAAGAAGCTTAATGGGGCAGGACATTATTTCCCTGTGTACCCACTTCGGATTTTCCCATTTCATTAGGGCTTCTGGTAAATGCTAGAACTGCAGCATAGAGTCCAACATTGGTGTCCTGAGGCTGCCTTGTCATGCCTTTAACTCTCTGATGGTTTAGGAAGGAGGGGAACGTTTGTTCAGTGATTAATTTATGTGAAGCTGCCGCTGCTCTCTGGAGTGCCAAGAAATCTGTGCTAATAAGAGCCTAATGAAGTTGACATTTGCAGGAAGGATTGTGCATTTTATGAGTGCCAGGAGCTGCCAGCGGGCTTCCTGTGTGACCATGGGTAAGTCACTGTCCCTTGCTGAGCCTCAGTTTTCCATCTGTAAAGAGATCATGATGATTGAGGTGTTGTAAATCTTAATTCACAAATGGAGGAAAGGCACCCTGTGCAGAGGGGGTTTAAGTAGGGATTTAGTAGGATTTAAATAGTTCAGGTGGTTCTGTGCCAGCTTTCACCATGGGGCGAACGTTGCTCTAATGTTTCCCAAGAGCTTTGACGTCCTTGGATGGAATAGACCCTAGAAGGGCAAAGGATTATTTTTGGGTATCCTCTTTCATACATATTATGGGCCTGCTGCTTTTTAAGTCAATGTGAATGACCAGTCCCTGTATCCTGATGGCTTTGTACAGTTAAATAATAGAGGAGCGGGTGAAATGCAGTGATTTGTGTGGAATTGCCGTGTGTGTGTGTAATTAAAGGTGGCAAATTCAAATCTGATGAAAGGAAATCCTTTTTCACATAATTAGCCTGTGGAACACTCTGCCACTGGATGTCATTGAGGCCAAGAATTTAGCAAGATTACAAAAAGGGATCAAACAGCAGTTGTATAGATAACTCTGGATATTTCAGTTATCAGAATTAATGATGATACGCATGTTGGAAGGGATTAAATCTTGTTCTTCAGAGCTTCATTCAGGCTCTAATTATTAGAGACCAGTGAGGGGGGCAGATTATCCCACATCTCTTCACTGCAAGATTCTTGCGCCTTTCTCTGAAGTATTGGGTTCTGTTCGCTGTTAGAAACAGAACACTAGGCTAGATACCTCAGGTCTGCTCCAGTCTGACAATTCATAGGCTCCTAATCTTTGGGGCATACTTCAAGACCTTCCTGGGTCTGGAAGACAGCCGGACAGCCCTGTCTAATCTGCTCTAGATCCACATCTGGCCTTTTAAAAATGCAAAATGGCAAGGCAAATCCTTGTTGCTATAATCCAGAGCCTCCTGCCAATCCCTGCCAGTGGGGGATATCTGGCATGGTTTGGGATACTTTGTCTGTCCCATTGCTTGCGCCAGTTAGGTATTTGTGCATATAATGACCATGTGTGTTTCCAGTTGGTGATTTGGGTTTGAGTCATGTATGCAGATGAGGTTGTGGATTTGGGACATGGCTCTTAAAAATCCATCGCCCCTTTTCTATCTTTGGGAGGGATGTGGGGGGATATTTGAGTCGATAGGCTCCAATGCCATCAAAATGGTTGCAGCGTTTATGAACGTTTATGGGAGTCAGTTTGGGGAACGTCTGTAGGAGGGAAGAGTTGACAGGAGCGTGCGTGTGAGCACATACATTGGTATATGTGTGAGGGTACATCTGTTTGGCAGAGTGGGCACCAGAAGGGTGCTGCGTGTCAGGGCATGAGAGTGAACATGTGTGCTGTGCATGGCAGCGTACACACATGTGATGATGTCAGTGACAGGTGTGTATCTGTTGCAGGCACAGTGTTTCTAGTGATTGCTGTCACTGATTACTTTCATCCCAGAATGATTCATGGCCAGGCTTGCATGGCTCTGCTGCTGAGGGTACGTGTTGCCCGATAGAACTTTATTGGTCTCCTCCTTTCTGGGTAATAGGGTGACGCCAGGGAGGGGTTTACATGTAACCCTGTCTCTTATCTCTCTCTTCCAGGAGCATGATATCGAGACCCCATACGGGCTGCTGCATGTGGTCATTCGGGGGTCCCCAAAGGGAAATCGCCCAGCCATCCTGACCTACCATGATGTTGGACTCAACCGTAAGTTTCACCCTTCCATCCTGGCCACAGGCTGCTACCATGTAGGTTTTCTGAGCTCAGCCCCAGTGGAGAGCAGCTAGGTTCTGTGGAAGCGGAAAGTGGGGGGAATTAGATGCAATCCCTGAGTCAGGCTGCCATCCACAAAAGAAGGGCAGGAGAAACTAATTCTAGTCCAGGAGAGACTGGAGATTCTAGCTGAGGGGCTCCTTGCCCATTGCTCTTTGAGTTGGGGTTGCCGGCTGTGTGGATCTGAGAGGGCACTCCTCCCTGATCTCAGATCAAACCCAGATGAACTGGAGCCAGCGGCTTTATTAGCCAGTGATGATGGGTGATGGCACAGTCACCACTGGTGGCCCAATTGGCTTCCGACTGAAGCTCTCCAGAAATTCTGCACCAGGGGTGAAATCCTAGCATCAGTGAGGTCAATGGGAATTTTGTCATTGACTTCACTGGGCCCAGGATTTCACCTCTGGAATAAAGCTGCAGTCTGTATTCTTGACTTAGGGTTCGAGAATCAGGACAGATGGGGTCTGTGACCAACACTGGGACGGAACAGAATGGAGTGGTTAGCGGATGGGGACTGGGAGTGAAGACTTCTGGGTCAGTTCTGCCACTGACTCTGTGTGGCACTGGGAAAGGCCCGTTGAATTCTCTCTGTCTGAGTTTTCCCACCGGAAGTAAAATCATGAGTGATGTGGAGAAAGTGAATAAGGAAAAGTTATTTACTCGTTCCATAATGTAAGAACTAGGGGTCACCAAATGAAATTAATGGGAAGCAGGTTTGAAACAAATAAAAGGAAGCTCTTCATGCAGCGCGCAGTCAACTTGTGGAACTCCTTGCCAGAGGATGTTGTGAAGGCTGAGACTATAACAGGGTTTAAAAGAGAACTGGATAAATTCATGGTGGTTAAGTCCATTAATGGCTATTAGCCAGGATGGGTAAGGAATGGTGTCCCTAGCCTATATGTGTCAGAGGATGGAGATGGATGGCAGGAGAGAAATCACTTGATGATTCCCTGTTCTGTTCATTCCCTCTGGGGCACCTGGCATTGGCCACTGTCAGAAGACAGGTTACTGGGCTGGATGGACCTTTGATCTGACCCAGTACGGCTGTTCTTATGTTCTTAAATTAAGATTTGTTCCCATTTTTGTCTTGCAGGGGTGGTGTTATTTTTATTTTGATGTTTGAGAAGAAATTATTTGCACTTTTATTCTAGATCATTTTATGGCCCCAAAATTTTTTATTTGAAATGGTTCCCCCCCCTTTCAAAACTGAAGTTTTTCACATTTCAAAATTTCACATATTTGGATGAGAAAAACTGATTTTGGAGGAAGGAACACTATGACTTTTGAAAAACCTTTAACTATTTGCCTTAAAACAGAAGCAGCAATTTGAGAGTGAAAATTCTTTGCATTTATTTATAGCAAACCCCCACCTTTCCCAGGTGCTTTGTAAAATTTGGGACAGTTCTGTAAAATCTGTTTGGTTTTGTTTTGTTTTTTACACAAGTCTACTTTTGAGGATTTCAGATTTGTTGCGAATATTTTGTAGAGCCCTCAACCCTGGCCCTGCCTGCTGTGCAAGGGTGAATTCCATTGAATAACACTAAGTTCCTGTTCAAAAAACTGAACAGAGGCATTTTAAAGGGCCAAGGCTGTAGCTGTGAGTCCAAGTGAATGTTAGTAAAGCACTTGGTATGAAAGAGAGAGTATGTATTTTACTTATTATCTATCCATCTAGGTATGTATATGGTCCTCAGCCCTGCAATAGATGAGCACCTCTCAATCCTGAATAGATTTTATCCTCACAACACTCCTTTGAGGTAGAGAAGGGCTTTATCCCCATTTTGCAGAGCAGGGACTGAGGCACGGTGCTATTGCCTAGGGGTTAAAGCACTAGGATGGGAGTTGAGAGACCTGGGTTGGGTTCCCAACTCTTCCACTGGCCTGCTGGGTGACTTTCCCCTGTGTGTGCCTCACTTTCCCTATCTGTGAAATGGGCATAATGAGACTGACCTCCTTTGTAAAATGCTTTGAGATCTATAGATGAAAAGTGCCATATCAGAACTAGTGATTTGCCTAAGGTCACACAAAGGATACATCTACGCTGCAAAAATAACCCTTGGCAGTGAGTCTGAGCCTGGATCAACTGGATCGCACTTATGCTACAGAGCTAAAAATAGCAGCGTAGCCCTTCCCACTGAGGCTGGAGCCCGGGCCCTGAAACCCACCTCCTTCGCCAGTTTCAGCACCTGAGCGGGAACGTCTACGCTGCTATTTTTAGCTCCGTAGCCTGAGTCTCAGGACCCAACTCAGTTGATCCGGGTTGCGAGACTTTCTGCCACGGTGGTGGGTAGGGGGGTTGCAGCATAGACGCAGCCAAAGAGTCTGGCTGAGACATGGTCTTTTGGGTCCCAGTCCACCAACCTGTCCTTCCTATCCCATCACCGTCTCCTGGTGAATTGATTATTTTTGATTACACCAAGATGGAATTGCCTCCAGTACATAGTTCCTGATGGAGAATTTTGTGTTAACACAATTCTCCATACTGGAGTGTGTGAGAAATCCAGGTTCCACCGAAGTCAGTGGGAGTTTTGCCATTGACTACAGTGGGGCCAGCATCATCACTGTAGGGCTACCAAGCAGTATCCACTAACTATGTGAGTGGCTGTAGTCTGACTGGCAGCTTGATTAATCAGTCAGGTTACAAGGATTTGCATAAGCACCATACAGTGGTTTCTCAAACTGTGAATATACAAATCTCTCTACTCTGATTGGCTAACATCATCCCAGCACCAGGGATGCCAGCTCAGCTCAAACTGATTTTCTCCTCTCACACTCACATCCATGGGAGCTTTGCCAGTGAGGTCAGAGGCTGCAGGATTTAGACCAGGGGTCAGTAACCTCTCAGAAGTGCTGTGCCGAGTCTTCATTTAGTCACTCTAATTTAAGGTTTCGCGTGCCAGTCACACATTTTAACGTTTTTAGAAGGTCTTTTTCTATAAGTCTATAATATATAACTAAACTATTGTTGTATGTAAAGTAAATAAGGTTTTTAAAATGTTTAAGAAGCTTCATTTAAATTAAATTAAAATGCAGAGTACCCCTGGACCGGTGGCCAGGACCTGGGCACTGTGAGTGCCATTGAAAATCAGCTCGCTTGCCGCCTTCGGCACGTATGCCATAGGTTGCCCTGATTTAGATCCTCATGCCTGTCCTTTAGCTTTGCTGCAGTCCCTACAGCCTGCCACAGCTCTTGTCCCTACAACAGCTGCCGTTTTTTAACCTTCCGAGAGAATCCAAGCCCTTCCCATCCAATTCCATTGTGGAACAAAGTAGCAACACCAAAGAGTTGCATCCATTCTAGGGAGGGTAAGCCTTGCTGAGTATAATAATGACTCAGCAATAATCATATCTGGTTAGGGAGCCCTGAGGATTTCAAAGTAGGGTTGGGAGATTAATAGATTTTCAGTTCTCTGGCACTTTCTAAAAACCAGCGAGGGGAATTTTGTTGCGGGTTGAACCAAAACCAAACTTTTTTGAAATGCTTGCCGAATCAGAAAGTTGAAAGCCATTTGTTCGGGGCCAGAGCGTTTTGATTTTGTCCAAACAAAATATTTTGCTCATTTCGGTATTGACCCCTTTAAAACATTTTTTTTTTAATTAAGGGAAATCTTGAACTGAAAAACCAAAACATTTTTTTTTAAATGTTGAAACTAGCCTTTTTTGGGTTTTCCACACTTTGGGGTTTTTTTTCCAGCTGAAACCATTCGGCAAATCCAACACAAATCTGTGAAACATTTTGGTGCCACTGAATCTGCATCTTTTTGTGAAAAAAAAGGTTTGGTTGAAAAATCTTGCCTGGCTCTATTTCAAAATTAACCCAGGATAGAATTATCGCCTCCTAGACGGTCAAGACCCTCCAAAGTTGCTGTTAAAATATAATAGTACGTGGTGATTACAATAGGCCGAGTACAGAGGAGCCCAAATCACAGACTGGCAGATGAGGTTTTGTGTAGGATTATAAAATCCAAAATCTCTGGGCACATTCACATTGGATTATGTGAGACACTTGTATATTCAACTAAGAATGGTGTAGAAATGGTCGTTTAAACCGCAGCATGCAGCTGTTGAGGAATCACATGGCATTTTCCTTACCTTATAGTAAATCAGTTGTTCATCCTGTATAAAAAGGCTGTTGAGAGAGCTCTGCTTTGGCAAAGGGAATTTCACACTGCAGTTAGTTGGAAGCAAGTGCATATTGATATTAAACTCCACCATGCCCCTTTCTATCTAGACTTGCTGGTGGCTGCAGTGTGGTGAATGCTGCCTTCCGTGGTGGGATGTACCAGCTAGGTTGAAACGGTTCCGATTCTGCTACCACTTCCGTGGGTGTAAATCAGTAGTACTTCTCCCATACTAACACAGTCCCAAAGCTTGCAGAAAGCAATGCCTACCTCCAGCCTGCGGACTACAACGGGGAGGAGATCTTCTTCCAAGCAAGCTGTGGATTCCAAGCTAAAGGAGGCTGCAGCAGTGGAAAAGCAAACAAGAACAGTACGAGCAGCGGCCGCGCTGATTTAGGGACTGTACTGAAGCCTCAGAAGGAGGGGTGGGGTTAGAGGAGAGGTTGGAGGTCTGATATGTCTGATTCATTTTTTGCCCAGTATAACAGCGCAGAGCCAGCAAACATGGTTTGATGTGACCATGAGACATGAGGACAAGGCTGTGCCGAATCAGCCTGCTAGTGCTTGCCCCTCCCCAGGCACAAGCAGTGGGGGATTCGAGGGCAGACAAAGGGACCCCATCGAGATCAGACCTGCCAGCCTGTGTCTTGGCTTGTGGGGCCCATGCATGCATCACACTGTCTTTTCCTTCTCCTGCCCACCCACTCCAGTCTTGTGAGCAGCCTAGCACTGAAAGCAATCCTCTGCCCAGGGCGCTCGCACCAGCACTGCAAGGACAGGGGGACACAGGCAGCCAGCAAATGCGAACGAGCCCAACACCCAATGCTGCTGGGTTGCCGGAGGGGAGCTGGACGGTTGGTCAGCTGTGAATTCAGTGCCAGCAAAGGGTGCTGGGTCGGGGAGAGGAGTCCTGACCCTCTGGGAAGAATGCGGGAGAGTCTCCATGACCCATTTGGTTCTTGGCCAGGCTGCTGAGGCTGCTGAGCCTGCTGCTGAGATGACAATCCCAGTATACACAGCTGTGGCCTCGGCACTGGCCTGAGACTGGCCTCTCCTGAAGGCCATGGAACAGCCAGTAGGTCGGAATAGCCTTGGGTTCGCGGCAGCCTGGGTCATGTTCAAACCACTGGCCTAGAGCTGGATGCTGTGGTGTTCACTGCCTGTCCAGTCTGCTGCACCCCAGCTGCTTGGAGGAGCCCAGAGGTTTGTTCTTTCCCCCTGGGATCCCGGCGTGAATGTTTTCAGGGGCATTGGTGGGTTGTGTTCAGTTCTGTGCCCCGGCAAGGTGTCCCTAAGCAGCTGTGGGCCTGGGCACGGTGAGCCAGCTCTGGTTTGAATCAGGCTTTCTCCTCAGACAGGCGAGGACTGGGAGCAAAGGGGGGACCTTGTATCGCTCACCCTGGAGCTGAGAGGGGACCGTTGATGGGATCCAAAGGGAGCCCTGTCCAGAGAAGGGCGTCCTCCCCTGTCCTCCTTGCTCAGCTGTGACAAGCAGCCCAAGGCTGGGCTCTCTCGGACAAGTGAGAAGGGGGAAGAGTTCCTAAGTGATGGGGGCTTTGGGACCTTCCCGGTGGCTTCCCGTCTGGATGGGGCAGTCACCGAGGGCCTGCCTGGGTATGAAAGCTGGCTGTGGCTGTGTGGAGGGAGGAGGACTGACATCACCTGATCGCAGGCTGGAGACAAGCTGCTGCTGCTGCAGGAAGATCACCTTGGAAGCACTGCAGAGGGAGGAGGGGAACAGCATGCAGAGGAAGGGGGATGGTAACAATTTTAACCAGCCCCTGTGAGCCAGGCATTCCCAGGCCGGGTAAGCGAAGCTTACAACAGTTAGGGGCTGAGAGTTTTGAAAGAGCCCAGGGGTGTTAGGAGCAGACGCTCAGCCCAATAACATTTTGGTGGGACGTGTGCACCTAAGTCACTTAGATGCTTTGGAAAATCCCACACCACGGGCCCAGTTTTGAAATGTGCGTGCCTGTAATTAGATACCCAAATGACTAGACGGACCCCACGAAGAGTGGTTTGATTCTCAGTGCCACGCTGCTCTGCAGATGCTCGGCTGCTCTGAAAATCAGGCCATTTATGTAGGTGCCTGATTTTTGGCCCCCAAGTTTGAACATGTTGGCCTTGCTGACTTGCCCAAGTCCACATGGGAAGTCAGTGGCAGAGCCGTGAATAGAAACCAGGAATTTCAGACCTGTGTGCTAACCATTAGACCATATTGTCTCCCCTAGTGATGGGTGAGTAAAGGATAGCAGGGAAAGCCCGTCAGAAAGAACTGGTGTTTGTGGTCAAAAAACACGAGATGTTGAGAAGAGAACAGGCCTGATTCTGATCTCATTTACCCCAGTGTGAATCAGGAGAAATACCCTTGATGTCAGCAGTGTTAGTGTGGGGCAGGTGTGAAAGGCGAGTCAGGCCCATCCAGGACTCTGATATCTGGGATACCACATCTGTCTGCACCTTGGAGCCAGGCTAGATATTGAGAGCAGCAGCTGCTGGCCAGGATGTGTGTCTCAGCCTTTCTCTCTTCGTGTATTTGTTTTCTTTAGCCTTCATCTGGATTAAATGTTCGCTTGGCAGAATTCCTTTAGTATGTTTTTATCATTTCCACGGACAGTGTCGATGTTTATTCTTCAGCATTTTTAAACATATTTCTTGATTTGCATTGTCTCTGTTGCAGGAGATTATGGATGGGCTGCACAATAGAGGGGTCAGACAATTCATTACAGTAACATGTCAAAATATCCCAAGTGTGAATGCCCTGTTTGCAGGCAGCATTTTTCTCACTTTGCCAGTCTGTACGTTTCTATCAGGATCAACGGGAATATTTTCATTGGTTTGCACATGTACGGAGAAATTGACCGTTCACGGGCATTTACTGCTAAAAATTGAACCATTCCAGGCCTAATTAAATGGTTGCTGATGTTTTGCCTTTGATCTTTTTTCCCCTTTGCCCTTTGGACTCTGACCCCTTCCTCCCTCCGGCCGTGTGCAGACAAGCTGTGCTTCAACACCTTCTTCAACTTCGAGGACATGCAGGAGATCACCAAGCACTTTGTGGTGTGTCACGTGGATGCACCAGGGCAGCAGGCTGGAGCGTCGCAGTTCCCGCAGGGGTAGGTACCCGAGCCCTCTCAGCCTGGGATGCTGCTCGTGGAGGAGCCCAGCTCTTCATGCTCGGGTCTCTGTATGATTTCCCGACTCCTTTCCCTGGTTCATAATGTGGGTTCTCTTGCCGGGAACGTCCAGCTTGTACCGCTAGGAGGTGCTGCAGAGCAATGCACTGGGGACTCAGCCTCCCTCGTCCTGGGCCCAGCGGAGCATCCCGTTTCTGAAGGGGAGTCGGGCTCCTCACCCCCTAGAAGGGCCGGGATCATGAGGGCTTCCTCCTCCCAAGCACATCAGCACTGCTCCTAGCACAGCCATAGGGAGAGGGCTATGCCAGGCCGAGGGGCTGGAAGGGGGACTGGTGGGGTTCCTGGGCATGGCCCGCACCCTGGGAGGGGAGGAATAGGAAAAGGGATGGCTGTCCCTCTCCCGGAGGGGGAAAGGGAAGGGCTGTGCCCTGCTCTGGGCGGGAGGGGCCAGGCAATGGGGAGTGGGAGGGGAGGAGTTGTCCAGAGCTTCTCCCAGCCCTGGCCTCTGCTCTCCTGGCCCCAAGGACTGGGCTCCCCCTGTAAGGGCCTTGCCCCAAACCTCCATTTCTCACTGTGTGTCTGTCATGCCCCCAGGTACCAGTTTCCATCCATGGACCAGTTGGCTGCCATGCTTCCTAGTGTGGTCCAGCATTTCGGGTAAGTGTCAGGGCCCTGTGACCTCGTGGCGTGGGGCCAGCAGGGAGGGGTGGGATGCTAAGAAAAATGCCAGGGACAGGCAGGGGGCGTAGGGAGGTAGAAACTATAATGTGGCATTTGGGATGCACACGTGATGCAGGGTTGGGCCTGGCTGAAAAACGGGGATCATGGCACCCACGGCTGCACGGCATCACTGACCTAAGAACACCCTGTCACTAGGGGTTCCAGGCTTCACAGCCTGTTCCCTGCTCTGCCCGCTTGGCTGGAGCTGAGAACAGTCAGCTCTTCGGCCGTGGCTCGGCGACCCCTTGGTGAGACAGGTCAGTCCCCTCCACGCCCTGGGAGAACCGCGTGGAGTCACCTCAGAGCCAAAAGAGACTCACACTCCGTTCCCTGCTGCTGGTTTGTGCTGTCGCCTTCACGGCACGCAATAAGGGAAGCTGCTTCCTCCATCTCAGGGGCCTGGAAATGCACCCCAGGGCCTGACCCCTCTGGCCCATGGGTCTGAATCCAGCCCAGGTCACTAGTAAGCAGCTGATCGGTGCCCTGTAGGGAACAGATTGGGAGGTCACCAGTTCCCACCTCACCGAAGCCACCCTGACATCTGGCTCTAGCTGGCTTCCTTCAGGGCCCCGCTCGTCAGGGAATACACCAAGGGGCATGAACTCTCGTCTCACCCTGAGGTGAGGGGCACGTTGGCTGAGGAGTGTGCGAGGGGGTTAGCACGGCAGTTGGCCAGGTTCCGTGGGCAACAGCCTTCTCGCACCGAGGCGCAGTGCCAGCCATCAAGCTGGATTTTGCGGCTCAGGACGATGCTGCGATGACAGTCACAGGATGCTCCTATTCTCTACCAGTCTGGTCTTGATTTTACTGGCTCTGTTGATCAGACGCTGCCACTAAAGCGAGAGAGGGGAGACAGGTGGTGGCAGGTTTATTAACAGAAGGGACGGAATGCAGTGTGTAGCTCTTTCTGGCCGCTTCTAAAACACAGAACATGGTGAGCACTCTCAGAGGGCTCACAACCTATTCAAAGGGATGCTACCCAAGTCCTATGCGCTACGAGGAACTGTTGCACAGAGCTTGAGAGCCAGGAAAGGAGCCCAGGATGTGGAGACCCAGCCAGGGCCCTATGGGAATGTCTCCCAGGTACTGCCTCCTCTTGCCTCAGCCCCATTTCCCTCTCTCTCTCTGCTGCGCCACATGCCCTGCTTAGAGGCTCCTTAAAAAGCCAGACTGGCCTAGCAAGGACTGTTGGGAGCTGCACAGGGACACTTTTGTCTGTTTGTTAGGTTCAAGTACGTGATTGGAATCGGCGTGGGAGCAGGAGCCTATGTCCTGGCCAAGTTTGCTGTAAGTGAGTCCTGGCTGGGAGCGTTCTGCAGTGACCCAGGATCCAATAGAGCAGGGCAGGTGTGACCCACTTCCAAGGAAAGTCATAGAATCATAGGGTTGGATGGGACCTCAGGAGGTCATCTAGTCCAACCCGCTGCTCAAAGCAGGACCAATCCCCAGACAGATTTTTGCCCCAGGTCCCTAAATGGCCTCCTTGAGGATTGAACTCACAACCCTGGGTTTAGCAGGCCAATGCTCCAGCCAATGAGCTATCCCGGGGCAGAGGGAGAGCTGCTCTGTTTGCACCAGTGGGAGCTTTCTCAGGGCATGGTGCTCGTTCCAGGATGGAAGGAGTTGCAGTAAGCAAGCCTGAAAGGAGATCATCAGTGTGTGGATCACTGTAGCCACAGCTGTTCCTGATAGGATGGAACACAACCTCCTGGCCAATCAAAGTGGGTGTATTTTGCCACTGTGGCTATTTGAGTACCTATCTGAGCATTGAGGAGCCCCCAGCTGTGTCAGCCCATAGCCTTGGGGTACCAGATTCTCTTAGGAGTGGGGGATCTGAGAGAGGAGACAAGTGCTTCAAAGTGCGTTCCGCATCCAACCAGCATCACCTCTGTCTCTCCAGAGCTTGGCTTTCGCCAGCTGCTTGTCATCCAGGGGTTGATTTTGGCTGAGTGCTGAGAGAGCTGGGAGAGGGTGCTGTTCTCGTTTGGTGTTCAGGAGCCGTAGAGCTGGGGGTATCTTGTAGGCACTTATGAGTCACACGGACGAGAGGCTTGGACCATCTGGGGCCAGGTCCTGGAGCTGCCTGTGACAGCCCGCTGGGTTCAGGCCGACAGGAAGGGCCTCTGCCATTTCAGGGCAGTTCCTTCTATCCCTGCAGTTCCTTGGTGTCAGAGTGCGGGGAGGTGCAGCAGGCAGTGGATGCCCTCCCTTTGTCTGGCAGCAGGGGGCAATTATCTGCCAGAGTCATCTCGGTACCATGCCCTGCTCCCAGGCCTTGCTGGGAGAGATCCTGCCTGCCTTGTTCTAGATTCTCCGTGGGCAGAGGTGCAGAGCTGTGGTGTGCAAAGCCTTTACCTCATTGGCACTGGTTGGCCTGTTTCATGTTGTAAGGTGATGGGAGGGTCCCTCCGAGGACGTGGTCTCCCACCCATCCCTTGCCCCTGGTGAAGTGCGTCACTGTCAGTAAAGGATCTCCGCGTTTGGTGAATCCACACATCTGCTAACTGCCCCCCCTAGCATAGGCCTCCCCCATCACACCACTGCCGGGAGCAATAGCCCTGTGTCTGCTTGGCTGCAGCTGATCTTCCCAGATCTGGTGGAAGGGCTTGTCCTGATGAACATCGACCCCAACGGCAAAGGCTGGATTGACTGGGCAGCCACCAAGGTGAGCAGCATCCACCTCTCAGACGCCAGCTGGGATGCACTGGGATGAGATCACTTGGAGTGGGCATAGGCACTGGCAGGGTCTCCTGGGGCACAGGAGAGCCGGGGCTTGGCTTTAAGGAATATAAAGGGAATTTGTTAATGAGGCTGCTGGACACACACACCCTGTGGTTCTATCTGGCTTCCGAGATTGCAAACTAATCACAGCCCATTATGCCTGGTCTCACCACACAGTGTCTTCCTGTGACTGAGGCCTCCGTGCTCAGGAGAGGAGGGAGCTGGGAATGGGAAGGAATAATGCTGCTCATTGGGTTTAAAATAGTCTCCCGTGGCCAAATCCTGCCTGCATATCCACCCATAGAGCTGCCCTGGGAGTGTGCAGGGGCCGTGCCTGCTTCCCTAGTGCAGTGGTCCCCAAACTCTGGGGCATGCCCCCCTGAGGGGAGTGCGGCGGGGCTGGTCCAGCCCTTACTGGGGCAGGGAGGGAGCACCACCCTGTCCTGCTCTGGCCCCAGCCCCACTGCAGGTCTGGCCTTGGCCTCAGCTACCAGCTGGCCCTGGCCCCACTTCCAGCCATGGCTGCAGCCCCTGACACTGATTGCGAGCCTGCTCCCGGACGCGGCCCCTGGCTCCCAGCCCTGACTACTGCCCCGCTCCTGGCCGATGCCCCAGCTGCAGCACTGGTCCCACTTCCAAACATAGCCCCTAGCCCGACTGCGGCTCCCGGAAGGCCAGGTAAGGTGGGGGAGAGAGGCACAGACAAAAAGATTTGGGGACCGCTGCCCTAGGGGTTAAAGAAGTCAGCATCCCCAAGGAGATCAGCCCTCGGGGGACATGGACCTGGTAGTCCAGGGTGCAGAAGCTCCAGGCATGGGCGATCATCTCACAGCAGATACCATCATCTGGCTCTTCCCTGACCTAGCCCTGGGCTGCAGCAGGCTCCCCAGATACAGGGGGTGGTCTCTGAGCCTTCCTCTTCACTTGCTGATTAGCAGATTTTTCTGGGCTCCAGAGCATCCTCTTCCCTTTCTACTCTGATTGGTCAGAGCTGGAGCAGCTGTTTGCACTTCCCTGCTGGCTCAACAGGTACTGGGCTCCAGCGACACCTGCCTGTCTCCAGTGGACAACACGAGGAGGGATCCCGTGGCGAAGGTGCAGGGGTGGGAGTGAGCGGTGCCTGGGATTAGCGTAACGCTTCTGGTGTTCTCTGTCCGCAGCTTTCTGGCCTGACCAGTTCTTTGCCTGACACCGTGTTATCTCACCTGTTCAGCCAGGTAAGGGGGAGAGCGCTGGACACGTTCACAGCTGCCCTGCTCAGATCAGATTCTGGCTGAGAGAGGGCCGGTGCACAGTCCGGACAGAGTCAGCCAGCAAACGGCTGGACTGGGTCAGCAACTGGGGCTGCTTTGCTGTCTCCTGGCCATGCTGCTGTGGCTTATGGGGGAAGAACAGGCCAAGAGATGCCTCCCTCTCTGGTCCTGTCTGTAGCTGGGCTGTGTCCCTGCCTCTGCCATGGGCCAGGAGAGCTGCAGGGCTGCCATGAGATGCAGGCCCCCGAAGAGAGCACAGGTGTGAGTGCTTTGCCCGCTTGTGACCAGGATGAATAGGAAGGGCCCATTGACAGCTGGATTTGTAGGGCACAACATGGGGCATCTTCCCCCAAGATGCAGAGCTGGAGCGCCCCACAGCCCATAGGTGATGTGTGCTCTGCTCCCTTGGCCAGCACCCCTCTCCCAGACTACAGCCTCTTCAGCACAAACTAGTGTGATAAAGTTCCTCCTCTACCTTGGTGGGTCCTGCGCTTATTGGCCGATTTGCTCACCTCAGAGATTCACCCTGTGAGTCGGGAAACAGCCCAGAGACCTTCCCCTCTGGTAGAAGCCACAGTCCAGGTCAATTCTTCCTGGGTTTGACCAGGAGTTGGGAGGTTTGGGAGGAACCCGGGCCCGAGCCTGCCCTCTACTCCGGATTCCAGCCCAGGGCCCTGTGGCCTTCAGCTATCTAGAGTGCCTCCTGGTACAGCTGCACGACAGCTACAACTCCCTGGGCTACTTCCCCATGGCCTCCTCCCAGCACCTTCTTTATCCTCACCACAGGACCTTCCTCCTGATGTCTGATAACGCTTGTACTCCTTAGTCCTCCAGCAGCACATCCTCTCATTCCCAGCTCCTTATGCACACCTCACTAACTGGAGTGAGAGCCTTTTTATACCAGGTGTCCTGATTAGCCTTAATTAATTCTAGTAACTTCCCAGTTGGCTACAGGTGTCCTAATTAGCCTGCCTGCCTTAATTAGTTCTAGAAAGTTCCTGAGTGTTCTGGAATAGTTCCTGTTATCTTACCCAGGGAAAAGGGACCTGCTTAACCTGGAGTTAATGGATCTACCTTCGACCACTCCCTTGTAGCCATCTGGCCTGACCCTGTCACACTAGTTACTGGGATGGGTCAGAACCAGTCCCCTGGAGCCAGCCCCAACTCTTGGAAAACTGAAGCCGGATCCGACTCCCAGTGTCTCAAGTGGCCTCACCTTTATCGTGGGCTGAACCCCTGTCCTGGACCCAGGCACTGTGTGGTGTTCAGACTCCAGATCCCAGGTCTGCAGGTTCAGTCCGTCTCCTGGTGGCAGCCAGAGGCCAGTCTCAGGAGTTAGTTACTAGCACTCCCCTCCTGCAAATACAGCCCTGCAGGGTGTGAATGCTCTGCGGGCTGAGTGCCTAGGACTTAGGGCCCCCACCCATGCCCTGTGATCCTGGGGGAAACTGGGTCTTTTTACCCCTGTTGCACTCAGATCAGTCCCCATGTCCCGCTCGCCTGTCCCTCGTCCATACCACACACGCCGAGCCCTTCCTCCCTGCCGTGGGCCAGCTGATCTCTCGTTTCTCTCGCCCCTCCTGCACAGGAAGAGTTGGTGAGCAACACGGAGTTGGTGCAGAGCTATCGGCAGCAGATCGGGAGTGTCGTGAACCAATACAACTTGCAGCTGTTCTGGAACATGTACAACAGGTAACTGGCCCCCTCACCTCTCCACCGTGGCACACGTCTCCTGCCATGCAGACCAGGCAGAGTGTGGGGACCTCACGGGGTGACCCCTATTGTGCCTCATGGCTAATGGCCATTGTTAGCTGGGGCCTGGGTGGGGCAGGGTGATGGGCACCAGAGCGGGAATGGGAGGGAGATCTCTGCTCCATCTGCCCGGGTGTCAGCTTTTGGAGACAGCAGGCAGTGGAGCGGAGGATTCCACTGGTGCCACGAAGAGCCCAAGACAATTGTGTGCAGTCCATTGGTTGAGGAGCAGGAGACCCCATGGGGGTAGCCATAGAGCCCTGCTGCTTCCTGGCCCCCTAGAGACGAGGTGCAAGAGGCCACGCCCTGAGAGCCAGGATGGTACGTGTCGTGTTGCCCCCAGCCAGACTCCCAATACGTAGAGCAGGATTTGCACCCAGCACGCTCCCAGACACAAGCCTTTGGTGACCAGCAGCCAGAGGCATGGGAAGTAGCCCCCAGCATGTCTGGCCTTTCTAGCTTGGCCACCACCCGCTCCCAACGGGACCATAGCTGGAGTGGGGCTGTTTACCTGTGAGAGGCAGGTCCTGAGCTGGGTACCCCCATTGCTTAAGGGCTCTTGGGGCGAGAATCAAATTGCAGCTGGGTCGAGCATCACTGAAAATCCAGCTTTGAAGGGAGCAAACGGTGAACCTGGTGGCCGAGGTCCTGGGGGGAGGTTGTCACTGCGCTCATGCGCTCATGTGCTCTGGGCATTGGGACACACAGGTAGGCCATGCTCCCAGCAGGTGAGTAGTGGGGCATGTGATCCAGCCCTGCTCTGCGCAGGTGGGATGGCAGAGGCATGGGCCAGCCCCACTCTGGGTAGGGGAGCAGTGGGCACATGGCTAGGCCCCACTCTGGCAGGTGTGTGCTGGCTGGCCCCACTCTGGACAGGGGGGTAATTGCAACATCTGGATAAGCCGTGCTCTGGGCAGGAGGGTGGTGGGAGGCTTGCGTATCAGGCCTGCTTCGGGGTGGGGCGTGGTGGGGGCATGTAGGCTGGCCCCTCTCTGGGCAGGGGGCAGTGGGGCACACAGGCCATGGGGGACACGTGAGCTGGCCCCTCTCTGGGCAGTGGGCAATGGGACACACAGGCCATGCTGCAAGCAGTAGGGGCACATAGACTGGCCCTCTCTGGGCAGTGGGACATGTGAGTAGGGTCCAAACAAGGGTGATATTATGGCTGGACTCTATGATAGACCATCTTACCAGGAAGAAGTGATGAATGAGGCTTTTTTTAAACAACTAACAAAACATCCAAAGCACATGACTTGGTGGTGATGGGAGACTTCAGCTACCCAGACATCTGTTGGGAAAATAACACAGCAGGGCACAGATTATCCAACACGTTCTAGGAGTGGACCGGAGACAATTTTTTATTTTAGAAGGTGGAGAAAGCCATCGGGGAGAGGCTGAGCTAGATTTGATTGCGCCAAATAGGGAGGAACTGGTTGGGAATGTGAAAGTGAAAGGCCGCGTGGGTGAAAATGATGGTGAAATGGCAGAGTGCATCATTCTAAGGAATGATAGGAGGGAAAGCAGCACAATAAATATAATGGATTTCAAGAAGGCAGACTTCAGCAAACTCAGGGAGTAAGTTAGTAAGAGGCATGGGAAGCAAATCTAAAGGGAAAATCAATTATTGGCAGTTTTTCAGAGACATAATTAAGGGCACAAGAGCAAACTATCTCCCTGCGTAGGAAAGATAGGAAGTCTGGCAAGAGACCAGCCTGGCTTAACCAGGAGCTCTTTGATGATCTGAAACTCAAAAAAAGAGTCCTACAAAAAGTGGAAACTATGTCAAATTATGAAGAATGAATATAAACAAATAACACAAGTGTTTAGGGACAAAATTAGAAAAGCCACAGCACAAAATGAGATTAAACTAGCTAGAGGCCTAGATGGTAACAAGAAAACATCCAACAAATACATTAGCAGCAAGAGGAAGACCAAGGACAGGGTAGGCCTGTTACTCAATGAGAACGGGGGAGGAACAATAACAGAAAATGTGGAAACAACAAAAGTGCTAAATGCCATTTTTGTTTCAGTTTTCACCAAGAAGGTTAGTAGCGAATGAACGTCTCACATAGTGAACGGTAGTGAAAGCGAAGTAGAATCTGAGGCTAAAATAGGCAAAGAACAAATTAAAAATTATTTAGACAAGTTAGATGTCTTGAAGTCACCAGGACCTGGTGAAATGCATCCCAGAATACTCCAGAAGCTGATTGAGGTGATATCTGAGCCATTAGCGATTATCTCCGAAAACTCCTGGAAGACGGGGGAGATTCCAGAGGACTAGAAGAGGGCAAATCTAGTGCCCATCTATTAAAAAGAAGGAATAAGGACAATGCAGGGACCCAGAAAAATAATGGGACAAATAATTCAGAAATCAATTTGCAAACACTTAGAAGGGGATAAATTGCATTCAGCATGGATTTCTCAAGACCAAATCATGTCAAACCAACCTAAATGCTGTTTTTGACAGATAAATGAGCGTTGTGGATGGAGGGAAGCGGTAGATGTGGTATATCTTGACCTTAGTAAGGCTTTTATACTGTCTCGCATGACCTTCTCATAAACAAACTAGGGAAATGCAACCTAGATGCAGCTACTATAAGGTGGATGCGGAACTGGTTGAAAACTCATTCCCAGAGAGTAGTTATCAGTGGTTCACAGTCAAATTGGAAGGGCATAACAAGTGGGGTCCTGCAGCGATCGGTTCTGAGTCCAGTTCAGTTCAATATCTTCCTCAGTGATTTAGATACTGGCATAGAGAGTACACTGGTAAAGTTTGTGGATGATACCAAACTGGGAGGGCTTGCAAGTGCTTTGGAAGATAGGATTAAAATTCCAAATGATCTGGAGAAACGGGAGAAAGGGTCTGAAGTAAATAGGATGAAATTCAACAAGGACAAATGCAAAGTCCTCCACTTAGGAAGGAACAATCAGTTGCACACATTGAAAATGGGAAATGACTGCCTAGGAAGGAGTACGGCAGAAAGGGATCTGGTGGTCATAGTGGACCACAAGCTAAATATGAGTCAACAGTGTAACGCTGTTGCAAAAAAAGCGATCATTCTGGGATGTATTAGGAGGAGCACTGTAAGCAAGACGCGAGAAGTAATTCTTCCGCTCTGCTCTGTGCTGATAAGGCCTCAGCTGGAGTATTGTGTCTAGTTTAGAACACCACATTTCAGGAAAGATGTGGATAAACTGGAGAAAGTCCAGAGAGGAGCAGCAAATTTGATTAAAGGTCTAGAAAATAATGACCTATGAGGGAAGGTTGAAAGAATTGGGTTTGTTTAGTCTTGAGAAGGGAAGACTGAGAGGGGACGTGATAAAGTACATAAAAGGTTGTTACAAGGAGGGAGAAAAATTGTTCTCTCTAACCTCTGAGGATGGGACAAGAAGCAATGGGCTTAAATTGCAGCAAGGGAGGTTGGGTTGGACATTAAGAAAAGTTTCCTAACTGTCAGGTTAGTTAAGCACTGGAATAAATTGTCTAGGGAGGTTGAGGAATCTCCATCATTGGAGGTTTTTAAGAGCAGGTTACACAAACACCTGTCAGGAATGGTCTCATTATTATGTCGTCCTGCCTTGAGTGCAGGGGATTGGACTAGATGCTCTGTTGAGGTCTCTTCCAGGCCCACACTTCAGTGATTCTATGCTCTGGGCTGGGGAATGGCGAGGCATGTGAACCAGCCCTGCTTTGGGCAGGAGGTGATGGGCCAAACCGATCAGCCCCATTCTGGGCAGCGGGTGTCAGGCAAGTGGGTTGGCCCAGCCGCAGGCCTGGGGCCATGTGGGGTATGCATGGTTGCAATGGCAGGAGGAAGACTGCCAAGAGTCTCATTAACTCCTCTGACCCTGGGAACTCAGCAATTGTACCAAAAGTTTGCCGTTGTGATATGTGCTGGGATTTGGAGATCATCACTCCATGTTTCCATGAGTTGGGCTGGGTTCTGCTGCCTTCCTGCACCTCCATCCATCACCATCCCGTGTCCAGACAGAGAGACGTTTTCAGGCCGTGGAAGCTGCCGGTGTGCTTTGTCTGTGGGTATTCTGGGAGCTATGCCATTGTGCTCTGGGGCATTAACCTCTGGCCCCCCTCTCTCCCCCTCAGCCGCAGAGACCTGGACATTAACCGGCCTGGGACTGTCCCCAATGCGAAAACGCTTCGGTAAGTCGCACGCTGGTCCCAGTGGGGCTGAATTGCAGCCGGGTGTTAAAGACCAAGCCCCTGACCACTCTCCTCCTCTTGGTGTTTCCAGCTGCCCCGTCATGCTGGTGGTGGGGGACAATGCGCCTGCCGAAGATGGGGTGGTGAGTAAAGGGCTAAACCCCGTGCTTCTGCTAGGAGGGTCACTGGATGCCCAAACACAGACAGAGACACCCCTCCCCAGCCTGCCACCAGCACACCACCTCCTCCTGGCAGGAGCGGGCATTCCTAGGGCGCTGTTGTGTCCTGCCCAGACCCTTGGCATCCTGTTCCAATACACCAGGCTTCACGCTAGGGGGATTTAAACCGGCTCCAGATTCCCTCCCCCTGCTGCACCCCTGCTCTCTCTTCTCCACTGAGTGATTTCTCATTCTCCTTTTTCCTCCTTTTTCTCTTTCTTTTTCCTTTGCTGTACGTCCCTTTCTTCTCCCTCTCTCAGCATCTTCTCTTTCTCTTCTCCCTGTTCTCCAGGTGTTTTGCAGAATGAATACCCGTTTTCCACAGGGTTTCCCCCCAGCACCCTTGCATGCCCCCATCCCTGCCACTTTCCCTTCTCTGCCCCCTGCTGTCTCCCCATTCCAGGCAGACACAGAGTGAGTCAGTCCTTCCCTTCGGACTCTGGGTGGGGCAGCCTTCGATTCATAGATTCCAAGGCCAGAGACCTTCTCCAACCTAATTCCCAGAGCAGATCTTTTAGAAAACCAGCCAGTCTTGATTTTAAAGTTACCAGTGAGGGAGAATCCATCATGATCCCTGGTGTAGTTCCAATGGTTAAAAACATACGGCATGGAGGTGTGGGAATCCTTGGCGCCCTGCTCTCTGACCTTCCTCAGCTCCGCTCTTCTCCTTGACAGGTGGAGTGTAACTCCAAGCTGGATCCAATCAACACCACATTCTTGAAGGTAATCTGAGTCCGTCAGCCATCTGCCCACTGCGGGGGGGCTGGCCATGAGTCGGGGTTGAGAGTGGTGCAGACTTCTCCCCCTGATTTCTGCCGGCGCCTCTTGGCCTGCCTTGGTATTCCTCTCCCGAATTTCCCCACAGCTCTGCCAACACCCCTCAGTCATGCCCTGGAGTCCCCTGCTAGCCCAGCCTGCACCCACCTCCAGCTCTGCCAATTCCCCTTAATCCTGCCCTTCAGTCCCCCTGCTACACCAGGCCTGGCCCACCCCAGCTCTGCCAACGCCCCTCAGTCCAGCTCTAGAGCTTCCCCCTCCCCCATTATGCTAAACCCCTCCTGCATGCCCCTCTCCCAACAGCGCGGCTAGCTGGAATCAGGTAGCAGGACTTGCTAGCTGTCCCTCCATGGACATGGCAGATCTCTCCCAGGAGTGGGCTGCAGAAATGGCCCCGCCGTGTCCCTGCGGCCTGTCCCCCGCACACGGATGACTGGGGCGTTCTAGCAGGGAAAGGGCTCTCTGGGCACCTTGTCCATCCCCCCACCACTCCTGAGCGCCCATGCCCACCTCGCTGGGTGCTCCCATGCAGCCAGGTTGGAAGAGGGTCCCTGCAGACTGCCCCGGCAGCCACTGAAATGTCCATGCAGCGGGTGGGCTGGGGGTGGGGAGCTGGACTCTGAGCCCAGGTGCCAGTAGAGGTGTCCCTGGGGCCCTCCGCTAACAGAGTTCTGTTTTCGCCTCCAGATGGCCGACTCTGGGGGGCTCCCACAAGTCACACAGGTGAGTCCTCCAGCCCCCTGGCCCCGCTCTTTCTTCTCCCTTCCCCCACCCGGTCCTCAGCCCCACACCACCCTGGCTCTGTGCCGCTCCTGGAGCAGCAGGCACAGGTGTCTGGTAGGGGGGGGATCCCTGCCCAAAGGGCTCAGTGAACTGCCCCTGCTGCTCTGCCCAGGCCCTGTAGAGGCCCCTGCTCTGCTCTGCTGCCATGGGGGCTTGGGGTGGCCCCTGGCCCTGGCTCATATGGGGAGAGGGATAGCTCAGTGGTTTGAGCATTGGCCTGCTAAACCCAGGTTGTGAGTTCAATCCTTGAGGGGGACATCTAGGGAACTGGGGTAAAAATCTGTCAGGAGATTGGTCCTGCTTTGAGCAGGGGGTTGGACTAGATACCTCCTGAGGTCCCTTCCAACCCTGATATTCTATGTGCAGAGTCCACCTGGCTGGCCAGAGACTAAGCCCAGCCTAGGGGGCAGGGGCATCCCTGCTGCCCAGGAGAGGGGGAGATCCACCCCCAGCCTCCCCATGGCCTGTGAAGGGGGTTTACTGGGGAAGGGCTGCCAGGGATGGGGTCTCTTGGCCTGGGTTTGGTGAGGGAGGGTTTCAGTCTGTATCCCAGCAGCAGCCAGCGGCTCCTCCTGCCCTTTCAGCCTTGTTTTTCTTCTCTCCCCCTCCAACAGCCTGGAAAACTGACCGAAGCCTTTAAGTACTTCCTGCAAGGGATGGGTTACAGTAAGTGCAGGTGCCAGGTGTGTGTGGGTGTGAGTGTGGGGGGGACGGGTGTGCGCAGCATGATGGGAATGTGCCCTACCCATGGGGCTGTGTGTAAGCATTTGTGCATGCCGGTGTGAGTTGTCTTTCCCACTGCACTGTGTGTGTAAGGGCACAGGTTGGGTGGATGGGCACATGCCTACAGGGATATGGGGGGAGTACTCAGATCTGTGTGTGCGCGACACACTCAGCCTGGCACGGTGCAGTGCCCAGAGCCCCCGGCACACCGGCGCTCTGCCCACAAGGCGCTGTGCTGGCAGCACGGTGGTTTGATTTAAGTTGCCCCCTGTCCTGCCTGCATAGAGTCACCGCCTGTTGTGTGAGCGTGTGCCCTGGGCTGGAAGCCCTGCTAGGCTCCTGGGCCGAGGGAACCCAGGAGGGGAGAACTGAGCTGGTTTTCAGCACTCTGGGTGTGTGTGAAAAGCACAGATCAGTGACATGAGACAACATGGCTGCCTCCCCATGGGCTCTCTGGGTGCCACGCTCAGCCCCTGCTCTTTGCAGATTAATTAGCGTTGCTCTGCTTTCCGGGGACAGGGGCGGCAGGTAGCCCCTTGGTGGCAGGCAGAGAGCCCTTAAAAAGCCAGTCCCAGCCCAAGGGGCCTGGTCTCCCTGGGTGCTGAGCACCCACTGACTGGTGGGAGCTGTGGGCACCTCAGGATCAGGCCTTATGGCAAAGGGCATCAGAACTTCCTTGCGAAGCAGGTCACGTAGCGGGGGAATGCGGGGAGGTGGGCATCCCAGGCCCAGCACTACCCTGCCTGCTGCCCAGCAGCCCCCTTGCAACCAACATTGCTGCCACCTTTGAGCAGGACAAAGGGGCCTGTACCCAGGGGAAGGGCAGGACCTGGCCTGGCACTGGGGGGGTGTCAGAGCCAGTTCTGATTCCACAGTGGGGGGATGGAAGGGGATGGGACTGAGCTGAGATTCCCCTGCCCCCTCTGCTCTCTAAGGCCTTGGCCACTCTGGAGTGTCTGGGGGGTGGCCAGGAACCAGCATTGCTTCATTCTGGCTGCCCCTAGCGGAGACCCGTGCGGTGCCTTGGATGGTTCTGGGAGACAGGAGAGACATGGGGGTGAGCGTTGTCCAGTCAGATTGTGACTTTCCCTGCCTTGTGCACATCTCTGGGCTAGCCCCCAGGAGAGAGCGAGTGTGTGTGAATAGCGGCCGGAGGGCTGCCCCTTGGTATTGGCCGCCCGAAGCACCTGCCTCTTTAGCTGGTGCCTGGAGCCAGCTCGTTCGTGTGTGTGTGTGTGTGTGAGAGAGAGAGAGAGAGAAGATGGGGTGTGTGGATGCGTAGAGATGGAGTGTGTGTGTAGATTGGCTGTCTGTGTGCATAATCCTTTTGCCGTCTGTCTGTCTCCCTCCCGCTCTCTCCGCGCTGTGGTTGCTGTCCCGTTTCTTTGGGTTTTGGGGCAGGTCGAATGCTGACTCTCTCTTTCTGTCCCAACGTCTCTTGTCTCCCCTCCCCCCACTCTGTCTCTCCCTTAGTTGCATACTTGAAGGATCGGAGGCTGAGTGGAGGAGCAGGTACCCCCGTCACTGCTGCTCACCCTCCTCCCCATCCACTGCATGCACCCCCGTCCCCCAACTCCATGTGCATCGCTGCGGGGGGGCTGTGCTCCCGGGCCAACCCCCAGCCGCCCTGCAGTCCCACCCTCTCCAGGAAAGGAGCGGTGGCAGACAGAGCTTCAGAGGCTTCCCAGAGTGGGAGAGGCTCAGGCGAGCTGTGGAAGAGGCCAAGGGACGGGACTAAGCTTTGGGGTGGGGGAATAGCTGCTTGGGGCAGGCAGGGTGGGGAGCTCCCTCCCTGCTTGGAATCCGACCCCTTGGGATCTCTACCTGCAGCTGGGAATAGGCACTAAGGGGCACCTGTTCATGGCAGCATTCTCCACTCCTGCTGCTGGCAGTGGCTGGTGCTGCTGTGGCACCTGGTGCTGCTGGGTGCTCCGTTTGCCGGGGCTAGCGGCCAGCTGTGGATTTTGCTTGTGCGTTGGTGGTAAGGGTGGGAGCACGGCTGGGAAGCTCAGGACTGCTACATGTTTCCCCGGCTGGGTACAGGCTGCTGCCCCCACCTGCACTGGAGAAGCAGCCTGGCAGGTGGGCTGGCTCGAGGGGTCCCAGGGCTACTGCCCCTCACTTCCAAGAGCCCCTTGCTTGCCTCCCTGACACCCGCCCTGAGCTGCTTGTAAAGGCTGGAGAGGTGTTAGTGGGGAGAGGAGGGGATGATTCCTCTGGCCTGGAACCATTCCTGTGCCGCTTCTCCATGCCCTCCCAGGGAGGTGGGAGAAGGCTGCTTAACCTGGGACCCCAAACCAGGGAGGAGACCCCTTGGCTGCTCTAAAGGCCAGGACTGCAGCAGCGAATCAGTTCTCTGATGATCTCCTCCCTTGACTCTGCTGCACCGAACTGGATCTTTTGCCTCCTGACTGCTCTGCGGCCCAGGACGCCGGCTCAGCTGCAGCAGGGGTCCTGGCGAACATGCTTCCTATTTCAGGCAAGATTTAGGGATGTTCTGTCCTGGTAAAGTGCATTCAGAGCCCACCTAATGGTGCGCTGGGGACTGTGGAAACACCACCATGAGAATAATTAGCTGCTTTTCTTGGCTTTCAAAACCTGATGCAAATGGGACTCTCAGAACAGCATCATGGCATAAGAGTGTCTGCTGGATGTTGGGGGAGTGGTGGGCTTACAGCTTTCCCCAGGGGGTTGTGACTCTGAAATCCAGCAGTGGGCTAGTGCATGAGAGCTAGAGAGAGACCAGCCTGCTTTCATGCCCCCCGGATGTAGACAAAGGGCACAGGTGGGCTAATGTGGTTTCCATCCCACTTTAGTTCTTACTCCCACATCCATTGGGAATAAGCTGCATTCACAGAATGTAGCTGGACTAGTTCATTGCTGCAGGGGGTGTCTCCTTTCTGACATATGCTCTGGGGGGGTCCCAGTCTGACAGGATGGGGACAGGAAGGATCCCATTTCCCATGTCCATTTAGCACAGAACGATCTCCCCTATTATACCCTCTCTGTAGGGAGCAGCTCCAAGTCAGTGTTCCCCTTTTCCAGTGCCAGGCAGAACCCCCAGGGTCTCCTTTGTGGATAATATGCCCTATAGGGTAAAATTGCACCACACAGTGATTGAAAAGCTGGGTGGAGCAGTGCAGAAGGCTGAAACCTCCTTGCTCCTGCATTTAAGGCACAAGACAAGTCTCCACCCCTTGTGCATTGCACTAGGAGGGGTATGTTTCACCAAAGCCCCGATCATCGTGAGTGCACGGTGGCATGCCGGCGTTCTTGTGCGTGGGGATTTTCACAGCCATCTCAGAGGCTCTGTGCGCACAGCCCAGCTAGCATACCAGTTGGGTGTTAACGCCCAGATCCTCAGTCTTTAGAACACCTGACTGCCCAAAGGGGCAAAATATCACGTGTTAAAACCTCTCATGCAAACTCCTAGCAGGAATTGTTGGAGGCTGGGGTGTAGCCCCTCTAATAGTCTGTTCCCACACAGTCTAGAGTGCTCAGCTCCAAACGTATCTGGGCTTAGCAGCAGGAGTCTTCCCCTTCAAACACCATCCCAGTGACAGATGGATTAATGGACCCCCGCTGCCCTCCATCATAGGCTGGTAGCAGCTCATCTCTTGTAACACCGCATGCTTCAAGCTTGAGCAGTTGGAAGCTGGCATCTCAGTATGCAGAGGCTGAGAGAATAGCGCTTCACTGGACGGGCTGGAGAGCCTGTCACTTCACCAGCGTCGGCTTTGCTTGTGTATCATGTCTGCTTGAGTCCTTGCAGGCCCCGGGTGAAATCCCTAACCGTCTTTTTCTCCCTCTCTCCCCATCTCTTTCCCCCCCCTCCAATCCAGTGCCCTCAGCCAGCATGACCCGGCTGGCCCGCTCCCGCACTGCCTCCCTCACCAGCGCCAGCTCGGTGGATGGCAGCCGCCCCCGGGCCTGCACCCACTCGGAAAGCAGCGAGGCCATGGGGCAGATCAACCACACCATGGAGGTATCGTGCTGAGGTTTTTGGTCCCTCCGCCGTCTCCTCCTCCTCCTCTTCCTCCTCCACTGGAGACATTTAGCATCGTTCTGCATTGAGTCACCATCCAAACGGCCATCCTGTTCGGCTCCCAGCAGTTACCATGTTGGGATTTCTTTTTCTTTCTCGTCAGGTTTCTCCCCCCCCCTTTAATATTACATAAAACCGGGGAAGGGGGAGCACCATTGTAAGACCGACGGTTCAGCCCACCTCTAGCTATAGCTGCAACTTTGAATTAGTGACATTATCCTGTTGTCAGTCAAGCAGTAACAAATTTCTCCACCGGTCAGATCCATAGGGTTCTTCCGTGCAGTTGGTTGGGAGAGGCTCCTGAGCCGAGCTCTTGGTGGAGGCAATGGGTGTTGGCTCCACCCAGCCACTTACGTAGCTTGTTAGCCAAAGGCTTGGTTTCCTAAGGTCACCGGTGAGAAGTGTCAGTGAATTGGCCAGCAGCAGGAAAGCTCAAGCAAGCACGTAATCCCGCATGTGTCCATGGTCACCGAAAGGCTCATCACAATTCTTTCACATGCGGTGGGGTGTTCATAACAATCTGGGTTGGTTTGTTTAAATAAAACTGCTAAGGGTTAAATGTAGCGTGCCCCCTCCCTTCCAGTGATCACCACCATCGTTTTTTTTTCCGATTGACCTGCTCCTGGGAGAATTGAACCTAGGATCCCAAGAGCTAAAAGCATGAGTCCCTACCACTTGAGCTAAAAAGACCCCCTCAATTATCCATAGTATACTCCTAAACTGCTATAAATGGTTCAGCCACTAGAGGGGAACAAAGACCCGCACAGTGTTGACATGGGTTTAAGACTCCATGTTGTTGGGTATCGCTACCCAGTGATACTCAAGGTGGTGTCCATGCATCATTGGGTTAATGTGGGAGATGGGGAGGAAGAAACAAAAAGGGCTTGAGAAATCCTGGTTTTGAAATGTTGCTGCCCACTGGGATTTAATCCTGGTCATGCTGAAAACTAAGCATTTGCCTAGCCATGGAAAGAGCAATATGAAAGGTAGCTGTCCTGCAGAATGGCTCCCTGGGCCCTTCCTTTCTAGGCCTCTGGCCTGTCCATCCAAAACAGGAAGTAGAATTGTTTTAAGGCAGGAAGTGACATGTCGTGAGGACTGGGCATTAGCCCCTCCCCTATAAGACACAAACACCCCAATGCTGCCGGAGTGAGAGCTGTAAAAACATATAATAAAAATAACAATGTCCCAAGAAATACCTGCACTAAAGAGACCCGGCAATCTCTGCCCTTTCTGGCTCCCATAAAGGGCGCAAGTCACAGGATCTTAAATGTGCCCCGGACGCATTTAGAAACAATGGATAGTCGCGCATGGGCCAGTGCTATAAACTAAGCTCCCAGGTGCTCCATGGCAGGACGGAGCCCAGGCTGCCCGTGCGTACACTTGTGACTTGTGCACACACACGTCTCCTTTACAATTGCTTTTTGCTGGAAGGACAATCAACGACCATAACCAAAAACAGACTAAACTCCTCAGCAGTCTCTGCGCCTCCCCCTCCCTCCCTCCCATACTGATCCAGGGCTCAGAAGGGTAAAGCTCCATCCCGGCTCCTGGCAGTGCTGCCAGGAGCAGGATGTTGGGGCTAGAGAATGGAGGAAACTTACGCAGGGGGTGGCGATTTCCATGACAGGGCTGTGGCTGTGCAGGTTCCTGTGCGGCTTTGTGAGGCCTGTTCTTGCTCTCCAAAAAGGCTGTTAGAAGCGGATGCTCCAGAAACCTATAGGAAGGGTCCAAAGGCTCACGGGGCAGCTGCTATTGTTCTGTTGGTGGACGATTGTAGTATTTACAGGCCACGTGCTGGGGACAGCCTGCCCAAGGGACAGAAGCAGGGCTTAATTTGTGCCAAGGCTCGCCAGGGCTGATTCCTGGCACCTCCAACTTTGGCAGTTCAGAGCCCCGGCACTTCTGCGCTTGCCATGTCAGTTATGAAAGTAAAAACATTGCTTGAGCCCTGGTACCTCTTTCATCACAAATTGAGCACTGGACAAAAGCATCTTCCAGGGTGTTTGTACAGCACCTGCCACAACTGGGCTAAGTTCTAGCAAACGGGTGATGCATCTTTATGTGCCTGGGCCATGACTTCATTGGGTGTTGTGTGCATACCACAAGCAGGCGGCATGGCCTCCAGAAATGCGCCTCTCCTGCTGACCGTGTGTTCTTTTACTAGCTAAATTAAGTCAGTAATTTGTCCTGGCTCGTTCTGTTTACCGTTAGTCTAGGTGAATTGGGCTTTGAGCTTGGCATCCTGTGCCCACTGCTAGGCAGGCGTGAGGCCTTGTTTCTCGGCGTTATGCCAGTGTTGCTGTGGTTGGCACAGTGGACTCAGGGCAAATGGGTACCAGCTTTCCCGGGGATATTTGAGTCTGCGTCAGTGTTTTGCCCCCCACATTCTGGGGGGAATCCCACTGGAAACTCCCAGAACCAACACCTCTCCCCACACGCCCCATTCTCACTATGTCGGACTCATTTGTCGCTTGGCATTCCACGCTGAGCAGCTGTCCAGGGCTTGGTTCTTCCTCTGTGTTGTGGCTTGATCCAGTCCGAGTTGGTGAGGTTTCTACGTGTCTGTGATCCGTCCCGAGGGACTGGGGCTGAGTGTGGTTTGGGTCTGGTGCACAGGATGTGAATGCAAATTGCACTATAACAAATCCAGGTCTCTGTGCTGTATGGCTGCTCAGACTGTCATGGTGACAGTGGGTAACTGACCACAGATCCTCTTGTTCCAAAAGCCCAGCCCTACCCACTCGAGCTAAAGGAGAATCTCTGTGAGCTGTTAGCAGTATGGGGCCCATGACATGCAGCTGAGCATTTTTGATTCCATCCGGTAAATGGCTTTTAGCCAGTTTGTTCCAGGGTTTACTAGTTTGGTGTGTTGGGAGTGGAAATTTCCCTAGTCTCACCTGCTGATGGGATTCTCTTGGTTGTCAGTGGCTTGTATGCAGAAGGTGAGGAGTGCTTGGGAGGGCATCTGGGGTAAGGGGAGCTACGTTACCATGTACTTTGATTGTAAGGGCTGCCTAAACTTCATGTTAGCCCCGCAGGGTCACCTGGGTGTGGGGCTCTGCCCCCAAAACCCCATCCCAGCATCAGCTGGGTACAGCTCGCGTGCAGTTCCTCTGCATGGCTCTAGAACCAGCCCTGGGGGGCAGGGAGAGAAACAAGAGCTGACCTTACACATTCCTGGGATCAGCCATCGTCTCCTTGCACCATGTCCCAGGCAAAAGTGAGTCGCCAAGGGAGGCCACAAACCAGTGGTCCCAGGCGTGAGCCATGCCTGCATGGCAGTGCCATATTTTCTGTGTCAGGTTGAGAATCATCCCCTTCCTGTTGCATTGCTCCTGGGCCAGAGGAGCGGGGAAACGGACCGTAAGGTGAAGTCCAAGGGACTACAGAAGCCCATGAGGAACACATCCAGTGTCATTCTGTGCCATTTCAGCCAGTGAATGCCAGCTCACTGCAGAGCCAGTTAAGAAGGGACTGAGCGTGCGCCATCTCAGATGCTGGGTCTCCAGTCTCTTGGACCCACCCAACTTCCATTCTGGCTCTTTGTGACCACACAGCCCCTACAGGGCACCTCAGCTGCCTGGCTTGCCACACTAGGAGCTGGAGGGAATAGATCCAAAGCTGATCATACTAGCAGCAAGAAGAAATTCTATTAGAGATAAAAAAGAGAGACAGCATTAAACATCCCGTGGTGTTCCAGACACACTGTCTCTTCCATGCATATGCTAGCTAGGAGAGTGTGCGTCTCTGACCTCTGCTTACCGTATGGATAAATACAGAACACACACGCCACACACACATAGTGCATTTAAATGGTAGGACATCACCACAAGCATTCTAGAAACTCTGTTGTGTATTAGTTTGTCCCGGACTCTGTTTTTCCGTGTGCTTCCTTCTGAACATTTCAATGTGAATGTTTGACAGCTAGTAGGAATTCTTTTTACTGTAGATACTGCTGCAATTTTTCTTGTTTCTTTTTTTTTAGTGTGTCCTTTCAGGTAATATATATAAATACCTATACATAATATATATATTGGATTCCCCCCCCCTTTCTTTCGTTCTTGTAGCAACTGGTAACAAATGTGTGGTTTTAACATTTATGGTGTTCTGGCTGTAATTTTGTTCTGGATTTGTTTTTAAGGTTTTTTTTTTCCTGGTTAAGGTGGAATTTACTGAATTTCAGACTTCTGTATGAGGTGAATCCTTATATTTTTGTGCATTAAGATGGTTGATGCTCAGAAAGTTGCATTGATGCCATGGTATTTACAGACGACTACAAAAACATAAACTGGAACAAAAAATGATTGATGTAGAAAGGATTACTGTGTCAAAAACTAATAAAGACATTAAGAAGAACCTAGCAGACTTTCCTGCTTTTGTATCTCTCAATGTTATGTGTATCTTTGTACTAACCTCGCAGGGACCAAAATGTGGGGTGGGAGGGTGATTACTGCAGGGCAGGTAAACAACTCTGGAGAAGTATCTAGACTGGTCAGACTGGGTTCAAGAGGCCCAAGAGATAAAGAGAGAGCGCTTGTGGCATGTCTCTAAAATCTGACTTAATCCTGGTTCCACGGAAATCAATGGCACTGAATTCCCAGCAGCAGAATCCGGCCCTTCACAAGCATATTGGGTTGGGAAGCAAAATGCATCATGTTCCTGTGTATCTCTAAAACCAAACTGGCAATGAGTTTGGCTAGGAGCCTTTCAGAATAAACAGGAAACCTTGTTCTCTTCTGTCTGCCCTGGAGTTTCCCTATCAGGGAGCGGGGGGGAGGGGTCCCTTCAGAGAGCTTTGGGGGGTGGCTAATCATCACCTTCCCTCTAAAAGGGCTTCATTGGAATAAGGCTCCTATTTTAGCAACATGTATGCTATAAAGGTGAGTGAGCGGGGTCATAAGGGATTGAATGGGATTGGGAACCTTGGTCTCAGTAGCCTTATTATACCGTACCCTTATGTGATGGGGTGTGTGGATCTTCACTCTGACACGGGAGCTGGAAAGGCCAGGGCAGAGACAAGTAGGACAGGTCTCAGATATGTATATTCCTTATGGATGGCCCGGGAGCTATTTTCTCCTACTGTCACTAGAAGTGAGTTAGCATCTGACACTTGGCCTTCTGTAGTAGGTCGCAGTTCCTGCTGACACCTCCAAAGCAATGTGGGACGTAAAGGAAGGATAGGCCAGGGGTTAGGGTGCCACACTAGGATTTTGCAGATCTCTTCTCCACAGGCTTCCTCAAAACCCCTGGTCAGATCCCATCTAACCCTACAGTTCTGCCAGCGGGCATACGCAAAGCCACCTACCTCCTGACACGCTCTGGTAGTATTCACGCACTAGGCATTCCC
The DNA here is from genome assembly GCF_007399415.2 of Gopherus evgoodei. Lineage (NCBI taxonomy): Eukaryota > Metazoa > Chordata > Testudines > Testudinidae > Gopherus > Gopherus evgoodei. The sequence goes on along the minus strand of NC_044333.1, from coordinate 6,451,113 downwards.
CTGCCTATTTCACCAGCAGGCCCGACCCTGTAGACATTCAGAGGCTCCCTTTAAATCCATTGACAACAGCATCCTGTTCTGCTTCCTTTGGCTAAATGGCTGAAGCTAAGCAAGCCAGCAGTAGCATCCACCCAGCTACAGGTCAGGGTGTCTGACACCACTTCTTAAAAGGAGAAACAAATAAGATGGGCCCAAGGTTTTGCTGCTTTAGTCGGTGCGGCCGTGACTAGAGGGTGCGGCCACAACCCCAGGAAGGCAGCTGGGCTGCTCTCATAACCACCCACTCTGAGAACGGATTTAGCTCACTTCACCCACTTCTTACTGCAAACAGCAGCAGCAAAGGGGTTGAATTTTAATTCATCTGGAAACTTCTGAAACCAGAACACTGAGGCCAAGTGTTTCCAAGGGGCCCAGCAGCTGGACTGCCTTGAACACCTGCCCTCTGAAAACAGGCTCCTTTGGGGCATCACTTCTCCCCACTCCCCGCAATCACTGCCCCCCCCCGCACTCCCAAAGCTCTGCGCTCTTTGGGGAGAGCCTCCCATGAGAGCCCTACGCACCCAGGCCCCACGGGCTGCACATGGACCCCACACAGCCCAGCACTGGAAGGGTTTGTCCTGCCAGAATGACCCACTGACTCCCCAGGGCCAGGAGCTGCCTCTGGCTGCTGCCCCCCCAGGGAGTCTGCACTTTACTGGGGGGGGGGGATCCTGGCCCCATTCTCCCAGCTCCCCCCCCCTTGGCACACAATCAGCCCCCTGCTGGGTCATTGGACAGCCCCGCCCCCTCGCCCCCAGGCAGCCCTTAGGGCTGGGCTGGGGCGGGGCCTGCAGCTGTAGGCCCATCTCGGCCCCCGTAAGCGAAGGGGGCGTGGCCTGCCCCAGACCGGAAGGCTCCCCGGGTGCTGGGGAACCACGTGGAAGGGGCGGCCGCCGCCTGTTTTCTGCGCTGCGGACGCGGCTCCGTCCCACCCCCGAGGCCGGGCATGGCGACGGCGGCGAAGAGGCCCAAGGTAGCGGGCGGGGGACGCGCCTCTGGGGGCTCGGGACCCGGCCCCCCGTCATGGGCGGCTCCAGCACTGGGGGGACCGGAGCGAGCCAGCTCCGTGGGGTGGGGTGGGGTGGGGCGGGACACCCTCCCCCCCCCGAGAGATGCCGGGGACTCCCGCTGAAGGAAAAGCCCCGGGAGGGGGGGGGCAGTCCCGGTTCCCCAGGTAGCAGTGAAAGGGGCAGGTGCCTGTTCCACATGCTCCTCCCAGGGCTCAGCTCCGGCTGGGGCCACTGCGGAGTGAGACGCGTTTACACCGGAGTGAGGAAGAAGCGGATCTCCCAGGCTCGGCTGGGCAGGGCCGAGGAGGGAGCGGCGGGCTCGGCTGCAGCCAGTAATTACTGAGGCAGGGTGGGGAAGCCTGTGGGTAGCTGAATCCATCTCTATCAGAAAGGGGATCTGACTTGGGTAGGGGGCCTTGGCTCTTAATCTGTATATTGAGATTTACTAACCCAACAGCTGGTCACTGTTATCGGGGCTACGGGAGAGAGCAAAGAGTCAGCCCCTGCCTTCATTAACTTAAAATCTACTTCAAGTGGGTTAAAGGCTGAATCTAAGATCTGAGATGGGTGCTGGGCAGTGGGGTGGCAAAGTTTGTATATGCTACTAAATTACTCAAGATAGTTAAGTCCCAAGCAGACTGGGGAGGGATACAAAGGGATCGTGCAGAACTGGATGACTGGGCAAGGAAATGGCAGATGGAATTCAGTGTTGATAAATGCAAAGTAATGCATACTGGAAAACATAATCCCAACTATCCATACAAAATGATGGGGTCTAAATTAGCTGTTACCACTCAAGAAAGAGATCTTGGAATTGTGGATAGTTCTCTGAAAACATCTGCTCAATGTGCAGCAGCAGTCAAAAAAGCAAACAATGTTAAGAACCGCTAGGAAAAGGATAGAGAATAAGACAGAAAATATAATACCTCTATATAAATCCCTGGTACACCCACATCTTGAATACCATGCACAGTTCTGGTTGCCCCATCTCCAAAAAGATGGATTAGAATTGGAAAAGGCGCAGAGAAGGGCAACAAAAATGACGAGGGGTATGGAACAGTTTATGAGGAGAGATTATAAAGACTGGGACTGTTCAGCTTGGAAAGGAGATAATTCAGGGGGATGATGATGGATGTCTCTAAAATCATGACTGATGTGGAGAAAGTGAATCAGGAAGTGTTATTTATCCCTTCACATAACACAAGAACCCGGGGTCACCAAATTAAATTAACAGGCAGCAGGTTTAAAACAAAGGGAAGTATTTCTTCACACAGCGCACAGTCAGCCGGTGGAACTTGGTGGCAAGGGATGTTGTGAAGGCTAAAAGTATAACTGGGTTAAAAAAAGAATTAGATATGTTTACGGAGGACAGGTCCAGCAATGGCTATTGACCAAGATGATCAGGGACACAACCCCGTGTTCTGGGTCTACCTAAACCTCTGTTTGCCATAAGGTTGGAATGGGCAACCGGGAATGGATCACTCAATAATCGCCCTGTTCTCTTTGTTCCCTCGGAAGCACCTGTCATTGCCACTGTCTGTAGACAGGATACTGGGCTAAATGGATCTTTGGTCTGACCCAGTATGGCTGGTCTTATGAAGATTAAAATCTGAAAATGAAATCAGACTGACCTTTTCACCTTGCTCACATTAGCAACAAATATGTAGGGCTGGTGAGTCAGAAAAACACCTGAACAAAGCAACTTGACTCTAGAATACAGGTTTTAGGTACGGTTTTCAATAATTTTCACTAGGAAAGTAGCTCCCTTTAATTAGCAGCTTAGTCACGAACCAGCCCTGATTTCTGCAAATCTATTTGTCTAATACTTGTTACAGGTTATAGACTCATAGACTTTAAGGTCAGAAGGGACCATTATGATCATCTAGTCTGACCTGCTGCACAAAGCAGGACACAGAATCCTACCCATCCACTTCTGTAACAAACCCCTAACCTATGTCTGAGTTACTGAAGTCTTCAAATTGTAGTTTGAAGACCTCAAGCTGCAGAGAATCCTCCAGCAAGTGACCTGTGCCCCATGCTGCAGAGGAAGGCAAAAAACCTCCAGGGCCTCTGCCAATCTGCCTCGGAGGAAAATTCCTTCCCGACCCCAAATATGGCGATCATCTAAACCCTGAGCATGTGGGCAAGACTCACCAGCCAGCACCCAGGAAAGAATTTTCTGCAGTAACTCAGATCCCATCCCATCTAACATCCCATCACAGAGCACTGGGCATACTTACTTGCTGATAATCAAAGATCAATTGCCAAAATTAATTGCCAAAATTAGTCTATCCCATCACACCATCCCTTCCATAAACTTAACAAGCTTAGTCTTAAAGCCAGATATGTCTTTTGCCCCTACTACTCCCCTTGGAAGGCTGTTTCAGAACTTCACTCCTCTAATGGTTGGAAACCTTCCTCTAATTTCGAGTCTAAACTTCCTAGTGTCCAGTTTATACCATTTGTTCTTGTTTCCACATTGGTACTAAGCTTAAATAATTCCTCTCCCTCCCTAATATTAATCCCTCTGATATATTTATAAAGAGCAAGCATATCCCCCCTCAACCTTCTTTTGGTTAGGCTAAACAAGCCAAGCTCTTTGAGTCTCCTTTCATAGGACAGGTTTTCCATTCCTCGGATCATCCTAGTAGCCCATCTCTGAACCTGTTCCAATTTGAATTCATCCTTCTTAAACATGGGAGACCAGAACTGCACACAGTATTCCACATGAGGTCTCACCAGTGCCTTAGGGCTTGGCTACACTGGAGAGTTGCAGCACTGTAAACCCACCAGCGGCGCTGCAACTTACTCACCGTCCACACTTGCAAGGCACATACAGCGCTGCATCTCCCTGGCTGCAGCGCTGGCTGTACTCCTGCTCTGCCTGGGGTATAAGGATTGCAGCGCTAGTGATGCAGCGCTGCTCTGCAAGTGTGTCCACCAAAAGCGCTGTAATTGGCCTCCGAGGTATTCGGAGGTATCCCAGAATGCCTGTTCAGCCACTCTGCTGTTTTGTTGTGAACTCCGGGCTTCCGGAGCTGCTTATCTAAAAAACAAACACAGCTCGTTTGCTCAAGCAGGGGCAGGCAGGGGAATTCCTTTGGAATGTTCACAGCTTGATTGCTTGAGGAGAGAAGCAACATGGGGGGGGGGGAGAGTCCGTTTTGGAGCAGCTGCTTATCTGGTCTGAAGGCTATTTGCATTTAGTGAATAAGAGAGGGGTGGGGGAAGGGGTCAAAACTTTTAAAATGATTGAAGGTTTTGCTGTGTATCTTCCAGTCCTTAGAACTTGCAAGGCAGGGAGCTGACACAGTGTCGGCTCCAAAAATCCACTCTCTCTGTCTCCCCCACGCTCCCTGTCACACTCCACCCCACCCCCATCGTTTGAAAAGCACATTGCAGCCACTTGAAAGCTGGGATAGCTGCCCATAATGCACCACTCCCAACAGCACTGCAAATGTGGCCACACTGCAGGGCTGGTAGCTGTCAGTGTGGCCACACTGCAGCGCTTTCCCTACACAGCTGTACGAAGACAGCTGTAACTCCCAGCGCTACACACCTGCAAGTGTAGCCAAGCCCTTATATAACGGTACTAACACCTCCTCATCTTTGCTGGAAAGACCTCACCTGATGATCCTAAAACTGCATTAGCTTTTTTAATGGCCATATCACATTGGCGGCTCATAGTCATCCCGTGATCAACCAATACTCCAAGGTCCTTCTCCTCCTCTGTTACTTCCAACTGATGTGTCTCCAATTTATAACTAAAATTCTTATTATTAATCCCTAAATGCATGACCTTGCACTTTTCACTCTTAAATTTCATCTTATTACTATTACTCCAGTTTACAAGGTCATCCAGATCTTCCTGTAGGATATCCCGGTCCTTCTCGATGTTAGCAGTACCTCTAGCTTTGTGTCATCTGCAAACTTTATTAGCACATTCCCGCTTTTTGTGCCAAGGTAAGTAATAAAAAGGTTAAATAAGATTGGTCCCAGAACCGATCCTTGAGGAACTCCACTAGTAACCTCCTTCCAGCCTGACAGTTCACCCTTCAGTACGACCCGTTGTTGTTTCCCCTTTAACCAGTTCCTTATCCATCTTTCAGTTTTCATATTGATCCCCATCTTTTCCAATTTAACTAATAATTCCCCATGTGGAACCGTGTCAGATGCCTTACTGAAATCAAGGTAAATTAGATCTACTGCATTTCCTTTGTCTAAATAATCTGTTACCTTCTCAAAGAAGGAGATCAGGTTGGTTTGGCACGATCTACTTTTTGTAAAACCGTGTTGTAATTTGTCCCAATTACCATTGACCTCAATGTCCTTAACTACTTTCTCCTTCAAAATTTTTTCCAAGACCATACTACAGATGTCAAACTAACAGGCCTATAGTTACTCGGATCACCTTTTTTCCCTTTCTTAAAGAAGGAACTATGTTAGCAATTCTCCAGTCGTACGGTACAACCCCTGAGTTTACCAATTCATTAAAAATTCTTGCTAATGGGCTTGCAATTTCATGTGCCAGTTCCTTTAATATTCTCGGATGAAGATTGTCCGGGCCCTCTGATTTTGTCCCATTAAGCTGTTCAAGTTTGGCTTTTACCTCAGATGTGGTAATATCCACCTCCATATCCTCATTCCCGTTTGTCATCCTTCCATTACCCCTAAGCTCCTCATTAGCCTTATTAAAGAGTGAGGCAAATTACTTATTCAGATATTGGGCCATGCCTAGGTTATCCTTAACCTCCATTCCATCCTCAGGGTTTAGCGGTCCCACTTTTTCTTTCTTTGTTTTCTTATTATTTATATGGCTATAGAACCTTTTACTGTTGGTTTTAATTCCCTTTGCAAGGTCCAACTGTCCCCTTTTACCATTGGCTGTTTTGTGTTGTATGAATGGCTTGTATGAATGGGTGTGCAGTCTTGTTTCTGCTCCCTCATTGGGTAAGTGACACTTTGAGCGTATCTACATTTCCGCTTACGGTGATGGAACGTACGTCGCTCAGGGGTTACGTTGACTTAGGCAGTAATGTAGACAGGCCCTTTGTAACACTATTCTAGAATGACCTCTTGGACCAGAATGATCACCCTGCAATTTGAAACATTTGGGATTAGCAAAGGATTAGACACCTTCACAGGCTAGCCAAGTGATTGTGAGTGACAATAATGGCCCCACAAATGCTTGCAAATGGAGCTCTGTGCTCTGATTGAGGGGGGGAAATCCCAGATTGTTTTGTTTTCCCTGCTACTTGGTTAACTTTTTCATTAACAGTCCAGTTTCAAATGCTAACTTTCAATGATACTTTGGTGATTTTTGCCATTTTCCTGTAATGTAAACTTAGAACATAAGAACGGCCGTACTGGGTCAGACCAAAGGTCCATCTAGCCCAGTATCCTGTCTATCAACAGTGGCCAATGCCAGGTGCCCCAGAGGGAGTGAACCTAATAGGTAATGATCAAGTGATCTCTCCCCTGCCTTCCAGCTCCACCCTCTGACAAACAGAGGCTAGGGACACCATTCCTTACCCATCCTTGCGAATAGCCATTAATGGACTTAACCTCCATGGTCTGGCTGGCTTGGTCTGACCAGGAAGACAATTCAACCAACAGAACATGGGAGGGAGATGGGTTTTTATTCCCTTTGGGGCACAGATTCTCCAGTGGCGGGGAGAGCTGCCATGTCAGGTAAGGGTAACAGTAACTGTTACAGTCTGGAAGAATGCTGGGCCCTGTTGAATCTAAGAGCAATAGCAAATAATCTTCTGCCTGTGCATGGGGCCACAGAATGGAAGACCTACCCGAAGAAGTGAATAAACCTGTTGTAAACATTTCTGAGATCTTTTACCTCCCAGTTCAAATCTTCTGGCCACAGCAGAGAACAGCCGTCTTCTGTCACTCTTCCTTGCTGCAGCAAAGAAGGGCCTGTGTTGGGAGAGAGAAGCATGACTGACTGGCCTGTCTTCTGATGATGATCTCGCATACATAAATATCCCCTTTCATCCCATAGCACTTCACTCACCGCAGGAATGCGGCCATCTCTGCCCAGAAACACAACCAATGTGTAACCTGTGCACAGCAGCCGTTTAAGACAGGAAGTGAAGGAAATAGGGTATCCAATTGAAGCTATAGGGATAGCTAGTAATAATACTCTGTCCGTCCATAGACTTCAGAGCAGTTTACAAAGATGGATAGGCAGCCGCCTCACCCTATTTCAGATGGAGAAAGTGAGGCCCAGGGGAATTGAAATGATTTGCCCAATGCCTGACTGAGCCTGGCTTTGCTGGAAATAGCACCCAGGTCTCCTAACTTCTGATCTGTTGTTCCATCCACTGGAGCCTAGTGCTTCCCTCTGTGTTGTAATTTACCCAGGCTGGAACTCAACGAGGCCTCCAGGGTTTCCCTCCGTCCTCTGCTGTGAGATTTCTCTAGTGCCTGAGCTGTCCTTGTTCCCTAAGCTTGACCCCTCTTTCTGTTAGCAGGTGACTGCAGGGGGCAGCCCTGCAGAGGACGGCAGAGCTGACCCCCTTTCTGGCTTCTTGGACTGGTGTGAGAAAGTCGGGTTGGAGCTCAGCCCAAAGGTAGGAGGATCCGGATGATGGAAGCCGGGTATCGAGTGACCCTCACCCAGGTGTGAGTCCCAGTGTTCAGAGGTCTTAGGTTGAGTGTGGCGTATGGGTATCTGCCACCCGTTGGGCTGATAGGGTAAGGCTGGTTTTCCAAGGGCTGGGTGATCACTCATCCATGGAAGTTCTCGGGGGAGAGGTTGGAGTGGTGGGCAGGGAAACAGCGAGGCTGAGTGTGAGGGCTTATGAGGTGGTGATTTCCAGTTACTTCTCACGTGCACTAGTGCAAGGGTGCAGCCGTCAGGTTGGCTGTAGGTTTGTTATTTAAAAACCAACCTCCTGTTTACGTTGGCAGGAAATCCCTTGGCCACGTGAGGGATGAGTCTAACTGTCTGGGCTTCCATGGATGCTGCTTGGATTTATTCTCCTGACCTCTTGCCTTCATTTCCCTTGCAATCCTTCACGGCTGTCCCACCAGAGGCAGGTTTTCACTGGGATCCCCAGAGGCCCTTACAGCCACATCTCTCCTAGGTCTACGTGAGCAAAGAGGGCACAGTGTCAGACTACGGCCTGTTGGCCAGAGAGGACCTCCAGATCGGAGAAGTCCTCTTCACCATTCCAAGAGCCGCGCTCCTGTCCCAGCACACCACCTCCATCCGGTCCCTCTTGGAAAAAGGTACGAGAGCAGGACACGTGGCGTAGAGCTAAGGAGCCCTGCAGCTGACTTCTGCTGGCTGCCAGGTTGAAACAAAGTTCTTGAAAGTTGAGAGTTTTTCTAACCTGGTTCTTTGATTTTCCTGATTTCTCCTGCTCCCGTGGCTGCTCTGTTGCCACGTTGGCCCCCATTTTCTCGTCCAGCTGAGGCAGGAAAAGGGAGATTGGCTAAAACATTATGGTCACGCCTGCTGGGAGTAGACCAGTGATTAATATGCAGGAGTCTGGAGAATTTCAGGGGCAGCAAATCGGACCTTAGTCATTGGCCAACGTGCTCTCGTCTGCTTCAGGCAGCCTGTAGCATGGGGGAACCTCATGGGGCTGGGGAGTTGTCTGAGCTAGACCTGGAGAGGGCAGTGGTTTGCAGAGCTTCTAACGAACAAGTGGGGTAAGGGATTGTTGGTTGAAGAGCCACCCCCACCCTCCTGTCTCTCTGCCATCCTGGGAGTAGCAAGTCTGGAGTCCCCAACTCACCCCCACCACCCCTTCTGCCGGGGAGCCTGGAGCAGTGCAGGGATTTTGGTCCTTAACAGTCAAAGGCACTGGCTCTCCAGTGAAGGAATAACAGGACCTGGGATCTCAGCATGTTCCTCCCCTCCTCTCCTTCCTGTCTCCTCTGTGTTTGGCTCCCTAGACCAAGCGTCCCTGGAGAGTCAGTCTGGCTGGGTGCCTCTCCTTCTGTCTTTGCTGCATGAATACACGGCCAGCAACTCCCACTGGCGTCCCTACTTCTCACTCTGGCCTGACTTCAGCAGCCTGGATCACCCCATGTTCTGGTAAGATTATACCACACGCTAGCATCAGGCTGCAGAAATCCAGCAGCTTGCACGAGACTCAGTCCTGGGCGTCGGGTCCCTCCTGCCACTGGGGCGCTGGCTCCTGGGAGTTGGTGTGCTCTTGGGGATACAGCACTGTTCTGGCTTCGGTTCTGCTCCTGGCTGTGTGCCTCCTGCCCTCTTTGGCTGTTTCCCCAAGGGTCAGCAGCATGTAGCTTGGTTCTGTTAGACACGTTGGCAGCCTAGGTGGCTGCCCATCCTAAATGCTAGCCAGGGTTTACAGTGGGTTGAACTTGGGGTCTGGGCTAACTAGATGCGGACAGCAGTAGAGCGGGAGGCCATTGAGGATCCAGGAGACATGACTCAAGGGTAACTATATTAATTCAGTCCCTTCCTGGGTGGGGATAATCCATGCCATGCCTGCCCCTTGATACAGGCCTGAAGAAGAGAGGGTGAGGCTCCTACAAGGCACTGGCATCCTAGAAGCGGTGGACAAAGACCTGGCCAACATCCAGCTGGAGTACACCTCCATCATCCTGCCCTTCATGGAGTCCCACCTGGACCTCTTTGACCCCAAGCTGCATACGCCGGAGCTGTACCAGAGCCTGGTGGCGTTCGTCATGGCCTATAGGTGAGATGGGGAGGTGCAGTTCCGCAGCAGATGTCTCTGGATCCAGAGGGGCTGAAATGAAGCCTCCTTGGGTGAGCCTGAGGAATCTCCTTGGGGAGTCAGACATGAGGGCTAGATTGTAGCTCACCAGGCTTCTCCTGGCAGGAGGTGGCTCTGGCGCTGCCACCGCCTGGGCTCACTTCGTACACTTCTCTGTGCCCTCCAAGGTAGCCAGCCAGCCCCTGGCAGTCACGGGCCCAGGGTGGGCTAAGAGCCGCGGCTTCATTTTGCTTCAATCAGCTTGTTCTCACCTCTCCTCCCAAATAGCTTCCAGGAGCCCCTGGACGAGGAAGACGAGGATGAGAAGGAGCCCAACCCACCCATGATGGTCCCCATGGCTGACATTTTGAATCACGTGGCCAATCACAATGCCAACCTGGAATATTCCCTGGTGAGTAGGTGGGGATCTGCATGAATGGCGAGTGTGTATCCCTAGGCATTGGCCATGGCTTGTTACTCATCCAGCTGGTTCTGTCTGATCACAACCAGCTTTGGTGTGGTTCCCCTCTGGCCTTTGACAGGGGCGTGGGAGAGAAAGCCCAGCCCTGGCTCTACATTGAGACTCCTAGATTCCAGAGCCAGGTAGGGGACTGTTCAAACATCCAGTCTGCTGCCCTGCCTGCCACAGCCCATAGCACCTCACCTCTTACCCGGGGCTGAGCTCCATGTCTGGCGACCTGGATTGCTGCTGCGTGGCAGAGGTAAAGCTTGGCTACAGTCGCCCTTGGGGATTCCATGCTCCTGGCCCCCAGTGCAAGGACCAGGTCTGCCCGTGTGAAGCCCAGAGGGGTTCTGCCTGGGCAGCAGGGTGTGCCTGTGCCAATCTGATTGCGGGGGGGAATTGGTGCCTCCACGTTGGGAAATAGGGGGCTTGGCTCTAGGACATGCCGAGGGCCTGAGCACTGGGAGGTACATTTTCCTGGAGGGAATGATGCTAGCCTGTTCACCCTTTTTGAAGCCTGATGTCCTTGTTTGCCATAGAACAAGCACGGGCGATGGCAGGGCAGACTCCCCCAGCCCAGCGACTCAGGGTGGGGGAAAAGGGCGTGGTGGCCACCAAGGTACTTTTACGTGACAGGAGCAGGACCGGAGACTGAGCGGTAGCGGCTAATGTTACACTCACCTCTGTGTTTGCCAGGGACACTGGCTCTCCCAGGTCAGCCTATTGCACAAGGTATTGGATGGGACAAGGAGAAACCCGCCTGTGTTTGCCAGGCAATGGGATTTCCTGGTGTGTCCCAGAATCACACTCTCTCCTGCGCAAGGGCCATTGTGGGGAGCCAGCAAGGCCTAGTTCCCTTGCAGTCCTGGCAGGGGGAACTTGGCTGCACTTGCCACCTAAGGACGGAATCTCTTACTCTTGAGTATCGTGACGCTGCCTTCACTTTCGTGCCTGTTCCGTCCCTCTGCCTACAGGAGTGTTTGAAAATGGTCACAACACAGCCCATCAGCAAAGGCCAAGAGATCTTCAATACCTACGGCCAGATGGCCAACTGGCAACTCCTGCACATGTACGGCTTTGCTGAGCCCTACCCCGGCAACACGGACGACACTGCCGACATCCAGATGGTGACGGTGCGCAGGGCTGCCCTGCAGGGTGAGTGGCTTGTAGCATTTGGAGGTCGGGTAACTTAATTCTGAATGACTCTGGTAGAAGGAGACCATGGGCCTTACCTGCAGCTCTTTAAACAAAGCGTGTAGCAGCCAACCTCTCGTAACCACTCATCATGGAGCACCCATAACATTTTCCTTCTACCCTCAGGGATGAGCTTCAAGGCAGCCACAGTCAACCTCTGCCTCTGCCTCTGCTTTAGAAACAGTCCCTGAAACTGCTTCTTGGTTTTAAGTGGGTGTGGTGCTCAGCACTTCGGGGCAATCAGGCCTCTAAGGCATTGCAAGTTGGGGTACAAATTCGCTAGTGGCTTTTGAAAGTCTTGGCCTGTGTCTCGCTCTACGGAGTTTTGTCCGTCCTCCCCCCCTTGTGTAGTGGGCGTGGTTGACTTCTCTCCTGTCATCCTCAAACAGGTGCCAGTACTGAAGCGGAGAGGCAGCTGGTCTCTGAGCAGTGGGATTTCCTTTGCCAGCTGGAGATGGTGGGGGAAGAAGGAGCCTTTGTGATTGGCTGGGAGGAAGTGTTGACGGAGGAAGAGCTCTCCATGACATTGAAGGTGCGTGGTGCAATGTCTGATGGCTGTACTGATCCTGCCCCATGGAGGCTTGTTCTCCAAAGGCTTGGCTGACTTGTGCTGTTGTACCTTCAGTGTGGGGTTACAGGTAGAATCTCTGCCTCACGAGGAGGATGGAGCTGCTCTGGAATAGTTTAGTTTATAAATACTGTATGTTGACCTGTTGGGGGGCTTTTTCTCCTTTAAGAATAAAGGGGCTGGGGAAATTCTGCCTTCCTGTGATTAGAGCTTTACTCAGAACGGGGAGGAGCAAGGGTTTAATCGCAAAGATGGAGTCTGGTGCTCTGGGATTATATGGAGGTGAAGTTAGAGTCTAGCGTGAAGGAGATGTGTGAGCTTCCTAGGGTAGCTGAGTCTCCGTGCTCTGATCCTCTTCAAGAGAGAGAAGCTGTCTGTGGCATTTAATGGTATTGTTAATGCCAGGATGTATTTCAGCATCCATTTTGAATGTAATCTTTAGTGTGGCTGAGAGAGCAGTCACAGGCCATCAGTACAGTAACTCCTTGCTTAAAGTCATCCCGGTTAACATTGTTTCGATGTTAAGTTGCTGATCAATTAGGGAACATGCTCTTTAAAGTTGTGCAATGCTGCCTTCTAACCTTGGCTTTGTCCACTGCTTGCAGGAAGAGCAGCCTATTGCAGCTAGTGGGTGGGGGCTTGGAACCAGGGTGGACCGGTAGCGCCCCCCCCCCCAATCAGCTCCCCTAAGTTCCCTGTGCTGCAGCAGGCTAGCAATTGCAGCTATCCCTCCCCCCACTGCCATGTGCTGCTCCTGCCCGCTGCCTTGGAGCTGCTTCCCAAGCCGCCTGCTTGCTGTGCGGGGCAGGGGGGAGACGCTAATGGCAGAGTGTCCCCCTCCCCCTACTTACCCCTTCTTTCCATATAGAGCAGGGTGGGGACACAGCAGCTGCTGCCCCAGACTGTCTCAACTTCCTGATCCACTTAAAAAGACAATGCATATAAGAGTGAGTCAGCTTACTTAAAGGGGCAGTGTGCATCTCTCTCTCCCACACACAAAGTGTGTGTCTGGCTCTGTCTCCATGTGTGAGAGGTTACATTAATGCTGTGTTAATCCTTGAGGGCTCAGCCGAGTGCTAGTTCATCATTTAGCCCAGGGGTTCTCAAACAGAGAGTTGTGAGCTGTCAACCTCCACCCCAAACCCCACTTTGCCTCCAGCATTTTATATATTTAACATTATAAAAGTGTTTTTAATTTATAAGGGGGGGGGGTGTCATACTCAGAGGCTTGCTATGTGAAAGGGGTCACCAGTACAAACGTTTGAGAAGCACTGCGAGCAAGGCATTCCCTGGGAAATATCCCACCCTTTAACTTCACCACCTCAACCAAACTTCACAATCATCATAACTGAGTATACATTTTAAACAATTTAATACTGTTCAATCTATATAATAACCACCCACCACCCTTAATGTTAAGTGAATCCAATTTCCCCCTTAAGAATTAATGTTGTTTTGCTTAAAGTTGCATTTTTCAGGAACGTAACTACAGCATTAAGTGAGGAGTTACTGTATTGGAGGGTCTGTGCTTGTGGCAGCCCCCATGAAGCTAGCTGGGAAGGGGGAAGTATTTAACACCCTGCCAAAAGGCCCCTTCACTCCCCAGCTGTGCACTAGGAGCACTGAAACTAGGAAACAGACCCCTGAAAATTGGGATCTTAAATGTTGAGCTGCTTTATTTGCTTGCTTTTTTTAAAGCTCTCTCATCTCATAAGAGATTAAATGTTAGTCAGCTGTACTGTGAATCTGTTTTCATGTTAAAATTCCCTGCTTCTGGACCCTTAAGAAACACACCAGCCTTTCCCCCCACCCCACCCTCCAGGACTATGACAGTGTTGCAATAAAACTAAGTACTGCTGGGAAATTAAGGCCCCTGGAGATCAGATTCTGTACTGAAGAAAGCATGCTCCGCATTTGCGTCTTGGCCAAATGTCCCCACTAAACCAACTAGCTGCTTTGCTATCCTGCTGACTGGTTATTTGCTACCTCCTTAGTGCCCATTCCCATTGCAAATCGATTGTGTTTTCCTAGCATCAGTGGAGATTCTCTCTCTCTCTTCTTCTCTCCCCTCCCAGTGTTCAGTAGCTGAAAATTGGGACCTTGATTCTGTTCAGCCTTAGTCATGCGTCACTGCCTGAGATAATGACTAGGTATCTGTGTGGTTGGTTGTAGGTGCTGTGTATGGCTGCAGAGGAATTCAAAGAGTTTAAAGAGCATGAGGGCTGGGAAGAAGACACAGAGGATGAAGAGAGCCTTACTTTGTCTAACGAGACAATACCCAGACTCAAAGCCTCATGGAAGAAGCTTCTCCGTGACAGTGCGCTGCTGACACTGGAGTCTTACCGCTCAGACCTGAAAGCAGAGCAGGACTTGCTAAATGACAAGGTGGCTTATGGCAAACTAAGCCCAAGAGAGCAGCAGGCCTTGCAAGTGCGCTATGGGCAGAAGAGGATCTTGCACCAATTGCTGGAGTTGACAAGCTAGCAGAGGCTGAACTGGGAATTGCAGCCTTTGTATAAAGCAAACATTGCGCTCTCACCCCCCTCTGTCGGGATGGATGGGGCGGCCACTTGTGTTCAGGAAGAACAGAGGGTGAGAGTTGATTTGGACCCAGTTATTCCTGATATTTCTGTAGTGGCTTTTCATCTACCTCTTGACTTTCTATAAATTACATACCTGTCTTACTGGGGAGGGAAAAGTCTGTTCATTAAATTTCAACTGTGTGACATGCAGGAGGGTTCTCCCTGGGTTTAAGGCCCAACAGGGGTGAGAGTTAAGGAGGAAGCATACCCACTCTAGCCATGCTAATATTGACTGAGGAGTGTTGTAGGGAAGGTACTGACCGCACCCCTCAGACACCAGTTGTCACAGAACACTGATTTTATCCTTGCAAGGATAACACCTTGACGTGGTTCTCCTCATGCACTGTCACAAGCATCTAAGATGATGCTCGCTCTAGTCAACAGCAGGATGTTCTACTAATGGAAAACTCCAACAGCCTTCAAATGCTGTAAGCAGCTGTGACTGCAGCCCAGCTCTGCTAGTAACTTGTTCAAAGCCTGAGTAGGGCTGCAGATTTTTCCTAAGCTTCTGACTAAAGATAGCATGTTTCAGAACCCTGGATCTGCTAGAGAGTTGGCTCAGTTCTCTCCCTCGGACTTTATTCTGCATCTGGTCAAGCAACAAGCCATCAGCTAGCATCATATTGTTACTCAATTTTGCTGTAGGTAAAGCTGAGGTGTTTGGCAGTGCAACTGAGACTAATCAGTGCTAAAAGCCCATGTTTGTGTTATGCACTTTTTTGGCCAGTACGTGACAGGATGGTTTTTACCTGGTTCTGAGATGGCAAGAATTCCTCTGTGGTATTAGAGTTCAGTCCCAACAGTGAGGGAGGATGGGGGGCTATTTTGCTTATCTGCCTTTCTCCTTAGAAAGTCAGCAGCCCAGGGATTTGTGCCATGCCATCTCTGCCATGCAGTAGGTAAGGGATACTTAGCAATGCAAGTTGTCTTTGGGAATTGCTCCACTTTCTAGAGGCCTGGATGGTCACTGCCAGAATCTTAAGATCCCAGAGTTCTACAGCCTGTTCTGGAAGAGACAGCATGGAATTCCCTAGGTTAAGGTAGGTACCTCTCAAGTCATTCAGAGGAAAAAGATGTGGCCTAGTTATTTGCATTCCTAAAAATGGTGCTGATCTTTTTTTTTTTTTAATTTAAAAGGGTTCTGATTCCTTAGTGAAATGGGGTTTTTTTCCCCCCTTGCCTCTTAATACTAAAGGCTGTGCAGGCCCATTTATGCCCTTTATGAAAGCCAAGGAATCTGTACCTCACTTTGAGCAGGACTCCATTCCCTGTTCCTTAATCCCTGCTCTGTTGATGCTGCAGGCTGAGGGGAAGAGTAGTTTTCTGTTTGCTAAAATAAAGGTATGACAAGTCACACAGGGAAGAGATCAGCTGCAGTAAGATTTACTTACCAGAGCTTTTGCATGCATCTTCTGTGGTCTTTTCAATGGGTATTTCTGCTTTCCTTTTAGTCCAGGGTTCAGCAACCTCTGGCAGGTGGCTTGCCAGGGTGGGCCAGTTTGTTTGGCTGATCGCAGTTCCTACTGGCCACAGTTCACTTCTCCAGGCCAATGGGGGCAGCCAGCACCTCCCTCAGCCTGCACTGCCACCCCCATTGGCCTGGAGCAGCAAAGCACAGCCCCCGGGACCTGTGATCAGCCGAACATGCAGGCATGGCAGGTAAAAAGGCCTGGCATGCCAGAGGTTGCTGACCCTTGTTTTAGTCAATCACTTGGCTATCAACTGGACAAGTGCAAGTCCTTGATTTCCCCTTATTCACCACTGTAGAAGTAGGCAGGGGGTGGAGGATGGGCTTGCATTTCTCCCACCAATTGGAAGTGTTGCAGCAGTTGATGATTTGGGGCAGTGAGCTTTTCACTTCAGCTGCTGGCTAGCAGGTCTTAAGCCATGGTTGCATTGCCCTGGCTCTAGCCACAGATCTGCTTCCTTTACCTACAGCTAGAATTCACTGCATGGCAAGACCCTAATACACGTGCTTACTAGAGGGAAGGAAGCCTTTTGCCTGGTAGCAGTGAAGTTGGGGGTGCTCTCCCTCATTCTGCTTTGCCAGCTTTAAGCAATTTTGTAGGAACAGGCTCAGCCTTTTGAGGCATTGCTTGAGAGAAACCAGACAGTGTTAATTATGCTGAAGGGCATCTGGCCTGTCCCTTCAGTGACTGTTTAGTTCAGTTTTGATATGGGCTGCTACAGCTGAACTGCGTAACTAAGTTAGTTGATCCCAGCAGCACAGATGCTGTTATCCAAAACCCTACTGCAGACCAAGCTAAAAGAAAAAGGGAACCTAGGGTTTTTCTATCTGCAACTAATAACCAGGTATCCTAGAAATTCATTTACCATGGGGAACACAGAATGGGGGAGGGCTTCTGCTGTCAGGTTACATTTTAATCATGGAAAAATGGATTTTCTTTATAAAGTAGGATCCCTGCTAATAACTAATAAGGCCTCTCATCACCTTCAGCTGAAGTTCACCATGGTTAGATCCTTGGCTCTAGTTTGTGTGTGCTGCCAAGGGAGATAACATTGAGATGAACATGTACTTGTTTGCAGGCTACCAAGTGGAGGTTTTTCTTAAAAGGTAAGTGGGCATTTTTACATGAAGGTCATAGACTTTAAGGTCAGAAGGGGCCATTATCATCTCATCTGACCTCCTGCACAATGCAGGTCACAATTTCACTCACCCACCTAAGTAACGAACCCCTAACCTATGTCTGAGTTACTGAAATCCTCAAATTCCTTTCAGAACAGGAAAATGGCCACAGTGCTTTATCAATATTCATTTGAAGGGCTGCTGCTTCTGTTGATGGCCAGTCTTTCATAAATTGTAAATAAACAGGCATCTTACCTTTGTAGGTAACTTTTGATATGAGACAAGCAAACATGCTTTCTCCCTTATATATAAAGCAAGCTAAAAAGGGGGGAAAAAGCCTTTTAAGTCTTAGCACCTTTTTGATTTGAGATTATTTGCCTTTGAAGCATGCAGGCCCTGCATCTGGAGCACTGAAGTTGTCAAACTGAACCTTGATGGATGAAAGCCAACCTATTAAGTATCATTAATGTGTAGCTGACTTAATTACTAAGATCAGATTCCTTTGAGGGGATTTATGCAGGAATTATATGCATTTGATCACCAAGAATTAAATTGTAGCTCAGTTGTCTTATCCACTCTCTTTTCTCCCATAATGCTATATTAACACACAGCCTCTCCAGCTGAGGCGAATCTAGCCAGGGAAATATCCAGAGCTCAAGTTTGGATGCTTTGACAACGTGCTAATGGCATCATTTGTGCATGTGAATGTGATTAACCTGAAGAGTCTCACTAGTGTTACACTACCCTCCTCTCCTTTGAGAGTGGAGTTACAAACATGGTTTGAACTTGAGTGAATTCAAGTAAATGTCGTGTCTAAGGGGCCTGGCCCAGGTGGTATTGTACGATAATGTATTTCAAGTCAATGAGCAGAACTTTGAAAAACCAGCATCATGGTACTTGAGAGAATACACAGAGCTGCACTTGCTGCATGTCATGACTTTAATGTGTAACTACAGGATGCATACATACAAGAAGTGGGAGAACTAAAGCCCAAGAACTAGAAAGGCTACAAAATACAACACATGGACCAATACATTTACAAAACATTCAAAATCCTTACAAAATGGGCTGTATTGGTCCTTTGTTCTTTTTACAAACGTATGCTGTGTGGCCGCAGGGGGACAGTTCTAGATTTAGCTCCCCCCTTCCAAAAATTTACAAGTGTCAGGGAGAGGAAAAAAAAAAAAGCTATAGGCCAGGTCTCTACTAAAAACAGCTGACCCTCTCCCGAAGGGCCTGAAGTTTATCTTATCCAACAGAAAGGAGGCAGGCTCTGAAGGCTACTTCCCCCCCCCATAAGCAGTTGATTGGGGGGCAGGAGGGAGAAGCAACACTAGACCTTAATCCCAATCCCTCCCTCCCACCTTCCATAGTATTCCCATATCCCAACACATCCACTTCTTTTTTTTAAACAACTTAGTGATTTAAAGGTCCCCCATCCACAAAGAAAAAAAATAAGTTACATAATATTTAAAACTGGCTTTTCAATATTCTTTGGGAGTCCAGGAATGTCAGGACAAGGAGGTCTGCCCTAGACAAGTGCTTGGCATCAGCAGCTGCCCCTTTATTACAAGCTGGACAGGCACCAGTTATCCACCTGCCTTTAACACAATTTGCACAAACCCAAGAAGTCCAGACAAACGTTTCGATTCCATGTATTTACACTAGTTCAAAATGATATTCACAGCATCTTCTAAATTTTGGCCAAGAGTCAAAATTTTGCTTTAAACTTTGGAACATGCCCACACAGACTTTCACCCAAAGGCTTGTGTGTACCCAAATCGAGGGGCTGGGAAGGTCAGGAAGAGCTTGAAGGATTCTTCTGTCAGTTTGATGGGAAGGGGACCTCCAGGCTGGCACGCTTACAATACAAGATGCAGTTCATCTAACTGGCACCAGTGCCTTCCATCACTTGCTGTGCCTGCTTCTGCCCCATGCAGCACTGTGCAACTGACTGAAACAACCTAAACATGGACAGAAGAGCAAAAAGTTAAGGGTCAGAGCTGTACAGTTCAGTCTAAAAATCACTGAGACACCAACACTGGGATTTCCTATAAACATAGCACCAAGCTGAATTTTGAGATGCTAGTCTGAAGTAGCAGTCATGGAATCTGTAGCATAATGGACAGTCCTTTTCCCAGTGTGATTGATAGAGCTTTCAGACAGGAATACATTGATTTGAGATTTCAAAAAGAAAACCACCCTCCACTAGTGAACACAGCATTTATCAGAGATTTATGAAATATCAAATTACATGGCAACATGCTATCATGGGGTTATGCAATCAAACATGTAAACAGAGGCACCAGAGTCAGACACTAAATGGTCCTAGGAGTTGGACAAGTTCTAGTCTCACTTCTGCCAGCATATTCTGACACTGTGCTTCACTCCCCACAATCTGTAAAATGCAATCAATCATTCTACCTGCATCATGGATGCACTTAGCTATCTATCCATGTAAAGCATTTTATAAGGCCAAAGTAGTAATATTTATTGTCACCAATTTTATCCAGTGGGGCTTAATATGAAATGGAATATCACCACTAATATTTCCATTATGTGACTGAATAAACCAAAGTAAGCATGAGTGTTATCAAACCATACAAAAAAAATATCTACTCACTTCTCAATTTCCGGAGCACAGTGAACAAACTCATGGTTCCAGAATTTAAACGCTGGATTTTTTATCAGCTCAATGAAGGTAATGAGGAGACCCCATGGGTGAGGTCTATTTACAATCAGTCGTTCCAACAGTACCCTGAAGAAAAACAAAACAAAACAAAACAGGGAAGGCTCAGCACAGATCTAGAAGACACTGATAATTTACAACACAGTACAGTGAAGAGAACATAGGTTTGCTCCTGAAAACAGCATCAAATTGCACTACATGTTCTATGGCACTAGACAGTAACATTGTATAACTCAACATAACACCTGCCTCCAAGACTATAAGTCATTTAATTTCAAGCGAAGTGAAAGGCTGAACTATAAAAGTTGTGAATGTAACTGCCCCTCCTTACCTAGTGATCTGTTCTTGGATAGCCTCAGTATTGGCCTCTGCAAATAGGTAAAGCATGGTACAACTGAAATAGTGCGTATGGCTGTTTGGGTACCGCAGTTGATTGGCAATTGCATTCAAGAAGAGGTACCGACCTGGAAAGAGAAAGTAGGTGTTTAGTAGGAAGTAATTCAATTCCATTAAACAACATAATGGAACAAAGTATCAGAGGGGTAGCCATGTTAGTCTGGATCTGTAAAAGCAGCAAAGAGTCCTGCGGCATCTTGTAGACTAACAGACGTATTGGAGCATGAGCTTCCGTGGGTGAATGCCCACTTCGGATGCATGATGAAGTGGGAATTCACCCACGAAAGCTCATGCTCCAATACGTCTGTTAGTCTATAAGGTACCACAGAACCCTTTGCTACTCTATAATGGAACAAGGAAGCACCCTAGCACTGCTTAAGGATTCAGATGTATGGTTCTGCACTACATAGTTTAAAGAAACTTCAGTAAAAGGCAAAGAACAATTAGGGTGCTTCACAACATTGATCCCAGCTGGATTCTTGTACCAAGAATTTGGGCTTCCTCTTCATGAAATCGGTTTCAAAGCAGTACAGGTTAGCAGCTGTCCCAGGAGGGTTGAACAAGATTTCCTTTCATTGTACGGATTCAAAATTCTCAAAGCAACATTCCTACACCAAATTTAGAATCTATTAGATTAATTAATATTCATAATACACTAAGGAAGATTAAAGTTTCAAAGTGAAGTGTTACATGCCAAGTATTATCCTATTATAACACTTTATATTTCACAAGCCAAGCAGGTGTAAATCTAACTCTTTTGCAATCTTACCCTCTATTATTTATCTTGGATGGATGCTATTTATTAAATCCTCCCTGGGCAGAGATACCAGTTTTAGTGTGGATTACTCCAGACTCTAGAGAACACGACCCTTGTGTCTATCTTGAAGCAAAGCTCATTGCACTTAAGGGTTATACCATGTAAAGGGGTGGGCGGGTGACTACCTGATCTCAGCACATTAAATAAGTTTCCAGTAGAGGAAATATTCCTCTAACAGTCAAAATCTAGTTCACTCCAAAATTAATTTTCTATATAGTGAATAGTCAATGCGTTTCAGGTAAGTTTAGTTCCAATAAAATATTTTTAGTGTATTCAGAACTATCTTCTAATGCAGTGTTGCTTAATACAAAACCACTAGCAGTTAAGTGGTATTTCAGTTTTTTCCGTAGTACCCAGAGTTAATCTGCTCTCTTCATTAAGAAGGTTTCAAGAACCATTTCAGCTTAGAAGCAAACAACTGATCCAGAGAAGTTCTGCTTACCTTCTGTGTCCAGGTCCACAGCCAAGTTCTGGAAAATGTCCATGTGAGCCGAATGGGTGATAGTGCTCATAGAGGGTGTGCTGCCTTTGTTGTGAATATGTGCAATAGCCTGAGTGCCTACATAGAGCACCAGTGCATTAATCAGTTGGATGTTGTAGCGATTGCCAGGTTCGTTTGATACCTAATGGGCACAGCACAAGAAAAAAAGGTTAGCTTTTTACAGTCCTTGAGAGTTCTTAGAGACTGTGTGAAGGGAATGATTTGGAGAGATTTTCAGCATTCAAATATCTGCTTTATGCAAAAAGCAGTGTCTAATTATAAATCTAAAGTCTTTCTTACTTTGTAGATAGTGCTTGCCAATACCTCTCTCTACACTACAGAGTATGACAGGCAGACTAAATTAAATTACAGCCTAAACTAGATCTTAATATCCAACTTTTAGTACCCAATTCTGTTGCAAGTCAAGCTCTGCAGTTACTGAATTCACATTTAACATACACTGAAGTGGGCGTTAGCTTCCATGGCCTGATTTTCAGAAGCGTTTGTGTATACGTATCATTTGCAATTGCATGAAACGATGTACCAATCTGAATGTATACTTACACAAATAAAGAATTTCCATTAACAAGTAACTCAAAAGCAACTTCTGACTTGAACTTGTTTAATCAGTTTTAGAAACAGATTAGTTGAGGTGAATTCAATAAAGTCTGGTGAGACTCTCAAAGATGTCCAGGTTAAAAGCGCTAAGCTGATTTGAGAATTGCTGAAAAGACAGCAGACACGGACGCCTCCTCAGCCAGCTGGTACCAGGGGCTCTCACTGCAGGAGGAAACCATCAGAACACACTGGCGTGGGGAATTTTTGCCAATTCATGCACTGAAGTAGTTTCAGGAGTAGGGGTTTATGGTACCCTGAATGGCAAGTGAAGTCCTATTTTTCTACAGGACTAAGATGGACTCTTCTCAAAGCTACATCGCTTAAAGATCGCTGCAGTTAACTACCACATTTTCTTTGGTGATACTAAATTAACAAAGATTATATTTGTTGTGCATTGAGAAACACACCAAGTATCTAGCAGGAAAGAGCATTTTTGGAGGCTCTTATCCCAGTCACATCTTCCAAACAGTACATCACAGTATTTTATACCTGCTGTGTCACATTCTCTCACTTCCTACATGGTTTTCAGCCTCAGACTAAAAAAACATTTTCAGGGATGGATCCACTGACCTGTAGATTGCTGCGCAAGTCAGACAGGAAAGTGACAGGCGAGCGAGTTTTGAGATAGGAATCCAAATCTTTTTTGAACTGAGGTGGCATCACTCCAGTAAAGTTGGTGAGTATTCGTGGTGCAATATTAATCTCGCTTAACATGTCCACCTGCCAAAGAAAAACTCCATTAGTAATCCTTTAACTAACTCCTGCTATTTAAAACCAAAATTATGGTTGCAAGACTTCCTAAGAAAAGGAAGTTTGAGTTAGTCATACCAGCCACTCCTATCTATACATTTTTATATCAGAAGATATAAACATGAAATTCAATTCTTCTGGTGCACTGCCAGAGCTCCTGATCTTTGTTTTCAGACTTCAAAATACCTGGTTTCTTAATCTGATATCACTTACAAATTGCTGAAGACTGGATACGTCATAGGACTGGTAATGGGATACACAGCCTGACCCCTCTAAATCAACTGTTTGAAATCAAGCCAGATTGGTAGCATTCATTCAAAGATAGAGACTGGTATCTGTGCGAAGTAGATTTGGAAGTCTTATTCTAGCTCCCAGAGAATGGGTCCACATCAAAAACTGCCACTCACATTCAGTTCTCTTTTCTGCAGCCCCAGCAAGGAAGATGAACACGAAGTGGGCCATTAAAAACCATCACTCTTGCCACTTCTAGAGGTGGTTCATGCAGTAAGGGATGACACATTGGGGCTTGTGGGGAAGCTTACAGTGCTGCAGCTGTACCCATTATGTGGATTGGAAGACTATGGTGTTCAGGATTTAAACAGGCCAAAGCAGTCAGTCAGTCAGTCATTCTATTAAAATTTACTGACACTTCAAAATGGCTGATTTAAAAAAAAAATTGTAACTGGAGACAGGAAGTAACTAATGTGTATTTTGAGAAGAGTCATAAGTACACCATGCAGAGAGCATGTCATTTTTTTTGATCCAGTGGAGAGGACAATTGCTCTTTTCGCTGGTTGCTCAACTGGATTCCAGCCAAGCATACACCAGGGTGGATGAAATCTACTGTACACCTCCAACTTCTAGAAACCAGAGCAAGAAATGAAGTGTAAGTTGTCAGCTGAGCTCTGTTTAACTGACTTTCTTCCTTTAAAGAAAACCGGAGCATAATGAACCAACATGGAAGACTTCCAGAGCAGTCAGTGGTTTCACAGATAAGCAAACAGGAGGTAAACTTGTGTAGTACACACAACTGGAATGATAGAGAAGGGAGCACTAATTCCAGTATCATACCTCCACTGGTCTTAAGTGTGGCATCAACATCTTTGCTCTAGTGTTCAGTAGTCAAGCATGATCAAGAAAACCTACATTTGCTTCAGATTTTCATACCCAAACCCCTTATGGTATTTTAACTGTGAGAAACGCAGCTTCCTGTTTAATGCTCCTCAGCTGAGCTAAGAAAGCCAAAGGACCTGATCCAGCAATTGGATCCGTACAGGCAGACCCCTGCAGCCATGCAAAGATCCACTGGCATCACTGAAGCGCCACATGGGCGCAAGTGTCTGTCCAGGTGGATGAGACTGCAGGGCCAGGAGCTTGGACTTTTATGTTCTGCAGGATGAGGACTGAGTCTCTCACTCTCTGGAAAGTCTCTAGCACATTGAGTGCTACAGCAATATCAATTAAAGACTTTTATACCAAGTTATAATTATAACAGGCTATTTTATTTTACTAATTCCAATGATGAATGGCATATCCAAAGTGTTAAATACTTTAGTAACTTCTAGGTTGTGTTTATCAAAATAGGATTTTGTTTCTGAAGTTTCACTCTCCCATATTCTATTTAAAAGAAACCATGCAATAAAGTTTCCCATTGTTTCCATGTGTGATAGTTTGAGATTGCATGCTACCTACTTTTAGGTTGGGAGTGAAAGGATCTGGAAGTCTCATGTTACGTGGGAAGGCACTCAGGATCAGATTCCTTAGCTGGATACAGTTTGGTGGAATCACATCACAGAACCCATAGTGGTAGTCACAAAGGAATTCTGGGAAATCATGCAGTAAGACCAGCAACACACGCAGAGTGCCCTACAAAAGAAAAGGGAATGAGGCATGTAATTAACAGGTTTGAGCTTCCCCCAATAGCAACTGTACCACAGCCAGACAAGCAAAAAGGGCAGAGGAGACCTTTTTCTTCCTGATGCATCATATAATCAAAGTTTCTTCTTCCTGGTAATGAATTTAATAAGGCAGTGTCTACCAGTCAAACGCATTCCCTGGTCTCCAGTGTCTTACAGAAAAGTTTCAGCTTACCATCAAACTCTGATCAGTTACCTGTAATTAACAGTGCAAGCACTGATCTCCTGACCAGTGTCAATACCTAAACTGTACTTAAATTAACCTCTAACTCACAAAGGATGGCAGATTCAAATAAAAAAAGTTAAATGTTTATATTCAGTTAACAAAAACAAGTTACTTTCCAGTGCACTCTAACCCATCTTCAAAGTCCGTTCCTGGAAAATGCCTGTATCAGCCAATACTGTTTACCTTGTAAAGAATTTGCATAGGTTTAGTGAGTTCCACATTTCTAAGGAAAGGAGCCAAGTACTTGAAGAGATCAATTAGCAGCTGGGCATACATAGGCCAACCCTGCCAAGAGAAAAACATCACATAAGTAATGTATAAACAAAAGCAATTAAACCTAGATTGTTAGGGTTTGGTAAAAAGCAGAGCAAATAAAGATACATCATGTTTAGACTTATCCCCATATAAGTCTGAAATGATCATTTGCACTAGGACTAATCTGACTACAGTACAGCTCCAGTTTTCTGAGGGTCTCAGGGTTACCTGGAATGTGTATTTAAAAAACGTCTTCCTCTATGTTTTGTATAGTACCAAGCATGCTATGCTTAACTGACATGGAAAGCAATGAAAAGTACAACCTCTGACAGTGAGAGAAAGCTTATGGGTAAATTCTATGATTTGGTTTACAGTGAAAACCTTTATTTACAAAATTCCCCAGTTACCCAAATCTTGACAGTTTATTGGAACAAGGTCACCCAGTTGTTAGTTACTGTGAAGACAGAAAACTACATGTGAAGACATGCTACTAATGCACTTCAAAATAAATAAATAAAAAGATGTGAAACAGCATCCAATCAGTTAGGCACCCTTCTCAGTAAGACAGTTATCGAAGATAAACTGCAGCCACACCTTCTGCTGTGGTGTATGTGCCAGCATTCTCGCAATAAATATCCGATGGGAGATCAGTTCCAGCCAGGCATAAACAAAACCCGGAGCTTTTGTAGGCCTCAGGATGTGAAATGTGTTACTGAAAGAGAAGTTAAAGCTGATTAAGCGCGCACAGTGGTAAGACTGGTTTTCACAAATATTGTGACAGGAGGTACATAGGCTAATAGTAGGACACATTAGCATCTACATTTTACTAATAACCTCCATTAATAATGAATTAGACAATACACGATACTATGGCTACAAAAATGATCAGAGCTGCCACTACGAAGCTGTCGAGTTACTTTTAATACAAGTCCTCACCCTATTAGAAAGCTTTAAGTTCTCAGCAACAGCCATTCATTTAGAAGTACATACCAGAAGGCTGTAAGGGTCTGGAAGTTGATGGTCTCCAGCACATGTTCAGGAGCATTTAATTCTAACAGCAACATGATGAAAATGCGGTGGTAAGGAAGCTGCTGAAACTCACTCTGCCGAACATCATGGTCCTGGAGAAGAACTCCCACCACTATACCAAGAACCTAAAGAAATGAATGAACAAGCTTCACGGTTTTTAACACGTCAATTATAGAAACCATTTCACTAATCAAAGCCTGCATTCTGAGTACTAAAGAACTGAAAGCCATTTTGGTAACCAGAGTGCACCATATTGATTGTCCGTTGAGTGTGCAGCTCAGCCTCAAACAGATCCAAGTTCCCACCCAGCCAATGGTATTTATTGTGGTTTCAGCCTTAAGACATTTTTTGTATCGGAGGCACTTTACGTTCATTTTAAAAATCTGACAGCATTGGCCTTTTCAGCAAAGGAGGAAGTTCAATACCACCATGTTTGAAATTGGTCAAAGATACCTAGCTTAGCCTGCAGTCCTGCCTATACCCCATTTCAGAGTCATCTGAAAGTTTAGTTCCCATCTCAGACAGACTGCCCCACCCCAATTTAAGGCCTATGTTTTAGCTCACAAGCAGTTATACATCTGGTTATGTAATCTAGGCATGTCAAGGACTGCTTGGAAGAGGGAGGATTTCCAACCTTGTTCAGTAGGTTGATCTTTGTGACAGTGTTGGTTGCCTCCCCAGAATGCTTCACTAGCAGTGCAATAAGCCGCACAAAGGCATCCAGGTTGTGGTAGCATTTGGCTCTGATCATGGTGGGATTGGCAGCTGGATTGTGCTGCTGCTCAGCCTGAGCACGATAGCTGATTTCAACACACATTTCAGTGCAAAGACGAAAGAATCGAGTTATCAGGTCATCCGTTTTCAGGATTCCTTGCTGGTGCATCTATTACGAGGACAAGAAAAACCCTCAGAACTACAGAATACGGTAATTAAAAAAAAACTTCACTGTTATACTGAAGCAAACAAGTAACATTTTTATGATAATTCATCTGCCATGCAACATGGATGGAACTACTGCCCGTTTCTTTTTACAGAGAGGTAGCTATGCGATTACTTCCTCCATTTACTCCCCAAACAGATGTTTCTAAAACAAACAGGAACAGCTAGAGTTAAAAGCTGTGCTCCTACACAAAAGTACTTTATCAATGGCACCTGCTTCTAAATGAGAAAAATACCCTCTGATCCTACTTTTCAGCCATCAGAGCTGATGAAGTGTGGTTCAATATCAGTGCAGCAGTAATTTTCCTCTGCTACTGGTGGCTTAAGCCTTGGAAGGAGAAGAGTAGTGGCAAGAATTCAAGTTGCCCCACCTTTAGGAGCCCACAGATTGCATCAGAGTGATTGGGGTTGGTAAAGTTTGCCTGATGCCTTGTTGGACAATAGTGGTACAAATCTACTTGTTAACTCATAGCTGGATACTACACTTCACCTGTTAAGAACAATTTTTTCACAGGACCATAACATGCCAAAAGGAATGCTAGACTCTGCATAGTTTCAGTAGCCAGTGCCTGTATCTCTAGATAAAACTCTTGAGTTTGGTAACAAAGTACAAGGTTAAACAGGAGTAAGCTATTAATCCAGATTAGTAATGGACCCCAACTTTGCAGTTCTTGGACAAACCACCTTTTTGGAAGTTATACTGACAGCGTGGCTGTAGCACTTAAAAGCAGCAGAAATTCTACTGCAGTGAAACTGGCATAAGTAGCCATGTCAAACTTTCAGGGGAAGCTTCTAGAACAGTGGGTCTTAAACGTTTTTACTGGCGACCCCTTTCACATTGCAAACCTCCGAGTGCAACCCCCACAATAAATTAAACATGCTTTTTAATATATTTAACACCATTATCAATGCTGGAGGCAAGGAGGGTTTGGGGTGGAGGTGGACAGCTTGCAACCCCCCATGTAATGACCTCACAACCCCCTAAGGGGTCCTGACCGCCAGTTTGAGAACCCCTGTTCTAGAACGTATGAAGTGATTTTTGAAAAGTGCAGGTACATGCCTGCTTTGTTGTAAGACACGTGCTCCTTGATTTAAGGAAGCGCTGGGAAAGACGTGATAGTATTTAATTAAAGCAGCCAACACAGACTGTTTTGAGCCCTATCCCCTTGTCCAATTGTTACCAGAGCTCCTTTTTTATCTCATGTAACTTAACAAGGAAAAAAAAAGTCAAGACTGCATAAAGCATTTCAAAAAGTTTTGTTATTTCAAACCCTTCCAAATAAAGGTTTATGAAATATCTAGCAGCCCTAATTACATTTGTTCAGAGTGTAAAGTAGCCCAAAATTTCACCAAAGCCATTTTCTTACTGGTCATTGAGGGGGCAGAAGTGGGACTGAAATAGCTCATGCAGAGTAAAGATAAACAAGAGGTAGAGAAAGATGTACGTAACTTTTTGTAGCAAGACCCATGAAGGGTTATTATATGCAAAGAGGAAGAAAGTACACACACAACATAGGTTACTCTGTAAAGACCGAATGTGAGGGCAAGGCAGCACAAGTTAAACAAAAATTAATATGGGTGTAAGTTGTAACATATACATTATCTATCTTTATAAAGAGCATCATATAGTATTTACAACCAGCCAGAAAGTGAGATGTTAGTATAAACTATATAGATGCTCTCTTTTATGGGCTAGAGCAGGGGTCAGCACCCTTTCAGAAGTGCTGTGCTGAGTCTTCATTTAGTCACTCTAATTTAAAGTTTCGCGTGCCGGTAATCCATTTTAACGTTTTTAGAAGGTCTCTTTCTATAAGTCTATATTATATAAAGTGAACTATTGTATGTAAAGTAAACAAGGCTTTCAAAATGTTGAAGCGTCATTTAAAATTAAAATAAAATGCTGATCTTACACCGCCAGCCTGCTCAGCTCGCTGCCAACCTAGGGTTCTCTTCACCTAGGCCGGCAGACAGGGGGTAGGGGTGGTTTCAGGGGTCAGGGCAGAGGACTGGGTTGTGTGTGTGGCGGGGAGGGGGGGTGTCAAGGTTCAGGGCAGAATGCTGAGTGTGTGTGTGGGGGGGGGTGTCAGGGCAGAGGGCTGGGGTGCTCAGCCCATAGGGTGCTCCCAGCCCCCTGCCCTGAGCAGCTCAGGGCAGGGGGTGGAAGGGTTATGCCTTGTTCCACCCCCTTTCCCAAGGCCCCGTCCCTACCTCTTGCTGTCTCCTCTACAGAGCTGTGCGCACGCTGCCGTTCTTCTCCCTCCCCCTCACTAGGGCCATCAACTGATTGGTGCAGGGACGGAGAGGGGGCGGGGCAGGAAAGCACCACACTGGGGGGAAGAAGTGGGGAACGGGGAAGCTTGGCTGCCACAGAACCAAGCTTCTGCCTCCTGCCCCCAGAGGGGAGAGCGGAGTGGGGCTGGGGGCCAGGACAGCAGCAGGCAGCTGTGTGCCGCTCAAAAAATCGGCTCATGTGCTGTGTTTGGCACATGTGCCGTATGTTGCCGACCCCTGGGCTACAGTGTGTTTTTACAGAGGGTTTGAGTGAGCTAGATAACATGTTTTGGCACAGGGAAGGGGGGTCTTCTAGGCTGCAGGTAGGGTAGTAAGGTCCCTTCCGTAGAGGGTGTATGGAGTAGCCCAAGTTGTGCAAGATTTGTTTTTACCCATACTGCACCACCACCTCAAGGAAAGAGAAGAAGATTACAAGAATGTTAGACCAGCACAGAGAATAGAATCTTACACTCAAGGGCCTGCCGGGAGCTACCTGGAAGTTTCAACCTCTTAGTATTCCCCAATCTCTTACAGAAACCAGGGAAGTAAAGAGGCTCCATCACCTGGAGCCAATAAAACCAAGACGTAGAGCTGACAAAGTGAAGATAGTTATGTGATTGAGCTGCATTTTCAATAGCCCCACACAAGCCATGAAAAGTAGGTACCTTTCTATATGCCACATAAAAACACTCAGGGAAAAAGAGCAAAGCACAACACTAGTTTCTTGGTCCCCTCATACAAAAAAGGAGCCACATAAGCAATTATTTTATGCCTGTCAGAGTTCATAGCCACGTCAGCAATACTCCACAGGTATCAGTAGCCAAAGCAGCTGATCAGATAGTGAGTATGAATTTAGTTCCCATCCATCACAAGGAAAAACACTGACTATTTAAACTAGGGACATCTGTGCCATGACCTGGCCTGAAGCCAGAATGAAGAGAGTTCAGGAAGTTTGAGAGCAACAACTCTGGCAATGCTTGTCAGCCTCTCAAGTGAAAGGGTTACAAGCTAGACTAGATTATTCATATCAAGAAAGGGTGTGAGGGCTTCTAGTTAGAGCTGACTCAAATAGATGGAAAAGAAAGCAATACCCCTTAGCCAGGCTCCATTACGCTTGCCCTGGCCTTTCAGCGAGACACTTGAACTCCAGCTTAGGTTTCGTATAGCTATTGCTTAGTGGCTGGTCAGTCTTCTATGGAATATCTAGATTCCCACTGCTTAGTTTTGAAGGGGAAAGTGATATCAGCAGTCAGTCTACAGAGTAAACTGGGAACTTGCTCTCCTTGCAGCCATGGCTAAATTGGCGTTGCAGCAAGTGCAGCTGTAACTGCAAATTCTATTTTAGCATAAGTCTTGCTGCTGGTTTACAACATATGTCAAACGGCTGCATTTTTGTCCATATCCAAAGAGTGACAGTCAGTAGAAACACTAGCCTATTTAAATCTCACTTTTCTTCACTGCAATCCCCATCCAAGTGAGTGGAGTTCCAACTCTTCAGGCAACCCT
This sequence comes from Gopherus evgoodei, assembly GCF_007399415.2. Taxonomy (NCBI): domain Eukaryota; kingdom Metazoa; phylum Chordata; order Testudines; family Testudinidae; genus Gopherus; species Gopherus evgoodei. Next base: position 6,420,069 of record NC_044333.1, on the reverse strand, counting down.
GTAGTCATGTATGTCAAAGCAGAAACAAGAGGAATGGCACTGTTTATACTATTTAAGTTTAGAAATGATTTTAACCCATCCAGTTTAGTTTCCTCCAAGCATTGGCCTGCTAAACCCAGGGTTGTGAGTTCAATCCTTGAGGGGGCCATTTAGGGATCTGGGGCAAAAATCTGTCTAGGATTGGTCCTGCTTTGAGCAGGGGATTGAACTAGATGACCACCTGAGGTCCCCTCCAACCCTGATAGTCTATGAAAAAAAAAATGGATAAAAATTGAAGGCATTTCCTGTTTAGGCAGGACAAGGCAATCAGATACACTTCCACGCACCAGACACTGGTTTCTCTAGACTGACTTTGCCACACACAGTTTCTGATAAGTGTAGGGGAGAAGCAATGTTAAGCCAAATTTCATTTGACAGAGCTGTCAGAGCTATTACCAAGATCTGTCATAACAGAAGCTCTCCTGCTGCTAGATTTACCCAATAGAATCACAATCTGCACTGACAATTTGTTGCTGCAGTAACTGAATTGGAACAGCACTCACTGAAGAGAGGAGAGATTTTCCACTAAAGTCTCAGTGATGAGAAAAACATATGCCATAGCACATAAGCTAGACAGAATTTTGATAGGGGTCATACTCATGAAAACTTCAAAAGGATGTTGAACACTGATACATAACACTGTGCTTTAACATTGAGGGCATCACACCCTACTTATGTCGAATAAAAAGCACCTTTCTTTCCAAAAGCTCTACCTGTCCAACAAACGCAGAGAAAGCTTTGGTACTGTCACGGCCAGCTGCAGCTGAATGGTAGAGATTCACCCATTCCCTCAGTAGATACTCTGCCTTCTCCCTCAGGCCTGGTGGATCATCATACTCAGAGGCTTGGGAGATCCCAGAATGCATCATGAAGTTAGGGCCTCCATGAGCACGGTCAATCATTGCTTCATAGTTGGATCGGACCACTTCCATCAACTGGGGTAATCTAGTGAAACAGACAGACCCACATTAAGAATTAGTCCTATACATTTTATTTTTGGGAACAGTGCATAAATGTGAAGCTACTGAGACTAAGTTAAAAGCATATTGCAAGCCACTTAGCAACTGCCCTTCTGATACCTTATGTTAGTCTCATTGTGCCATACGTAATACAATGCTCCAGAAGGAGCTTTACTCCCATAGCTTCCCTGTACAATCAGAATTACCAACTCATTCATAGGGAAAGTCAAAATTTGAAGCCAGCCCTACTCCTTGAACTTGAGTGTTTTCGCAAAGCCATCTTTCCCATGACAGGATGAAAGCTTCACTTCCTATGGATTAGTGGGGCCCTTAGGAGGAGAGGGACCAGTGACATGCCACTGCCTAGTAGCCAGATCTGTGATAGTAGAGTACACTGCATTGGAAGTGTTCCTTATGTAAGATCTCAGAGCAAGTCAAGAGATACTTGGCTGCAGCAACAGAAAGGTTGTTAAGGATAAAAAAGTTAAGTTGGGTTAGAAACCATGTGTTAGCTAATACAGGTTACTTCTCTACCAGTCTCTGCCCAATCTAGACAAACCTAAAATGGCTGAGTGAGATACTAAGAGAATCTTTTTGATATCCTGGTGCTGAAATATATAGTGCATAGCAGAGCTTCTTCTACCCCAAAGAAAGCAAGCCTTATTGCAGTTGCTTTTCCAAAGTGCACACAAATGTGTGTAAAAGTTTTAAATATAGAAGAGTTTCAGGTGGGGAGAACTACATCACTGATATCAAGACAGAACTAGATGAATCTACTGCAGAAATGTGTCTGAGAGGAAGTTTAAGTCAGAGAATATGCAAAAAGAATGCAGTTTTAAGCCATTTTAAAATCAGATCACTATTGAGCACCTTAGAGAATTTCATTGACCAGTATTTCAGTCTCACCCTTCTGGAGCATTCCCTCTGGAGTGAGCATTAATCCTCATCAGAGTCTCAATGGTGTGGAACAGATCTGCCTCTGTCACATGGGCTACACTCCTCTCATCCACCAACAAGATCCTCACCAACTGCATGGCAAATGCCACTGCCATGTAGTTCAAGCCATTCTCCATTGACTGCCAAGATGGAAAATGTAGTCAAGAATATGAAGTATAAACCCTTTAATGAACTGATTACATGAAGCATGTTCAAAAGGTAAACTCTTACCTGTGCCAAGTGAAGATCGTACTGCTGCATGGTAACAAGGTGATTGCGGATTAGCAGCTCCACAGCTTCTACATTGTACTTATACTCATCCCGGCATTCAATCAAGCACCTAGAAAAATTAGAAACCTTTTTTATACACGCTTGTTTAGCCCAGTTGGACCTATTAGAAAAATGCAATGCCTCGAGAAGGCTATAGACTTGAGACACTGATTTATTGTTAGCTCTAACAGTGATATCCTCTACAGGATTCACCAAGTTAGTGTTTGATCTTAATAGTCAACTGCATCACACAGCAGTCTAAAGCTTCGCCAGATCTTAGCTCTGGTCATCAGTCCTTTTTAAAGGACTTTTACACTGAACCAATGACACTATTTCCAAAGCATGGAAAATGGCACACACTACCAAGCGCTCCTGGAAATCAGTCTCTAGTAGTAACACCACATCAACAAGCAGGAGACGTATTCAAACTAGATTCTCTATAATAAAAGACAAAACTGTCACGCCCGAGGTATGTTTAAAACTTCTATTAAAAGTAGCTTCCTATCAAACTCTAGGGGAAAGCAGCAATACTTCGTCACCTAATTTTAGTTCACCATAGACAAGACAAACTGGAAGTGACAAATTATGTAGGAGTTAGTCTTTTGTACAGTTATACCATTTTACACACAACTGTTCTGGAATCACAAATGATAACTCAACAAGGCTAGAGGACAAGGTATGAGGTATTCAAACAAGTGTTCTCTTCCTCCCTTTACTGACCTGGTGATCTGCTTGTTACACCATGGAGACCCATAGGCACGGCCATCCTGCAGAGCTTTCAGTACAAGTAGGTGACACTCACGGTAGCGGAGCAGGAGGTCAGCATCTGCACCACTAGTGGCATCCAGTAAGCCCTCAACAGCCTAGAAAAGCAGCAGCTGGTCAGCACATATGGAAAATCCAGTCCTGAACTACTGCCTCCTGAAACGATCAGTGAACTTAAAGTACTTTTCTCCAAGAGCCATTGTTAACCTTAAAATGTGGCAGCTAAAATACTGTCCAAAAACCTGTGATCTCTGCTCATAATGCCATACTATCCAGAAAGGTCTTATATAAGTTTACCACAGAGAGGGCATCTAAAGTATTCTGCAGGTCTCTACCACGTCTCAGTGATTTTATATAAACACTAAACAGCAAGAAAAAAATGGCAACTCTATGGGCTGCATCATAAGCCAATGTCTTTTCATCAAACCCAGGTTCTAGAGTCTAATTCTATGTCTGGCTCAGATAAGAACATGGATGAAAATAAACTGGGTGAGAAGATACCCGTTGATAGAAGTAAGCATTCAGACAGTCTACATTAGAAGTGGCCAGTTCAGGTGAGGCTTAACATATAGCAGCTAGGCCAGTCCTAAAAAAATAACTTACCCTACATTACACTAGGAAGGCAATCAGCTTATAGATCAATTTAGCTGATCAAGGTGCAGTCTAGGCTCCTGCCAAGACCTAGTCAAGACAAAACCAGTGGAGGTCCACATCGTCTGAGGATGTAAAACCATTTTCACAACTGGTTTTCAGCTTTTAGCACCTTTGGTTCTATCACTGTTCCTGGATTGTAAGAGAGCAGTGGCACTCAAGTGTCTTAATGCTAGTTTCCTCACAGAGCTTGCAAGATTCTTCTGCATTTGTTATCTCTAGACACTCATCGCCATAAAGCCATACATACCATGCTCAGACCCTAGGTAAGGAGTATTGTAATATGCTCTTAGTGTTATCCTTGATGTTTCAATTATTGCACAATGCAGAATTATTGCAGCATAGCCTCTGTGCTCAGCACTATTCATTTTGTCTACTTCCACGTGTAATTCAAAGGTACTGATGAGCATATTTAAAGGAATCCAAGTTGATTTGGAAGCACATTAAGAGATTGGCTCTTGCACTCTAAGTGCAAGATCATCCCAGTTGATCTTAACTGCATTCAACAGACTTAATTCTCCCAGCTGCAGGGTCTCAGTGAGGAACCTCTATAGTGTTGGAACTTGTTCCCCTTCGTGACTTGCCTAAGCATGGCATCCTAGAGTGCATGATGCCAAGTGTCTGCATCTTGTGTGCAATCTGTTTTTGATTCTTTCATTTCTTAACATCTGAAAAAGGCAGTAGTGGTCCTTCAATACAATTCACTGTAGTTCCCCACAATATTTGTTCAATTCTAACTATGTATCTGCCAGCTAATAGGCCATCTACTGGCAAAAGGAGTAGTAAAAGCAAACTGAAGAGCATATGAGCTAGCACAGGAGAACTTGACACTAACCTTCTGGAGCAGTCCAAGCGCAGCTATAGCATCACGGGAGTTACGAGCCACTACTACAGCCTCCAACAGACTGCGTAAGGCTTGAGCTTGTGGGTTCATGGCCAGGGTATGTGGTATGGATTGTAGGTGTTGTTCCAGTTCTGTCATACATTTATCATAGATCTGTGCTACATCGTCTGTAGCCCAAGCTTGCTATTTTAAAAAGAGAGTGCATGTGTTTAGTACGACTAGGCAAGGACTAATTATAATTGTGTGGGGGGAGGGGGGTTTAAAGAGTAAAACAAGTATGTAGAATTCATTAAATACCAATTAATCTTTTGACTGCAGCAGAACCTCTGGCACCAGAAAATGCATTGTAAAGACAACTCTTAACTCAAATGCCAATTTAATACCTTGATTAGTGATATTTTACTTGAATGTACAGTCAGAAATTGGTAGCATACTAAATTGTGTAACTGGCAGAGGCGATCCAAATATCCCACTTTAGTTACAAGGCGGTCCATTAACAAGCTCCCAGAAATACCAGCATTTTTATCCATTTCATTCCCAAAAGTTACATATCTAGTCCTCTCAGATCCATGAGTAGCACTTCAGAATTCAAACACAAAAATATACACAATGTGAGGATGATGTTAAGTTTCCTTCAATTTGGCTGTAGAGGTCACCAACATCCCTCAAAGAGAGTTTTCTGAGAGCCATAAAAGCCTGATTACCCACTGGTATTCTATGTGAAACTCTGCACTGTTCATCAAAATGGCTTTGGTATTTTCAAGCCAACACACAGTTACAGAAATCTGTACCTTCATAGGCTGAGCCAAGAATCCTGTGGGTTGGGTTAAATCATTAGTAGGCAAGAAGCCGGGGACATTGCGAGCAAACTCTTCATAAACAGCCAGCTGTTTTGGGTCCACACCACCAACCTTTATAATGAAAAAATGGCACGTCCTTTATTTGGCACTTGACAGTGAAGAAAAAAGTAAAGGGTAAGTTGTGCAATTACAGTTCTAATAAGTGACCTATATCAATAGTTCTCAACCAAGAGTATGCGTACCCCTGGGGATACACAGAGATCTTCCGAGGGTACACCAACTCATCTGGGTATTTGCCTAGATTTACAACAGGCTACATAAAAAGCACTAGGGAAATCAGTACAAACTAAAATTTCATACCGACAATGACTTGTTTATACTGCTCTTTATACTGAAATAAGTATAATATTTCTATTCCAATTGACTTATAATTGTATGGTAAAAATGAGAAAGTCAGCAATTTTGCAGCTAGTGTGCTGTGACACTGTATTTTTATGTCTCATTTTGTAAGAAGGCAGGTTTGAAGTGAGGTGAAACTTGGGATATGCAAGACAAATCAGACTCCTGAAAGGGCTACAGTGGTCTGGAAGGTTGAGAGCCAATTACCTATAGAGCATAAATGCAAAGCTGTACACATCCGGGTAAGAGTTCAGTACAGGGTTGACAGGAATCCTATATTTCCTACGCCCTACTTAACTGCAAAGCAGGAAAATCCCACAGTCTATGCTGCTGCATTTAAGTATCCAGCCTATTTCTCCACTGAAGGAGTACTATAGACAAGCTCTAGAAGGAACATACAATATCCTCAGAGCTGAGAGGAGGAGAAGAGGAGAACTGAATATCTTATTTCACAAGCAAAGTTGTATGTTTCAGCTACTAAGCAGCTGGATTATTAGCCTTGAGACCAAGGCAAAGAAACACTCATCTGCTATGTGTTGCCATCTCCTCCTGCAGTTTTAAGACTAGGAAGAGAGGGAGAAGAGCATCACCACCAAAAATTTTAAAATTCAGCAAGTCTGTTCTCACCTTCAATCTGATCTGCTCTGGCATTCGTTCAGCCTGGTAAGTTAATACAACAGGATCACAGTACCGACGACCCTCTTGTCTAGCATGCTTTCTGAGCTCAAATTCCTGCAAAAGCAATAATACAGAGAAGTTGGTACTAGGTATTGTTTATGCGAAGCATCTAGAAGATAGACACTTCTGTACTTACAGTTGCCAGCCTCTTGTCCATTTCAGGGCCTGCCTTTTCCACAGCTGTCTTCTGAATGAAGCAACATGCTAATTCACAGTTATCCTGAGCTAACTGTGCAGCTGCCTGCTCCATCATCTCCCTCTGCTGTGGGGATGCTGCCTATTAAAAAACAGTATATTAATGAAGGCTGTAAGTTTCCACTGTAAAATGCATCAGTTAATCTTGAAATCTGAGCCACTGACTATACATAATGCCAGTATCAAACAGGGATGTTCTCATGAACATGAGTCACTTTGCATGAAGTTAAATGCTTTATGTTTTATATCAAAAAACTTTCAGTAAACCATGCAGGTAGGGGAGCTAACAAGCAACTTGATCAAGAAATAAAATCAAGAGGGATCTCCTGTACCTCCAGTGTGCGGAATTAAGGAAGAAAGCCCATCAGTACTAGGCTGACAGAGCAGTCGGTTCCTATGCAGGAGAAAACAAGCTTCATGTTAAACAGTCTATGGCCCACACAAACTAAAAAGTCATCTGCAGCTAGCAGAGTAAGTTGCTCTATTTATTCCCATGGCATGTGAAACACTGACCCTAAAAACTTTTTCCAAGTAAATCTGTCAACATCTTCCATCTCCAGAAAGACTATGCGACCAATGCTCTACTTTAGGAAAGGAGTCCTGATGGGAAATACAGGTCACAGACAGACCTATTTTCAGGGGTACAGAACTTGCATTGCAGCAATAGGATATGGGTGCCCAGTACCTCAGAAAACCATGTCAATATAGTACAGTCAAATTTTCGTATACAATATAGCCTTAACTAGAATGCCAGTATTTTTCCCTTAGCATTTACAAAGGGAAGTGTGCAGGCAACAGCACAATCTATGCTATTTTCAAGACAGACACGAAAGACACGAAAAGGCATTATGAATCCAGATATTTTGGAACAGTTTTAGGAGTATACTTAAGAAGTCAAAGCTATCAGAATCATTAGTTTCTTTCCCCCAACCAAATCAGAGTCTACTCCTTTACCATTATTTTCTGAAAACCAGATTGCCTCCTCTAAATATTAAAACTGGTATCTAACCCAACCCAGTCTAGGGACAAAAGCTGGATTTAACAACTGATTTAAGGTTCACCTTCTACAGTACCTTTTCCTCTGCAGCATTATCTTTAACAGCAACGCTTTACAGTAAAGCTAGTTAGAATTTTCCTGGATTGCAATTTTAATACCTTTAGCTTCAAGGGTAGAGAAATCCCTGCTGCTTTTAAGATTTCTACAAACAAGGATAGTACAAACTGTCACTTAAACAGTGCACCTCTGCAAAACTGAAATAATCCTTGGCTGTCCCTTAATTCAGAAAACCATGTAAACACAGAGATTTACCTGCTTCTGACTCTTTGGGAAACTGCCACAAATTCTGAGATTATTAATCCTTTTTTTCCAGCTCATGTTATTTTGATAATCATAGCTTTAGCCATGATTGACGTAGTTAGTCTCCCAAAAAGGGAGTTGTCAGCATCTGCAGGCAAAAATCCAATGCATCTATTTTAAGCACGAAACTCAAGGTGGATATTTGCATCATATCCAATTTTCTATGACTCAAGTCTACAGAAATTGATGATCTCACCTATAAGAAGGCTAGACTGTCAGAAAAGAAAGATCACTTACCTTATAGTAACTGGAGATCTTCAAGATGTGTGGTCCCCATGGGACACACTGTACATGGGCATACACTCCATGCATCTAAGACTGGAAGAGTATTCGGTTGGCCTGCACCTATGCCCTATACCACCTCAAGATCTGAACCGAGGGTACAAAGGGTGGTGCAGATCAACTGCCTCTCTGGTTCCTACTCTAGCATGAATCAAGTGAGAATCTGAGCAGAAGGAAAAGGAGGCTGGGACATGAATACCTGCAGGGACCACACATCTTGAAGAACTACAATTACAATAAGAGAAGTAACCTTCCTTCCTTCACACACTGGGCAGGCACTGTGGGTGAACTCCCAAACAGGGCTCAGAGGAGGGTGCGAGGAAATTTCCCACACCACAACTGCAGGAATGCTGAAACAAAGGAAGCATCCTTGGCAGAAGCTTGCACTAGGGCAAAAATGCTTTCTAAAAGTGTGAATGGAGCCCCAAGGTGCTGCCTGCAAATCTCTGAAAATGGGCTCATGGGTTCAAATTGAAGGTTCAATATGTGCCAATGTGTGTTTTAATACAAGGGAGAATGTTCTAATAATGCCTTTTAGGAATTTTACAGTTGCGGGATGATGAAAACCACACAGTAGTCCACTGAAGCAGGAAAGGCATTAATAGCTGCTAAGTAGTGAACTAGTGGATACAGCTGATGTCTTCAAGGAGAGAAGATACTCCAGGATAAGAGGCACCGCAGACTCCTCACAGGCGATAAGTGAGGCTGCTGATACCAAATGGAAAAAAGTCATTCCATGTAGCAGGATAGCCCTTTCTTGTTGAGGGTTTCCTCCTATCCACTGAGGATGGACTGTACTTGTGAACCTGCTCTCTAAAAATTTGTTGTCTGTACAAAAACTGTACTACTAGATGGACAGAGGCTGGTCCTGTTTCCGTTCTGAGGCACTAGGTGTATGTACGAACAAGAGGTCATCTGCAGACAGTGGTGAACTACAACTGCCTTGGCCACCACCAAGATTACTGTTGCCTTTTCCTGCCTGATCTTCCTGAGACCAACCACTGTACCAGGAAGGCATCCCCTCTGGAACTGTGCCCCTAGGCAGCTTGAGAGCAATAGGCTGCATGTGTGTTTCCTTGGGTTGCAAAGAGGTCCCAGGATGGGAATCCCTATAGCTGAAAATTATACAACACTCCTGAAGAGTGCAGCTCCCACTCGTGATGCACCAGTTCCAGAGCTTGATTGCCTTCCAGCAAAGTGGGGCAGACTTCACTCCCCATTGTTTATTATATAAGAACAGTCATGTTGTCCCACCTGATCTGGACACACATGGACCATACGAAGGGTAGGAAGATCTTGCACATGTCATGCATTGCCTGAAGCTTGAGAAGACAGATACGTATTTGGGACTATCGTAGAGTTTGCAAACCCTGATCAGTATGGTCATCTGTGTTCCCTATCTCATTAGGGAGGCATCTGTAATAACTGTTTGTGGGTGATGTGAGAACAAAAAGTGAACCCCTACACAGATACGGTCCTTCATTTCCTACCAGGTGAGTGATGGCCAGATGCTCTATGGAAGCAAGACTCTTATCCAGGGAGACCCTGCTCAAAGTGTAGACTGTCTGCAACCAGGCCTGATGACACCATAAGTGAAGCCTTGCACCTACATGATTCCCTTTGCATGAGACCATATAGCATACCAGGACCAGGCAGAACTGGACTGTTATCTGGGGGCTGAGCCACAGCTGGGCCTCTGTCCCAAGGTAAGCAAGCTTTGGCTGCTTGCACATTTGGGTTTGCTCTTACAAATTCTATAACTTGTGCAGGAATTAAAGGAGACTTTTCCGTATATACCTGAAATCCCAAGGAAGGAAAGAGGCTGAGTAAGGAGGCAACTGGCACTCATGCTCTCATATACAACTGTCCCATGAGCAGCCAATCACTTAGGTAGGGAAACATTAGGCTGCCTTGTCAGCACATATCCACTGCTGCCATGGACAGTACCTTAGGGCTATCAAGAGGCTGAACTGGGCACTCTGTTGAAAGTGCTCTAAGCCTACTAAAGCACAGGAAGTTCCTGTGTGCGGGGTGAAGGTCTACGTGAAAATAAGCATCCTTCAAATCAAGAGGCATATACCAAATGCCTTTGCTCAGGGACGGGATTACAGTGGCCAGTGTAGTCATCCTAGATTTTGAACGATGAATGAAGACATTTAGCTGCAAGGTCCAGGATGGCTCTCCAGCCCCCCTTCTTAGGGGGGAGGAAAAATGTTTGGAATAAAAGTTCTTCCCCCTATGTGGGGGTGGTACAGGCTCTCCTGCCCCTAACTGGATTAGGGAGTCCACCTCTTGTCTGAGAATGCTCTCACGAAAGGGGGTCCTTGAAGAGAGATAGGGAGGGAGGTTTGGAGAAGGGGCAGCAAGGAATTTCATCAGGTAGCCAGTTGAGATAACATCTAACAGTAATCTGTCCAATGCGATATTCTGCCACATGAGGAGAAATGTGTCAGGCAGCCATCTAAGGGGGTGGTGGTAACTGCCTTCCTGGGAGGCAGATGAGACTGAAGAGGGGAAGGCAGTGGTTGTGGCTTTTGTTCTGCTGTATCCTCTACAGCTTCCTAGGGGGCTCACAGGCTATAGTGCTGGGTGGTACCAATGAGAAGGCAGCCTATGACATTTCCATGGAGTACTTGGGTATATATCCTCAAAGAGCAGAGGGTGGCATGAAAGTCCTTGAGGGAGTGAAGCTACTCATATCTTCTCACTAAATAGGTTGTTACCCTTGAAGGAGAGATTCTCTACTGTTCCTTGGATCGCCTTCGGAATTCTGAGAACCACTGCTGGCCACTGAACAGAAAGCCACATCCACAGCATTGGGTGATGCCTGGAGAGATGATCTAGCAACTAGTTTCCCCTTTGTCCAGGATGGCCTGGAATTGGGGCCTACATTTCTGTGTTAGCTTATTAGCACGCAAATTGTGACAGTTTATTGTAATTATTTTATTTGGACATTAATGCCTGAACATTTGCTATGCAGAACAGTAAGCTGTCTGATGAAGAGTTCTTTTGCCAAAGAGATCCAGTCTCCTTGCATCTTTGTCCAAAGGGGTGGACCTATGCTAGTGCATCTTGTTTTGCTCCCTGCCTGGAGCTTGGGTAGAGTAGGAAAACAAATATTCTGCCCCCTTGGAAAGAACAAAATGGGGTTGAGGCACAGGGAGCTGGTGTGTGCCAACACATTTTAGTGGGCTCCAATCAGGCCTCATTTGTAGGGAGTGTCAATTCGGAAGGAGCTGCAGTCTGGAGACTATCCAGGAGTTTACAAGTAAGATCTTGAACCTTTTCTAGTGGGTTCTGGAGAGCCTCTGTGATCCTCTGCAGTAGGTCCTGATACTGCCTATGACCATCCAGTGGTGAGGGAGAGGCCAATGCCACCACCTCAGCTGGAAAGGCAGAAACTGCTACCGACAGGTCCAGCTGTACTGACTGTTCCTGCTGAACAAAGCAGTCTGGGAAGGACTGAGGCTCCTATCTGGGCACCAGTGCCAAAGATCACCTCCCAGTGCCCTCAGTCAGGGACTCAAAAGCACAGACCTCAGGAGCCCAAATGGTGGAATCATAAGGAGGGTACTACTGGTCACTAGCCCAACACTGCAGATCACAATGGGGTGAAGGCAACTAGGAGCCTCTGGAATCTGTCTGGGCTGATGTCTGGACTCCGAGCACCCAGGGGAACCACTGGTATCCCTTTGTGCTCATCTGAGGAATAGGAGTAATCCAACTATTGGCGGAGACAGCAGTACTGTGTGCATCTTGCAACCACCCAAACTGTCACACTAATCAGCAAATAGTGCATTGACAGTGTCCAAGTGCCCACAGCATGGCTGGTGCTTGGGACCGGCAAATGCTATGCCAATGATTTAGGGATGTCTATCAATAACCTATCCGGTCCAAAAGGATCAGCAACTCCAGATCAGTGTAAAATTGCCAGGTCCTCGGGAAGACCATATTAAGGCCTAATCCAACAGTTCTCAAACTGGGGGTTGGGACCCCTCAGGGGGTCGCGAGGTTATTACATGGGCAGTCACGAGCTGCCAGGCTCCACCTCAAGCCCCGCTTCACCTCCAGTATATATAATAATGCTAAGTGTTTAATTTACGGGGGGGGGGGGGGGGGGAAGGAGGAGTCACACTCAGAGGCTTGCTGTGTGAAAGGAATCACCAATACAAAAAAGTGTGAGAACCACTGGCCTAAAAGGAGAGCTGGAGAGAGTCTTGGGTACAGGTGGATCCACTGGTGCGAGTTTTGGCACAGCAATTTTCTTATGGTGTGTTCCGAGGATGAACACTCCCTCAATCCATGTGTGGTGCAGGGGTCAGTCCTGTCCCTTTTACAGACTTTTGGAGCAGTAGCAGTGGTGCTGTCCCCCATGAGCTCTTGGTGCACCCAGCCCTGGGCACAGCATCTCACTGGAGGCCAAGAGGGAGAGGATTCTAGGCTAGAGTACGCTGGTGCCAGACTGGCACTACCCAGAGGCTCAGGTTGACAAGATAGGGAGGAGGAGGATCCAGCCTCACACTGGGGCCTCATGGGTTAAGGACTGGCTGAAAACCCCCATAATAGTGGAGAATCCAGAAAGACCTGGGGAGCCCCAAGAATTGGACAACTGATACCTAACAGAAGGAAACTGTGGAAGGCAGAAGATGTAAATTGAGTAACTGCAAGAGGACCAAGACAATGGACCAAGATCTGACCAGAGGCTACAACAAGCAAGCAACAGCTTTTTGAAAGAGACACAGGGATCTCACCCCGGACTGTCAAAGAGGCCAAAAGGGGGAGAGAGCCAAAAATAGAGATTTTGGTAGCTTGGTCAGTCAGAAAGTTGGCCATTCAGAATGATCTTCACCTTTATTTTTCTATGCTATCTTCAGGACTTTCCCAATGCTGTGTTCCAGTTGACTAAAACCCTACTGTTTTGAAAAGGCTGCCTGGTGTCACTGCAAATATTTGCTGAGCTGCACGAATCCCTGAAGAAGGCAAAAGTCCAGGAACAGAAGTCTTATTTGGACTTGCTGGACAGAGCTCATGGAGTGAAACAGAAGTGCTGGATCCCAGAGATTGTCTTGAGATGCTGAAGCCATCTGGCTTCCTTTTAAAAATGGGACCCCCTGGGGGTCTGGCACACTGAAAGAACTGCTTAAAAGCAGAGGCATAGCACAGATCCTGTGGATCTGTGACAACCTCCCACCTACCTCCACAAAGCCACTTCAAGCCAATTTATGATGAAGCAAAATGTTGTTTGAAATGGGCTGACAAAATTCCTTTGATCTACAAATGTCATGCCAAAGGGGTATTCACTCTGTTTTAGTTAGAGAACTAAAGCAACAAATTTTTTAAAATGCTTTCCTGGTTTAGTTTTAACACCACAAAAGACGACTGCGCTGTCTTCTTTGGCCTGGCAATGGGGTTTCTACACGTATTGTTGAAATGGAAATAATCTGTCAAGTGATTTACAGGATCAGGCATCTTAGATCAAACGTTGATCTACATTTCAGACTGCATTTTGGTGGCAGTGTGATCCTGGGATTATGTAAGATGCGTCACTGTTCATTTGAAGAGAACAAAATAAAAATCCATTATAGTACTGTAAGTGAAGAAGAGACAAGAGGTCAAACAGTACACTAGCTAGAAATCTGCTGTCCAGTCCTGGATGCATCAACAGAGTGCTATAATGAGATCCCTATTCATAGTTTCATGAGCTGCCAGGACTAGAAATCTGCAATGATAGATATGCAGTAAGTTTCTCTAGTTACACCGAGTGTTTATCATCAGTTAATGAGACCTCAGCTGCTAAAGCTGTGTTAGAACTAAAATGGAAAAATACAAGGTGGTAGTCTAAATTGGTATATTTTAACAGATTATTCTGTAGGTAGAAGCCTCCATCCATTGCTCTGAGTGCTTAAACCATATCAAGACAGTTATATGTAACTGACTTAATGCCTCAGTCACCCACTGTAATAATAGGTCTTGATCGACACTATGCCCCTCAGCCCTCACAGATGAATTGGGGAGTTCCAGAGTCATGCTGTGCCAGCAGTTCCCTCAATTTAAACCAGGGGCTCAAGCACCTCTGGTGGTCTTAAATGCTGAGCTACTGCATGGAGCAGTGGTCTGAGATTACCAGGTCTCTATATGCAACCATTTAGAAATTCATATCCCTCCCCCATAACCACCACTTACAAAGTGACATGCAGCACCAGTTTTGAATGTTCTCAACATGAAGCTCTGATCATTAAGAAGGCAGTTATATCTGGCACTACTTGAGGTTTCCAGGTCTCAAGAAATAGCCACAAAGAAAGTGCATTACAGTCAATTAGTCCATCAGGATGGCAGAGATATGGGTAACTATAGAAGTTCACACCCGAGAAGTGGTTACACTGTTCATCCTTGCCAGGCAGACAGGTTACTGCTTGAACATCTTTGCAGATAAATAAGAATCTTCAATTGTGAAGTATGCTATAAAATAGGCGAAATCCTCTCAGCAAAGGTGTAACATGAACTGGTGAGGCTTGTTGCTCCCCCTCCAGCTACCATCATTCCTCTCTATGGCAAGAGCCTCAGCCGACTGACTCTCATCCTTGTCTTTAGTCTTAGAAAGCAAATCACCTAGATCATTGCACCCAAGAGGTCAAATGTGATGGAGAGCTGGGTGTCAGCTTTACTAACCTTTCATATTCCCTGCAATCCTCAAAATCCTGCCTTGAGCCCATTACCATGCAATGGAGCCAGTCCATTACAACATGACCCCTCACAGCCATAGAAAAAGGGGAGGGGATTGCCATTAACCAACATGTAAACAGATCTGTCCTGGAGCCCTAATTTTGCCCCTCAAAACAGCTATACCTTGAACTTCCATGATGCTTCAACCCTCCTATCTACCCCAAATGGTTCATATACTTGAGCTGGTGGTGAGTACGGTAAGTTTTCTGGATGATGATCTACTAAACAATTTGTTAAGGGCTGGCAGTTCTAAACTGTTTAAAACAAAATTGTATCTTACATTAGTTTAGCCAATGGAGAAAAGCCACAGGGGAAGCTTTAAAATAATGTGTTAGACTTAACAGCCTCTAGAAAAGCCAATAAATCAAGCAGTTTAATTGTACAGAATAATCTCTCAATTTTATACTTGCTAACAGAACAATTAAGTGAATGGAATGGATGGTCTGAAGCATACATACATATACAAAGACAAAGACAAACTTGTATATTTTGCCAGGAAGTTTAATTTTCAGTATCAAGGGCTAATCTCTCATTGTTTTTGAATTCTATTTTAAAAGGTAACAGGCCCATGCACTCCAAATACAGGAAAGGTGAAGGCAATCAAGAAGGTTTGGTTCTATGAAGTATGATACACAGACACCAGAAGATGATCTCAACAGTCTGTAAAGACTGAGGGCTAACTCCTCCTCTACCATTTTAAGACAAATTTAGTTCTGCTTCAGCTAACCATACGGTTACACCAATCGTACCAAGATTTTTTGGTCCCTGGGATCCTCTACCCCCATATTCATGATTCCAAGTAACTCCAATAGACAAGTACTCAGTTTATGGCAATGCAAGTAATTACAAAGTCAATGCTAATGAGTGACGTTCAATGAAGTTGCACCATCTTACCCGCAGTGCAGTAGCAAAACTGTTCTTCAAGTTGGTAGCGATGCTCATCATCAGAGGTTCCCTGCAGGTAATCATGGCCATACCAGCAGTCAGGTTCCGCATCATGTGGTGTGCCGCTACACGCATGCGTGACTCCTCTGAATCCAGTGCAAAGTCCTTTCTGACTATCTGTTCACAGGTAGTCATGGCAATCTTAATGGACCGGTCTACCACTGGATGGACAAGCTCTTGCACTGCACGCTCTATAGCTTGACGCACACACTGCTTTAGCTGTGGGTGGGCCTGGAACAGTGGAATCTACAGGGGAAAATTAAAACAACTTTAAGTGATTAGGCAACAGAAGGGTCATACCAAAGTCAAAGAACAAGTACTCATACATCTACTTTTAAAAATAGTAAAGTCGTAGTTCTGATTATTATTTTTTTTAAAAAAAGATCAGATGTGGATTGCCAAGAAATATCAGCAACTTTAATGTGAATTACAGCTTTTCAGCTCACGAGACACTCCTCAGCCAGCCAACAGATACTTGTTTGACAATATCGGCAGCAGAGTGCTTTTGGCTACAAGAGAACAGAAGTAATCCTTTCAAAAAACTAGAGAAAAACAATCTGGAAATGAACAGAAAGCCAATTAAAAAGAGTAAGAGGCAAAGAGACAAAAACTGGGAGGTATATAGGAGATAGGGCAGCAAAACTACAAAAGCTGCAGTTTTACCTTGCAAAAGGGCATCCCTTGAAGGAATTTAAAATAAAGTTGGATTAAAAACGAAAGTTAGTATCAGGTCATACACCTTCTTTGAGTTCCCTGCAAACTCTGATTTTGACCTGTTGCTCTGAAAAACCCATACAAAAAGGTAAGGTAGGCAGTGCTATACCAATGCACAAAAATAGAAAACGCGCTTTAAAAAAAAAAAAAGATACCTCCTAGTGTTACTTGCAAAACCCGAGACTAACTGAAAGAAACTAAGTCTCCTTAAAATATTTTTGTTGGTGCCTTTGTCCACCCGCATTCCAGTGCGCACAAGAGTGAAATGAGCTACAAGTTCTTCAACAGGCTTTGTTCTGGACAGCTCTTTCAGTCAGATTGCTGGTGGAATCAACTGGAATCTTAAAACGAAGTTACAAAAAGCTTCCTCACTGGAATTGAGAGAAGTGAAACCACCAAAATTTACCATAGGCTAACTGAAAAAGGTTCAGGTGTCCACTCCTCATTCGTGACACCACCACCAGTTAGTTTAAAATACTAAAACTCTCAAGCAGAGCTTCTTACAGATGAAGATTATACGAAATTAAGTATTCAATACTAGCATTCTAAATTGTTGTCTAGTTGTCATAAACAGATAGCTAAGGGTTAATGTCTCTTACACCTGGAAAGAAGTAATCTGAAACACCTGACCAGAGGACCAATCAGGAAACAAGACTTTTTCAAATCTGGGTGGAGGGTTTTGTGTGTGTAAGTCCTTTGTTCTTGGTCTTCTGCCTGTCCCTCTCAGCTATGGGAAGGATTTTTCTATTTCCTGCTTTCTAATCTTCGGTTTCCAAGTTGTGAGTACAAAGATGGTTTGTTGTTTTGTATTTACATGTCTATAGTTGCTGGAGTGCTTTAAATTGTATTCTTTTTGAATAGGCTGTTTATTCAATATTCTTTTAAGCAAATGACCCTGTATTTGTCACCTTAATACAGGGAGACCATTTTTATGTATTTTTCTTTTTATATATAGCTTTCTTTTAAGACATGTTGGAGTTTCTTTAGTGGGGAACTCCAGGGAATTAAGTCTGCAGCTCACCAGGGAACTGGTGGGAGGAAGAAGTCAGGGGGAAATCTGTGTGTGTTAGATTTACTAGCCTGACTTTGCATTCCCTCTGGGTGAAGAGGGAAGTGCTTGTGTTTCCAGGACTGAAAATAGAGAGGGTGGACTCCCTCTGTTTAGATTCACGGAATTTGCTTCTGTCTCTCTCTCCAGGAACACCTGGAGGGGGGAAGGGAAAAGGTTTATTTCCCTTTGTTGTGAGACTCAAGGGATTTGGGTCTTGGGGTCCCCAGGGAAGGTTTTTGGGGGGACCAGAGTGCCCCAAAACACTAATTTTTTGGGTGGTGGCAGCTTTACTAGGTCCAAGCTGGTAACTAAGCTTGGAGGTTTTCATGCTAACCCCCATATTTTGGACGCCAAGGTCCAAATCTGGGACTAGGTTATGATACTAGTGCACACAGATAGGTACAGGGAAAGCATCTATTCAAGACAGCATTGAGGTACTCCTGCAAACAATTGTTTATATAACTCCATTTAGTTCACCAGATTTCTGTGGCATTTGGTGGACAACAGAAAAATATCACTTACAACACAGAACATTTTAGTTTTGACTCATTCCATGGAGGTTTGGCTGAAGAGACTGATTTTGTACATCATTGAAAGTTAGTGCCCTGATGGAGTAAATTCCATATTCATGGACCCCAACATGTTCACTCTTGACTAGAAGCAGGGTGCAGTTCGAGTCGGTTAAGCAGCCTCAGCTGATCTCAGTTGTCATAACAGTAGTAAAGTGGTCTTTATGCAATCAATCCTAAACTATACTGACTTTCTACATTAAAGGAACTCAAACTGTACCTAAAAAAAATTAAGCCACACCTGTGCTTTGTGTACTTCTATAAATTGTGTTTACTCTAATCGACTGCATTCTATTGAGGCAGAAGTTTTGAAAAGATCTTTGAGGGTGGGATAAAATATAGCCGATAGCAATAGTTGTTCCTGGTGATGGATAATGTCATCACCTCTTCTGGATTAGCAAGGTTAGACCAGAACTCCTAGCGAATAGCAGAAAAGCATTCTAAGGGTACGTCTACACTACGGGATTATTCTGATTTTACGTAAACCGGTTTTATAAAACAGATTGTATAAAGTCGAGTGCACGCGGCCACACTAAGCACATTAATTTGGCGGTGTGCGTCCACGGTCCGAGGCTAGCGTCGATCTCCGGAGAGTTGCACTGTGGGTAGCTATTCCATAGCTATCCCATAGTTCCCGCAGTCTCTCCTGCCCCTTAGAATTCTGGGTTGAGAGCCCAGTGGCTGATGGGGCAAAAGTCACTGTCGCGAGTGGTTCTGGGTAAATAAGTCATCAGTCATTCCTCCCTCCGGGAAAGCAACGGCAGACAATCATTTCGCGCCCCTTTTCCCTGGCAGACGCCATAGCATGGCAACCATGAGGCCTGTTCAGATTTTTTTTTTTTTTCCAGTCACCATGTGTGTACTGGATGCTGCAGACAGAGGCGATACTCCAGCGCTACACAGCAGCATTCATTTGCTTTTGCATGATAGCACAGACGGTTACCAGTCGTTCTGTACCGTCTGCTGCCAGTGTAAATTGGCAATGAAATGACAGCTATCTGTCTTTCTGTACTGCCCGCTGCTATCATGGGTGCCCCTGGCTGAGATCAGCCGGGGGCGCAAAAGCAAAACTGGGAATGACTCCGAGTCAATCCCTCCTTTATGGTTTCTAAAAATAGAGAGTCAGTCCTGCCTAGAATATGGGGCAAGTGTACTAGAGAACCAGTGCATCAGAGCACAGCTGCTCCATGTCAGATCCTGCAGAAATGGTGAGCTACATGCCATTCACAGGGGGGATGCCCCTGCAACAACCCCACCCGTTGCTTCCCTTCTCCCCCCAACCTTCCTGGGCTACCGTGGCAGTGTCCCTCCCATTTGTGTCATGAAGTTATAAAGAATGCAGGAATAAGAAACAGTGATTTGTTAGTGAGATAAAGTGAGGAGGAGGCAGCCTCCAGGTGCTATGACAGTCCAGGCAGGACATTAAGCAGTGCAGAGGAGAAGAGCCCAGCATCCCGCTGCTGTGACAGTCCAGGCAGTACAGAATCTTTTCTTTACACAGGAAAGGGAGGGGACTGATGGAGCTCAGCCCCCAGTTGCTATGATAAGCACGGTTACCAGCCGTTCTGTCCCATCTACTGGGAATGACCAGGAATCATTCCTATTTTTACCCAGGCGCCCCCGGCCGACCTCACCTGAGGCAAGCCAGGAGCACTCACAGGCTGATGGTGACAACAGATATCAGTCATATTGTACCGTCTGCCACGAGGGAGAGGAGAGGAGCGGATACTGTTCTTCACTGCTGCAGCATCGCGTCTACCAGCAGCATTCAGTAGACATAGGGTGACATTGAAAGAAGTCAAGAAAAGATTTCTTTCCCTTTTCTTTCACGTGGGGGGGGGGAAGGGAGGAGAGTAAATTGACAATCTATTCCCTGAACCACGCCGGACAATGTGTTTGAACCTACAGGCACTGGGAGCTCAGCCAAGAATGCAAATACTTTTCGGAGACTGCTGGGGACTGTGGGATAACTGGAGTCCTCAGTATCCCCTCCCTCCCTCCATGAACGTCCATTTGAGTCTCTGGCTTCCCATTATGCTTGTCACATAGCACTGTGTAGCCTGTAGATTTTTTTTTTTCCAAACGCTTTGGCATTTCGTCTTCTGTAACGGAGCTCTGATAGAACAGATTTGTTTCCCCATACAGTGATCAGATCCAGTATCTCACGTACGGTCCATGCTGGAGCTCTTTTTTGATTTGGAACTGCATCGCCACCCATGCTGATCAGAGCTCCACGCTGGGCAAACAGGAAATGAAAATCAAAATTTCGCGGGGATTTCCTGGCCACTGCAACCGAGTTCAGATTGCTGTCCAGAGCGGTCACAGTGGTGCACTGTGGGATACCGCCCGGAGGCCAATACCATCGATTTGCAGCCACACTAACCCTAATCCGATATGGTAATACCGATTTTAGCGCTACTCCTCTCGTTGGGGAGGAGTACAGAATCCAATTTAAAGAGCCCTTTATATTGATATAAAGGGCCTCGTAGTGTGGACGGGTACAGCGTTAAATCGGTTTAACGCTGCTAAAATCCGTTTAAACGTGTAGTGTAGACCAGGCCTTAGTTACTGCTGCTACCTGGAACTGAAGAGCAATCAGGCATTCAGAAGTAAAAGATTGAGTCTCTTTACTACAGATCGGACCTACTCCAGTAAATGCGGAGATGCTAACTGCACTTCCCTTACTTCAAAATCAATCTCAAATTTGGTTCAAGTCCCAAGGTACAGATGGGTGGGTCTCATTCTGGCTTTAGTAGATGCTAGCCTAAAAAGTTTCAAGGCAATTTGACACCACTCATAGGAGGAGCTTAGTGTAGAAACAGTTCTGGCAGGACATATGAGGGACTGACATACTTGTGTGAAAGATGCAGACCACCTGCATACACTGTGCTTAACTCCAGTCAACATAACTCGTTCCTCAATTTCAGAAGAGTGCCTTTTGGTGAAAGTGAGAGCGCCCTGCAGGCCATCTTCTACTCTGGACTACAGAAACTTTCTGTAACAAAATCACAATGAGCTCTAGTACTTACAGTAGGATTTAGAGTAATGTGTGGAGCCAGCCCTCCCAGAGAGTAGACGTTGATGTCATGGTAACTGTACTGAGGTTGTGGAGGAACGGATGCTGCACAAGTGGTGTTAGTAGCTGGGGTTGTAGAAGCAGCTGTAGAACATAGAAGTTATAAGAATTCATTAGAGTTACTTCTTTACTAGAAACTAATTCACTGAGAAACTAAAATTCTACGCTTGCCTCATACACTTGGAGTCCCTCATTTGAAAAATTAAGTTTTTACCATTTAATTGCAAGGCTTCTGAAAGCAGGGTGATAAGCCAGTAACAGCTTACACCATTCTCCACCTTAATTTGTAGAAAGACAGCACTATTTACTGTCATGCACAAGTTATAGCAATCCTTGGCTGCCATTCTGCAAGTGCACCTTGCCACCCTTCCCCAGCATACAGTATTTACAAGTTTTCCATGTAAGAACGGTCCATGGCATCATTTCCACAGACTAAATTGCTTACCTTTTTCCAATAGTTTAGGCATCACACTTCATTGATGTTCCAGTCTGTGTTCAAGCACTGAGACTTTGTAATTGTACACTTTTCAGTCAAGCCCCACTACACTGGATTCTTTTGTGAGATAAGGTAAGCAGCCCTGTGTAGCTTATGCTATTACACTTGAGTTTTAAAACCAATCCCGCAGCTCAGTCACTATCCTGCTTTTTAGTTTAAGGCAATTGTGTGTACAGACACTGAGTATGTGGACAGTTTTGGTACATCTTTCGCTAGGGACTGCACCTTGACACCATGACATGTGAATGACCAAAGCACTTTACCAGTGGGAGTTTTACCTCCTGGTAGGGCCATCCAAGTCAGACAGGTCAAAGGATACGGACCAGATGAAAAGCAGTTCACTGGTCCTCCAGACTGGGGGAATAGGCTAAACATATCCTTGTAAAAAAATTGAGACTATCATGCTGTTTGCCAGAACGGCTAATATGGAAGCCTTATTTGTCCCCTAAGTGATATCTGACAATGCAGAAAGGATTCTGTTTTTGGTACAGGCAAACATGTCTAGAAGCTTTCTAATCAATTCCTTCTCCAAATTCTGGGCTCTCGCCAGATATAAACTCACTAAAAACTGCTGCTATAAGTAATTTAGCAAGCCTCACTTTAACATCAAAAGCAGCAGATTGTATTTTTGCAATATAGCTGAAAAGTCAATTACTTACTGGTTGTTGTGATTGGCGGCAGCTCCTCCGGCTGTTTTACATCCTTCTTTGGAGCAGACAGCTGTTCATCCAAATTTTTCAACCGATCCTTGTCTTTCAGGAGGTTTCCAGGTTTCAGCTCATTGATGTCTAGTGCAAGGTTCTTGCAGAGCACCTCAATCTCAAATTTCAGATTTAGCTGCACAAAATTCCAGTATGATCACTTTAGGTTACACTAATAAAGGAATCCCTCTGTTTCCCATTCTAGCCCTCATATCTCAAGACCGTAGGCATTAACCAATATTCTGCAAGGAGACTGTCTAGAAGCACTGAAGTTAGCACCAGGACTAAATGATGCATCTAAATTCAGCAATACTTTAAAGATGGAGTTGAGGACTGAAGTTTGGAAGTCCAACAGTATTCCTGCATTACATTTTGCTAAGCTGATCAGTCAAGAAAATCCATTAATGTTCAGTAAATGTAGAAAAAAGTTAAAAGCAACTTACTTTTAAGTCATGTTCTTGATGCAGCTCAGCTAAAACATTCATGATTGCCATCGTCCACGGGTTTGGAGGTCTGAAAACCTACCAAAGAATTGGAGAGAAGTGTCAGACAAAGCAATTCCTTTCCAAAAGGTGTAAATTAAAACTCAGCACAAGTGTACTTTAAAACCATAAAACCCGTTAACAGCAATTTGTATTTGTATGGCTGTGAAAGGGTGATGACATTTTTCAATAATGGTGTTTATGTAGAGTACATACGGGGAGGAATAGCTCAGTGGTTTGAGCACTGGCCTGGCTAAACCCAGGTTGTGAGTTCACTCCTTGAGGAGGCCATTTAGGGATTTGGGGATTGGTCCTGCTTTGAGCAGGGGGTTGGACTAGATCTCCTGAGGTTCCTTCCAACCCTAATAATCTATGATTCTACAACAATATCCTACCCCAGCAGTATGTTTGGGGAAAACACCTCAGTTTAGCATTAAAGAAAATGTAATACAAAGTTAATTCCAAACTGGAACATTAGAAGGAGCCAGTTCATTGCAGTTTTCATTTGCCAGATCAAACAGTGCCATTGCAGCAGCAGAACTGGGGAGACAAAAGCTGATCCAGGGAGGAGAAGGACACAAAGCTAATGAGGTTTAGAAGAAAACTGGGCTCTGGGACTTCCCCCATTTGGGGGCAAACCAAGGAACAAAGCTTATTCCAACCAAGCCATTCTTCCAGAATAAAAAGTGAAACATCTACAAGATCTCTCTTCCCTTTTTCTCAGGTCACAATCTCTTTACACACCTTGTTTCCATCCATTTCCTTTCCAATCACCTGACATAAGATACTTAGTTTTGAATGAATAATTTGTTTAAAAAAATATCCAGTTAGTTTACATTTGTTACATTACAATATTTACTAGTTAGTTAGTTTGGAGAGCCACTTCAATAGTTATGTCTCAGTCAGCAGGTTTGAGTTCACTTACCACACTCCTGACACTGGATTCTAAGACTTTGGCAACAAATGGTACTACATAAAGCAACTCCTGTTGCCCCTTAACATAAGCCTCCAGAAGTAACGATTTCACATCCAAATCCTAAAACACAAAAATGTCAATTAAACTTAGGTGTGGTGCAAGATACACTCCTATTTCTTGTTGGGCTACAGTTTCATTATAGCATTGACATTTGCTGAAATAAGACAGCCTTAGAATTTTATGGAGCTGCTACTTTTTCTGGGAAGTAATTACTTTGCACACAAGATAGTAAACATTTAAAAAAAAGGTACCTAATGTGTATTTACGGGGACAAAGTTATTTAAATCTTGCAAAAGTATGGAGTCTGGAACCTTTGATAAATAAGGTATTAAAACGTTCACAGATTTTAGTACTTCAGCAAGCTTATTGTACAAAAGGTAAGAGGTTTAAGGCTAAAGTTCAGCTGACTTTTTTTTACTTCAAAACTGTCACAGGCTTAACAGGTTTTTGGGGACAGATTAAATGTGAGCTCACCGTGTGCAAGATGGGTTTATTTTTAGCCAATGTGATCATTCCCAGCCAGTGGCCAAGGTTCTTCAGAAGGGAACGGTCAGAGAAGTTGGCTGCAGCTTTATCTGATGTCAGTAGCACCTAACGGATGATTAAAAAGAACAAATTAGATAAACTATGAGAAACACCCAAAGTCAAGTTAAGCATTTAATACACACTGACTTTAGAAAGTCTTCAATTCTAGAACACTGAAGTATTTAGCTGCACTTTAACCATGAAGGAGACAGTCCTTTGACTTTAGTACACTGAAACTATGGTTTGTCAAGTTTCTAGGAATAGTCCCCAAATAGTGTGTAAGGAGAACTGCAATAAGTTCTTCTCCTTCCAAGGAGCCTTAAAACAAACTGCCAACATCCGGAAAAGTACAACTCCATGCTAGGACTACCACACCTATGCCTCTTGAAAATCAGCAATCCAGAATTCCACACAACAGCTAGAAATCCCTCCTATCTAGTGAGAGGGAGTGTGGGTGAGGCGATAGATATTTTTATTAGCCAACTTCTGTTGGAGACACACAAGCTTCGAGCTTACAGAAAGCTCTTCAGGCCTGAGAAGAGGATTCGGGCCATGTCTACGCTACAAAATTACGTTGACCTAACTTATATTAGCATAGAGACATTACAGTCAGTGGTATGTGTCCTCACAAGGAGCCAAGTGTGCATACAAGTGGTTTAACTGTAATGTCTCTATGCTGACATAAGTTAGGTCAATTAATTTTGTAGCGTAGACATGGCCCGAGTACTCTTCCCAGGCCTGAAGAGCTTTCTGTAAGCTTGAAGTTTGTGTGTCTCCCACAGAAGTTGGCCTAATAAAAATATCATCTCACCCACACCTCATCTCACTAGATAGGAGGGATTTCTAGCTGTTGTGTCAGCGTGGGGCATTGTGGGACGGCTCCTGGAGGCCAACAACAAGTTATCTACACTGACACTGTTGACCTAATTACATCAGGGAGTGGTGTTACTAAATCAGTGTAGAGGGGCACTTCTGTTGGAAGAGACAAGTTTAAGTGAAGACACTCACATATAGGTCAATGCAATGCAGTTAGGCTGAGTTAAACTGCCTAGTGCAGATCAACCCTTAGGTGTCACCACTAAATACAAGGTGGAAAGGATTGTTTAGCATAAGTTGCTAACGCACATTCCAGGGACCACTGAAGGTGAAGTGGCCTGATATCACCATCTTCAATGGTCCCTGGAAATGTGCCTTAGCTTCTTATGATTAACAATTTGTTTCACTTCATATTTAGCTGTGACACTGAGCACATTTCCCAGCTGTGAAAGAGCCCTGTATAAGCCCTCGAAAGCTTGTCTCTCTCACCAACAGAAGTCTATCAAGACAAAGGGTATTACTTCACCCACTTTGTGTCTTATATTCTGGGACCAAAACAACTACAAAAACACTGCATACCTCCCAGATAACGCCATGTAAACCATCAGCAGTGAAGCATAAGTAGTTAGCTTCCCAAATAGTTCAAGTCAGTTCTGGTCTCTGAAGACCTTTTAAACATGTAGTTCTGTTCCTTAGCTTATAGTAGCATCAACCAAACGGTAGAAGGTCAGTTGTGCTCAGAAGAGTGCCAAGGAATTATTTTGCACTACAGCGTAACCTATAGTGGGGAGAAATCCCATCCACAGGTTTAAAAATAGTGCTAGTTGACATACTGGTAATTCATTCCTGTTTTTCCATTTTCCCCAGGCCATTTCTACAAAATTCCTTATGTTAAAATTGGGCTGCATTTAACCTTCCTCTGCCTGCACTTCCACTTTCATTTTTATTCTATTCACATTTTTTTGTTCTAACTAGAGGTCACCAAATGAAATTAATAGACAGCAGGTTTAACACAAAAGGAAGTATTTCTTCAGACACCACACAGTCAATCTGCAGAACTCTTTGCCAGAGGATGTTGTGAAGGCCAAGACTAACAGGATTCATAAAGGAACTAGATAGGTCCATCAATGGCTATTAGCCAGGATGGGCAGGGATAGTGTCCCTAGCCTGTTTGCCAGAAGCTGGGAATGGGAGACAGGGGAACGGATCACTTGATTACCTGTTCTGTTCATTCCCTCTGAAGCACCTGGCATTGGCCACTGTCAGAAGAAAGGATACTGGGCTACATGGATCTTTGGTCTGACCCAGTATGGCCGTTCTTTTGTTCTCCCTCATACTTCTATTGCCAAAGTAGTACACAGACTATGCTTTCCTCAGGCAGCCTTTCTAAGGGTTCCTTCAGTATTTTCCTACTGCCTTCACACCTTTCATACAATCTTTTCCACTTGAGAATTCTGAGAAAAATGGCCATTATCATTCATGTAAACCCTTAAAATTAAACTTGTGGATTAACAATGAAATACTCTGCAGAAGACATTTTTAAAAACATGATTGCCTTGAGATTAAGTTTATCCAGCAGTATGCCAGCATACTGTGTCACTGTGTGGCTTTGCCCATTTAATTCAGGGGGTTGTCTACACCAATTTATAAAGGTACAATTAAACCACTGCAAACCCCTTTGTGGATACTAACTTCTGTTTAAGACTCTCTTGTTTAAGTTTAGCTTCAACATATACCAATCAACTTAAGCTTAATCAAAAATAAGCCTGATTTAAAAACAAGTAAGAGCATCCACATAACCTTTTCACTGGTACAAGTGAGTTGATTTCTAATCACACCTTTAAACCAGCCAGAACTCTTGCCATTTCAACAAGTCCTTCAAATGGTGTAAACTGTAGGATCAAGGACCAACACCCCTACGGTTTTGTAGGGCACCATACACGCCCATGGTATTCCCCAAACCCCGCAAATTCATAAAATTTTATTAGAAGCTTGCTAGATTCATCATGTCACTGCAAGTCTTATTTAAAAAGACTCTGGCACCAGAGTGTTTTGTTTCACAAATCCTACGTAGTGAGTCAGTTCTAACAAGATAGTTTCATTTCTTCAATTTATTACAATGAATGACATCTGTAAGACATCTATTAACTGGTCAGCATTTTCTTGGATATGCATTCAAGCAGGCTCTATCTGCAACTCTGATTCTTGGTACAAAGAATGGATACAGTATTTCATCTGACCATTCACTGCAGTCTGCAAGCACAAGTATTTAAAGTGTATCCCAACCGCAAGAATGTTACTTCTAAGAAGTTGAAAATTGACAAGTCACTGATAAAGAATAAAAAAGTGGCAACACGCTGATATCAAGCCAGTTTACACACTCAAGTCTTAGTCATCAGATTCAAAACCTAGTTATCTAAACCTAAAAGTGTTGTTATACTAAACAGGTTTGTAACTAACATAATAGATAACTAGCAGCCAAAAAAACCCAAACATGTTAATAGATATATCCTATTTCCTGACATAAGCTCAGTTACCCCTGGTCTGCTGAACCATACTTTTTGGAATTTAGTAGTCCTGTCAAAAACTTACTCTAAATGAACTAATAAAATGAAGGGATTGCTCCCCTTTCTATAAAGTTATGATTTTAAAATCATGACCATCTGGACACTGTTCCTATTTTATATGTAATTCTGAATGGTTTAATATAAAGATTTAATACAAATGTTTCAGAAAAGCATTTTTCAAGTTTTGTTGAATTTGTGTATGTTAACATTGAAACAGTTAACTAGTCTATAGAAAAACAACTAAATAGCAGTTGAACACACTACACCTGCCCTGGAGTCTCCCAAGCTGTTGGTTTTATAGCCCCGTTTTCCTTTTAAATGGATAATCTTCCCTGTGCTACTGTTTGAAATAAAAAACACCCACTCTCCCACACACAGAAGTTATCTATACAAGTGCTGTCAAATGCAAACATTTTCCCCTCTAATCTTTCACATAAGTTTTCAGCGGGGCTTTGGAGCTGTGCCCCGGCTCGGCTCCAGCTCCAGGCAAAAACCTGCAGTTCTTCTGCTCTGGAGCTGCTTCGCTCCCAGCTCCAGGCTCTGCTCCAAAGCCCTGGTTTTTAGGTATAATTCTCCAGATGCAAGTGCAGTTTTTAAGTTGATTATGTCCCTATCAGTGTCTCTTTACATTACTCTAAATGTTAATAGCCAACAGGCAGAGTCAATAGAAAGAATAATACACCATGGTAAGGTCTCTGTCTTGAGGCATGCCAAGGAAAACGTCCTTCCCCCATGACAAAAAGAGCTTCATAATGAACTCCTGTCCCTGCCAACCAAGCCTTGCAGGAGACAGTGTTCAGCCAAAACAGCAGCACAGGTAGATACCAAACCTACTCAATTTAGAAAGGACCATCTAAAGGCCAATCACAATACTCAAGGCACTTTTCCTATCCAAACTATGAAAAAAGATGTCTACTTGGTAAATTAGGGATAAATTTAGAAGTTTCACACTATATTTGGATAGCGTTGCAGTGTCTGCATTACTGAAAACTGCAATTAGGCATCAGAAAAAAGCAACATACTACTCACCTTGATATTTCTGTAGGTTTCATTCAGAACCATCTTGTTAAACTCTGGATTCTTAAGAGTGTCAAGGAAATTTGAATATAGGCTGTGAAAATTTGGCTCAATACTGACTCTCTTCATCACAAGATACTGTGAAACCCAAGGCATGAACTCCTCTTTCACAGTTTCCTTCAGCTCCTCAACCTGGCCTCACCACAAAATAAAGTCACAGAAATTAAGATGAAAAAACAGACTGGGGGGAAAATGACTTGACCAGTACTGATAAATTTTACTAAATATTTTAGTGCTTGTTTTGACTGAGTGGTTCCCGAATCATTCTGGTCATTCAAGGATTACTTTAGCCAATGAATCAACTTAAAATCTGTTTCAAGCACTTGAGTGCAGTAACCTCATCTTTTGTGAAATGCTAGATAATTACTGCATTACAAATCATTAAAGTAAGAGTTTAATTTAGTATAATTACTGAAGGACAGCCCTAGACATTGAATGTGTCTGTTCACAGAACAGAGACCATAGGTGGCAGCCCTGGAGCAGGTTTCTACTGCTATTGTGTACCTAAATTCTAACCTAGAGACTCTAGTGGAAGAGGACAGTAGCTTAATCTCTGATAATCAGAGCTAAGGATTGTATAGTCAAACAGATACTAGCTGTGGTTGCACTTTCTGCAGTGTGAATACTTGTCTAGATCACACCAAAAACAGCCATTAAAGTATTTTCCAAACAGTGACACTACTAGTACAAAACCTCTTTATTATAGCAGCTACCTACGAGGAAGTGTTCCCCTGAAACCAGAGGGGAATAGAATGTGACAATACACAGTTCTAGTTTACAAAAAGGATGTTGCTTTGTGGAGAGAAGAATGAAGCAGCATCATTGAACAAGAGCAGTTAACTATTCAAAGATTACTCGATAACATTTCTTTGATGTGAAATATAGCAACACTAACATGGTCATTACTATTTCATCTTGGTACTCTTATCTTTGGGAGAATTGTTGAAAATAGCATGCAAAGAATATCTTTTAGAAGGGTACACTTGAAACTATTAACTTTTTTAAATGGACTAGATTTCAAGTACTAGAGAGTTGTCACTGAACTTGCCATCAATTTTTTTTCTTAAATAAAGTGTGTTGCTGCGACACCTATCCCTGTACATCAGATGTAGCACCCAAAACTATTTTTTAAAAAGACCAAAAAATTTAAGCTATGAGATTTCAAGTAGATCTCCCTAAAAAAAGGGGAAGATGGAATTATTCAATGCAGTGCTGTAGGAATACACATCTTCTAGTCCCACAGTAGAAGGGCTACGAACAGACTCTGAGATGAGAGGAAATTAGTTAATATTCTTACAAAATATAGTAGTTAAAGATCTATAAAGTTTGTTTTTGCAAGAATTTCTGTTCACCTTCATCATCCATGACATAGGAACAGATTACTTCCTGCTAGAAACAGGTAATACAATGAAACAAGGTAACATTCTGCCACACTTGCCTTCTGTGTCATATTTGATTGAGATAGATTATTGAATATGAAAGCAATTTTTTCCTGAACATTTTCTGGGGGCTCCACAATTCTCTCAGTTTGATCTGTTGCCACAAGCAAGGTATCGATGTTGGTAGTATTAATGGAAGGCTGTAGAAAGATAACGACAAATAAGAAAAACATATTGCAAAGAGGGCCAGTACTGAGGCAAAAGGTCAAGGAGGACTTTTGGTCAGTTTCATAGTAAAGTTAGCACTTTGATCTTCTGTTGAGAAAGGTGACAGAGTGGAAAAAGCAGTGTTTATGAAGTGCGAATATTCAACCCAATCCCCATTCATTAGGTCTATAGTTCCCTCTTTTAAAAAAAGGCACGCTGCAATATGAAAACCATGTTACTCCCTTAATATTTTATAGGCAAAAAGCAAAAAGAGCTAAAGACTCATTGGCAAACGGCTAACCTGTGAAGAACAAGGTTACTTACTACCAGTCAAAAAAGGCTTGTAAGACTAAATGCTTTAAGCTACAAATATGAATCCAAACAGGATCATAACTTGACAACCTAAAATATAAAAAAACTTCACGACTGGTTAACCCCTAGGTACTCATTAAGCACCAGCTGTTTCCATAATTCTGTTGATCTCCCAATAAAAGTCTCATGAAGCAATAGGGTAACTTACTGGCACATCCTTTTTGAAGCTGACTCCAGTTGGTCGGGTGATTGTAATGGTTTTTGCTACAGTGGTAGTGGTGGTGGAGGTGGTTACTATAGTGCTGACTTGGCCAGCAAGAGGAGCTTTTGCTGGAACCTGGGCCTGGGCCTGAGCCTGGGCAAGTGCAATACTTCCAGGAGTGGTGATTGAACCCTGCATCTTCACAGGAGGATCTCTGGATTGTTGTCCATATTCAATGTACTAAAGTAAGGCAGACAAGAGACGTACTGAAATTCACACAGGTAGCAATCAAACGGCATCTTCATACTAGAGTCCTCCCAACTCTAGTTCACCACATTGAACTTTACAGAAAGTTGCAGTCTGGAAATTTTGTAGGAAAGTTTCTGGGTAATTCCAGAACCAGAATTAAATCACTCTGTATGATGTATGACATTTGTAAATTCACTTGCAAAACTTGAACTCCCTGTTAAGAGAAGTTCTACTAGAGAAGCCTCTTTTCAGTCTGTGTAATGGTAAAGAAGGACTGGATGGTATGGCCTTCAAAGGCATGAATGCTATCCCCAAGCTAGAGGGGCTACTGCTGAGTGCCACAAGGCTTGAGACTCCCTTCCAAGTCCACAGACAGACAGCATTCCCCACACTGCTGGCCTGCGGAGTGAGAAAAATGTAAGGGCAATGTGTGAACATCAAAAGGACCTGCCATGCAGAGTGAACAAGAAAGTCTTCTCCAAAGATTTCAATGACAGTATAAAGAGAGGAATCTTGAACTATGCAGTGATCACGGAAAGTCAGTTCCAATAATCTGTCTTAAATTTCTACACCCACAGAAGTAATTCTACAGTGGTGCATTTGCCTAGATCAGTGGTTCTCAAACTGGGGGTCACAACCCCTCAAGGGGTCACAAGGTTATTATGTGGGGGAGGTCACGTGCTGTCAGCCTCCACCCCAAATCCCACTTTGCCTCCAGCATTTATCATAGTGGTAAATATTTTTAAAGTGTTATTTATTTATAAGTGGGTCACACTCAGAGGCTTGCTGTGTGAAAGGGGTCACCAATACAAGTGTTTTGAGAACCATGGGCCTAGATATTTACAATGCATGAGTAAAAAAGTATACAGATGCCAGATGTATCACTTAAACCAATAATCTAATAGTTGAGACAGCTATGAGATTTTGCTTTATTTGTGGAGTAAAGGTATTGTCCACTTGACATCATGGCAGACCTTTATTTTTACCGAGCTGCAACTAAACATTCAAAAAAGTGTGGCCTTAGGATAACCTTCTGTACATGCCTGCCCCCACCCAAACAGAAAGATCATTGAGACAAACCCATAATCAACATTGCTTTTACTGTTTGAACTACAGTATGTTCCCATCATTTTGATCAGACCTTCAGGAACCTAGTCCTTCTGTCCCTTGTTTGGATTACTTTTAGCAGGTCTGAATACATAATTTGATCATTAACCACAAAGGAGAGGCATTTATTCAATAGGGGAGCCCAAAATTCTGACGGACACAGGAATATAAACCCAGAGAAGATTCATGGCAAGGATTAGATCTTAGACATTAATACATGACGGCACTTTTTAAGTGGCAATATGCCCTGGATGGCCATATGGCTACAGTGGTTAGGCACTTATTTCAAAACAGCAAGCCAAATAAACTTACAGAAAAATGGAAGGCACTGGTCCCTACCCCCTACTGCCATTCCCCCAAACCCAAGGAAAATGCATTCAAGTCTACCATTTGCTCACACAAAACATTAAAAATTGTTTGTATTTTGTTTTCATGGACTTGTACTGTCATACAAAACTTATGAACGTTTAAGGCCATTTTTAATGCAAATAGAAATCAACTCAATCGTTTATCAAATTAATGAATTAGTTCTATCATTTTTAAACACTCACCTCCTGTAGGTGATGAGGGAACTGTATAAAGTGA
This sequence comes from Gopherus evgoodei, assembly GCF_007399415.2. Lineage (NCBI taxonomy): Eukaryota > Metazoa > Chordata > Testudines > Testudinidae > Gopherus > Gopherus evgoodei. The sequence continues at coordinate 6,387,135 of NC_044333.1, read as the reverse complement.
CTAATAGAAGCCAAGTGCTGACAATACTGGGGATAGTCCTTCAATCTGTCAACAGTAAAACTATCCATTAGTCAGAGAGAAAGCATGAGCCCTGATCAAGAACATACCACAGCGCAATATAAACTAGTTACTGGCTATGTTGCTCCCTTAACACATCAAAGTTGCTTCTAAACTTTCCAGCTGTGCTATACAAGTGATTTTTGTAAGAAGATTTGTTGCAAAATAATTTGAGAGCAGTTACCCTTGCATTGCACTGCTATTAAGTCCTACTAATCCATTTATTCCCAAATATTTAACACCTAGACAGTTTACTATTTAGCGAGGCAACAACCTCACTAGATGCTAAATTTTGTGTCTGCAGCAAAGGCAGCTTGATTATACTTCTAGTTTAATGTTTAGAACTACCCCTATAGCGGACAATGAAGCCTCTCCCTGTATGTACAGTGGTTTTATTCTGTGTGTTTGAGAATGCAAGATAGAGCACTACTAAAATGGATGAAAACTAAGTTTTAAAATCCCATGTATAATGGTATGTGTATTTTATCAAGAGAGAAGTAATAGAGGCTGCTAAAGTATTGGGTATGTCAGTCTTAACAGTGCGATTCTATTCTGCTAGGCTATAGAATGTTAATAGTTGTAACAAGACATCCAGCTATATAAAACAACTGTTTGTCTCTTAGAATATTTCAGGCTACATTTTAAGGCTGGATAAGGTGGTAAAGAAGAAACTGAGGAACAAGGGCAGAAGCATGTTTTCAGAGCATACATTTAAAAGGACCTAAATTGGCACCTCAATTAAGGAAGTCTTCTTAAATATAAGGAGGAAGACTTTTCCCTAGTGTCTCTAGTGATACTTAGAGAGCCAGACTTTCCAGACAATTTCCCCATTTGCAAACAAAGAGCCTATATTCCATGCCTCAAATACCTGGGAAAGTCTCTAAGTGTCTGAGGAAGTGGTCTCACTGGCAATGTTTCATAGGCATTTTGTGGAAAGAGGAAAAATTAAGCATCTGCTAGCTGAGACGTATGCAGATAGTAAAGTTTGGAGATTTTCTTTGTATTACTACAGGGGTATTTCTTGTAACCCTACAGATAGCCAGTTAAGTAGAACATTCCACAACATGGCTCATCCGAGAGGATTTAACACTTTAGTGAGGGACCAAAATTTGTGTTTTATAGCAGCACTTAGTGTTTGACCAATCTCACACTTAAGAATTCTCTATGTGCATCCTTATCATTCAAGAGTAACTTAAGTTACTTCTTAACCAGGGGATCAAGCTTCACCCATTTAGTTTCTAAAGTGCTGATATACCATTAAGTCAAGCCTTAACACTTGACTGAATTAGATTTCATAAAATATCGTCAGTTGAATTTTAGAGAGATGTTTGAATGTAGTTTCAACTCATGTTGACTATATTTAAACACAAAAACTGACCATCTTAGGTAGGTTTTATATGTGAGCTTGGAATTGGTGAATTATGTTCAAGTTTTGAGATGTGTAAGTATTATGACATACCATTAACCTGTATTGCTACTACTAAGCATATGACTAGAGCAGACACAAGTTTAATAAAGATATCCCATACAATTTTTTTTTTGAAAGATTACAAAAAATCACTCACCTATTTTTAAATCTATCTAGTGCAGCAATACCAAAATAGTACATTTTGGATGCAAAAGGCTTTCGTAAGGCTTCAAGAACATAGCGCAGGGCCAGGCCCAATGCCATGTAAGTAACCAGTCCTTTCTCTATTATCCCACCAAAGAGGCAGGCTGTTATGTGCAGCTCTTTGTCTGGGTATTGGGGGAAAAAACGGTACTCCTCAAACAAGTTCCTCAGCATACAGTTAAACACTTCTCGTTCCCGCTTAATGTTGGAGTCCTTAAACCTCTGTAGCATTTCTAACACCTGCAAAGAAATAGAAACTGTTACCAAGAGACTTATTTCATCTCAGCCCTTTCACACCAGTGGGTTCAAGAGCACCTGCAACTAGTCACTAATGTAAATTGCACTGGGAAAACCCAATTCCCAGTACAGAACTTGGGGCGGGGATCTATATGTAAAACTCAAAAACACTGAAAAAACTTATTATTTAAAGTCTTGTCAAGAGATGGCTGGAAACTAGCTTTTAGTGTAGCTGTTCAAGCAGATGAGGTTTCTAGCATCCACAATCTGCAGTACTGTAGCTTTCTTACAATTGTTCAGGTATCGTTTTTGCAAAAGCTGTAGTAGTCTGTCAATCAGATAGCACTGTTACATTTACAGGTTACGTGGCTTCATCTCAGCTGTACACATTCAAATTGGGCTAAGTTTATGTACATAGTGTCAGCCCAAAAAGTACTAATTTTTAAAGCACTGAAAAGTGCAATTATGGTCAGAAAAGGGACCATGTTTAAAAAACCACTCTCACTCAGATCTGCTCTCTACATATCCCAGCTGTCTGCTTTAGGCCCTTATTTTATTTTAAGACCAACCTCGTTAGCACAGTATAGCTAACAGAAATGAGAAAGCTAGATTTTATTTGGTTCAGAGTAAATTCTGACTGCAGAATCATCATTGGGGTAAGACATACCCCTCTCATTTGAATTTCATTCTAAGGTTGAGTTTGTAGGACTGGCAGTTATACAGATCTTTAGCTATAAAACTAATGGAGTTTGATCAAAACATGGAATCCCAAGGAGTCATTTTAATTGGTATAATCGTTTTAAATCTTCCCCAGGAATCTCTAAATGGTTATGAAAGTAACATTCAAGGCTTCACAACAGGAGTGTTTCAAGCACACAGTAAGGAGCGAGTGTGCAAGTACTTTACAAGCCAAATGTGCATCTGAGCAATAACTCCAATTATGCCCATCTGTGCAAATAAAACGTCAGACTGTCCTAAGCAGTAGTCTCATATGCATGTAAACTGCTTTTAAAAAGGCAGTTTTTCGTCAAATGTATGGCCTTGGCAAAAGGAATAAATAAGCAAAATCCTATTTTACTCAGGTCAAATGGACAGTTTATCAATTTTCTTCAAATCCTCAGACATTCTAGTGCGTCAGATCATACTTCCAACATGCTTGCTTCTGAGTTAAAAACAATCCCTTGAATGTCATTTTAGAAGAGTAATTACTTTCATTCTAAATTTTTCCATCTTTAATATACACGAAGTAATTGGAAATTTAGCATCAGATTTTTTTATAGTATTTGGACTATGAAGAAATTGCTTGGGGGGAGGTTCCTAAGAATATTTGTAGATTAGACCTGCTAGAGTATTGCTCATAATTTCATTTTTCCCTTTATCAGATATTAAAGGCCATGTTTATATTTATAAATTGACAGATTTATTTGCAATGGTCTTCAAATGAGACTTTTCTTTGTACTGCTCCTAAATTTGATTCCGAAATACAGGAAGTAGAGATTAAACAGTGCTTTTCAATAATCCATAAGTGTGCAAATATATTTAAAGGGACATCGTTAACTTGAAATACTCTATTTCAACAAGCAAATTGAACTTAGCCTCAGGATTATACTTGCCACTGAGTCTCTCTGATATATGTCTCAAAAAAAAATAAAAATTGGTAAGTGTTTTCTTCTCCCTGTTGTGCGAGACACCCAAGAAAGGTGAAACTGACTAGTGACAGGAGAAGAAGAAAGTAAACCACCACACAGTACTGTCAAGGGTATCCACTAAAACTGATGAGCAGTTTTCACTTGTCGTTTATAGTAATTTTAAGTGTTAATCGCATATGTTAAATCATATTTTTATCTGAAAATAATTAAGTTGACGATGTCCCTTTAAGATTTGGCACCAATGTTGAATACTTGTGCTTGGATTTCACATGACTAGCTCCATCCAATTTAACATTTTCAGCAGCTAGAACTTAAAACTGCATTCAATGCACAAGTGCAACTGGGTGTTTTTACCCCATGTACAATAGACAGGTTCTTGAAAATTTGTGCACTAAATTTACTTCCTCAAACTGCAACCAAACAAAAAGCAATGTTGCTATTGCCTCAATATTTAAAGACATTAAGAATAACTTTCAACCATAAAAAAAGTCTCTGGACAAGTGATGTGATCACTGCAGAAGAAAACTCACCTCATCTACAGACATAGTGGGGTGTGGTGGATGATTATAAATGCGCTGAAAGTAGCTGTTTGCCTCATCATCTATTTCTTTACTAAAGTGCTGATTTGCCTCTGGCCACACCTGAGATAAGTCAGCTGTTGGGAAAATGGACAAAGTAACAATTGAGTTAATTCATTAGCAAATGAATTGAAAAGAACATGAAAAAAAAATTGTCATTTTCAGATATCTGTTCAAACACATGCAGAACCTCCATAATACTCTTGACGGGGCTGAAATGCTTTTAAGTAGTTTTTGTTCATTTAATGAGCACAAGTTATTTTATTTAAAACCACAGGTCTGTTAACTTAGTAAGATTTGTGTTTCACCAACAGTGATCAACTTGAAACAAACTGCATGTTAAGCTAGTGCTCCTAGAATATATTTCACCTCTAAAAATTATATTGAGGCCTAACCCAATGTGCAAATGAACATAAAGAGCATGCTACACAACACTAACATGCAGACAGTCTTTCACACAAGCACTTTCAGATCAACCAGTGCACTTCAAGCCAAGTCACTGAATGCTCAGCCCAAACAGCAGAAAGAGGGTCATATCAACCTCCAGCTGTATGTTCACTGGGAACCTATTAGTTTAGCTTTTCACACATTCAGTTTTATGGACAAGCTGCCAGACAGTGGACTTACTGACATAACTATGTTTGAAAGGTTTAATATCTGATTGCACCTTAGTCACCAAAGCACACACAGTGTGAAATCTGACTGTATGCACAGTCAAGAGATACAGCTGTGCCAGTTAGACAGACTCTTGGCTGGATTGGGGAGACCAAATATTCCACTCTCAGAAATGAACTAGCCTGAATTAGTTTCTCTTCCCAGTTTTAGCATCCTAATTCACCACCTCCTCCTTTTATTAAATGCTCTGATTGGTAATATCCCACTCAAAGCACCTCTGGTTTAATTAGTTTTCTCTACAGAATTTCATTTTTGTAACACTAATCTCACACACATACATATATAACCCCCCTTATAAAACACTGGGCATATTTTGTTAATATACAGCAGAACAAAGCAGCAGAGCAACACTGTTCATGCAGATTTATAACATTTCATTGAGTTTTTTACTTTACTACAAAACTGCTTCTTTCTACTCCCTCAGGGCTACTCGGCAAGCTTCTACTGCTAGCAGTTTTAAAGTAGCCTGTTTCATGCTGCAGAGTGAAAACCAGAGCCACGTTTCTGGGATCTGCCATCTACTGGCTGCAAGCCTGCCCTGGAGGAAATGCAGGTTAGCTGCAGACCACAATCACACTTCAGTCACAGACAACACTACCACTTACAAGGTTTCATCTTACTCTGCTGGAATGTAGGCTGGTTCAGTCCAGATGTACTCAGTTTCCTTTGCACGAATGGATCATTGTTCACTGCAGGGAGGCCAAGGGCCCCAGTCCCTATACCAGTTAGGCTACCCGTAGTAAGACCACCTACTGGAGCCAAACAAGGTATCAGTCATTTCATTTGCACTCAGCTACTTGCACGTAGTAAGAAAAAATGCTTATTATTCCCACAAACGTGTCCAGCTAGGTCACGTAATAACTATCCCCATGTTATCCAATTCCATATGCAACTTTAGTCCATATTACGCTACCACCTGTGGTCTACTGAAGTCTGCCAAAAGGCTCAGATAGTTCTCAAATAAAATTTCATCCTTTTACTCAAATGCAGCACTTTAATATACTTCAGATAGTCTTAAAAGGGCAAAACACATTTCAAGGAGGTCAGAACTGCATACCACAATTTTATTTTTTTTTAAACCACACACGGGAGCCTCCTTTTATTGAAGTACATTATATTGATTTGTTATGCTGCACTAAGCACTTTGGCGTGGAAGTGGTAGCAAAGATTATGTAATTTTAATTAAATCCTAGCAAATATAAGCATACTGCTGTTCTTGCCCAATACCTCTGACCAAGGCAACTGTAGCAGTACTTGAACAATTCTGTTACCTCAATATGCAAACATGTAGTACCTGGAAGTTGTGAAGAGAGTCCTCCAATGCCACTGAAAGCAGTTGTCTGATTTTGGGTGGAAAGGGGAGGAAATGCTTTTGCTGGTGACTGAGGCGTACTGAAAGCAGAACCCAAGTTTGGAGGAAAGCCTTGCATACTCTGGGTATGTGGAACAGCTGAACCACCTAAACTAAGAGATGCCATCCCAGCAAGCGGGTCAATCTGAATAAAGAAATGCAGATTATAAAACAGCCATATACATTTATCCAGTTCTTCTTAGCAATACCTGACAGACAACACTCCAATACTTTCTTAGGGACTATTTTCGACACATAGCTGTAACTTTAGTCTACGACATCATACAAGTCACCCCAACAAGATCCTGTTTATCTACAAAAATGTTAGGTTAAATCTAAAAAAGTGTGCTAAATGTCTAAGACCGCTACAACCCTAGCGAAGTAAAAACCAAGTCTATTAAAAGCTTTTGGAGATTCAAGACCTTAGTATTACACATTTGACTTCTAACAACAAAACACTGGATTAAAAACCAATACGTAGATATCTGATATTATAGCAATTTATGACTTTCAGTTTTAGGTCACATTGAAAAAAGTTACTGGCTCCAGTGAAATTTCATGATCAACATTACTTAGAGATATTATTGTATATGGAATCCCACTGTGTCCAATTTTAAGAGAAAACTGAAACATGATCTTTTGCATAGGCCTTCAGAGATCCCACAATATTAGCAACTATAATCAGAGATGGGACTAGGAGAAAAACTAAAATTCATTTGAGCATAAGCTTTTGTGGGCTAAAACCCATTCCATCAGATGCATGCAGTGGAAAATACAGTAGGAAGATATGAGACACACACACACACCATGAAAAATGGGTGTTGCTATACCAACTATAACAAGAGTGATCAGTTAAGGTGGGCTATCAGCAGAAGAAGAAACAAACCTTTTGTACTCACACCTTCTTGTCAACTCTTGGAAATAGGCCATCCTGATCACCACCACAAGAGTTCTTCTCCTGCTAATAGCCCACCTTAATTGATCACTCTCATAGTTGGCATGGCAACACATTCTCTCATGTTCTGTATGTTGTTCTTCTTGGTAGTCCATCGAACCGATGACAACAAATCTGAGCAAATCATCTATTGTTGGTCTCATGGTGTGCCCTCTGGTGGCTATACAAGCCAATTCTAAGGGTGCACATTTTGCTGCAGATGGTGCATGGGAAGTTTGCAGTCAGTGGGTTGTGCGCTACTGGTGTTTTGCGACATCGTTCGCGTGCCTCTTGTAGATGCTGGCAGCAATCTTCCTCAAAGGCGATGCAGGTATTTCTGACTATTGCAAGCCACTGTGTTCTGTCACTGGCGGTGTCCTCAAGGTCCCTCAGTTTGATATGGTTATACTGCAGATTGGCTTTGATGATGTTCTTGTAAAGTTTTCGTGGATGACCTATATGCTGGATGCCCTGGGAGAGCTCACCATAGAGAAGCTGGCAGGGGATTCTGTTGGCATCCATGTGGCTGACATGACTGGTCCAATGTAGCTGTGACTTCACGATCATCATTTCGATGCTTGTCATCTGGGCTCTCTTGAGGACCTCAAGATTGGGCATTTTGTCTTGCCAGCAGATCTTCATGATGTTGCGGAAGCAACACATGTGGAACGCTTAGAGCTGCTTGATGTGACGTCTATATAGTGTCCATGTTTCAAACCCGTACAAAAAAGAGATGAAAGAACAGCAGCTCTGTACACAAGCAGTTTTGTTGACATCTGGATATTGTGGTGGTTTAAAACTTTGACATGCAGACAGCCAAGTGCCTGACTTGCTTTGGATATTTGTGCGTTGATCTCAATATCCAGTGATGGATCACTGGATAGGACACTACCCAGGTATTTAAAGTTCTCCACTACTTTAAGCTGAGTGCCATCAATGGAGATACCTCAGGACAGAAGCATCTGATCCAGGTACAGGTTGATGGAGAACTTCTGTCTTTCCGAGGCTGATAGTTAGTCCGAAGAGTTGCGAGGCCTCGGCAAACTTGTTGACAATGTGCTGAAGATCATTTTCAGCGTGAGCCATGAGAGCAGTTGTCGGCAAAGAGTGCCTCAAGGAGGAGTTTTTGCACTGTCTTAGTCTTTGCATTCAGGCAACGGAGGTCAAAAAGCGACCCATCGTGCCGGTATTTCAAATATATACCTCAATCCAGATCTTTCATTTCATGGTTAAGGATGCATGCAAAGAACAGGTTAAATAAGACAGGAGTGAGAACACATCCTCGTTTCACACCGCTGGTGATGTTGAAGGGGGCAGATGTGGCTCCATCAGACAATACTTCGCCTGTCATGAAAAAGGCATATAATCTGGACAAATTTTCTTGGGTAGTCAAGTCATGTTAGAATAGTCCAAAGGGCTTCCCTGTTGACAGTATCAAATGCCTTTGTCAGATCTAAGAAGACAGCATATAGGTGCATGTTCTGTTCAATGCACTTCTCTTGTATTTGTCTGACAGCAAACACCATGTTGACTGTGCTCCGGCCAGGTCGAAAAATCACATTGACTTTCAGGTAGATTTGCCTCGGAAATACTGGTTATTAGGCGATTCGTTATTTTCCCTCCAATGGAGAGGAGGGATGCGCCTCTATAAATTTTCACATTCTGCTTGGCTGCCTTTGTTCTTGAAAAGAGACAGTAGTAGCATCGTGGAGGTCCTGTGGTATGTTTCCATCCTCCCACATGCTGATGATCATGCTGTGGAATGCTGCTAGTGCTGCTGGACCTGCTGCTTTGTATCTCTCTGCTGGTATCTCATCTTTTCCAGGAGTGCTTCCTGAACTCATCCAGCTAATAGCTTTCTTAATCTCATCTATAGTGGGCGGAGAGTCAAGATCTGTCAAAGCAGGTTGTTGTGGAATTTTATTGAGGACATTATTCACGGTTGATGGTCTATTGAGAAGGTTGCTAAAGTGTTCTCGCCATCTTTCATTGATGCCTTCTTTATCTTTAATCAGTGTTGTGTTGACCATCTTACTGCTCTCATCAGACCTTAGTTTAGAAGGTCCATGGACAGTTTTAATAGCACTGAAGAATATCTTTGAGTTGCGGGTCTCAGCATTGTGCTCAATTTCTTTGGCTCTGCTCTCCCACCAGTTGTCTTGTATCTGACGGAGGTCTTTGTGTTTTGTTCTGAAGGTACTTGAAATGGTCCCGTTTGGAGACTGAGGAGGGATCATTCTGCCATTCAATAAAAGGCTTTTCTCTTTACTTCCAGAGCTGAGCATATTTCTTCTTCGTTCTCAAACCAATCCTGATGTGTTCTTTTCTTTGGTCGAAGAGATGTTATTGCTGTGTCAGTCACCATCTGCTTGAACTGGTCCCACTTTTTGGCTGCAGTACCGATCAGTTGTCCGTGGGATGTCAGTTTGTCATCAAAACTCTTCTGGAAGTTGTTAAAACATTGAGCATCCTTCAGTTTGGCTATGTTGGAAGCAGGATGCACATGCTTAGGGCATTTGTGCCAAGAGGGAGCGATGTAAAGTTGGAGAGACGTCCTGACTCATCTGTGGTCTGTCCAGCACTCTGCACCTTGCATCACTCTGGTGATCAGTACATCTTGGATGTCTCGTCTTCTGACAACGGCATAATCTATCAGATGCCACTGTTTGGACCTAGGGTGCATCCACATAGTTTTGTATTTATCTGCTTGTCGGAACAGAGTGTTGGTAATGGTCACGTTTGAGCCTTTTCATAACAAAGGCTCAAAAGGAGTAGTGTGTATGTGTATTTTTTAATATATAAAAAACACACCCCATACACACACCCCCACCTTCCTACTGTATTTTCCACTGCATGCATCCGATAAAGTGAGTTTTAGCCCATGAAAGCTTAACACATTTATCTGAGCATAGTCTAAGGTGCCACAAGTACTCCTCATTCTTTTTGCTGATACAGACTAACACAGCTACTCCTCTGAAACCTGACTCTAGGAGGTGCAGTTCTAGAACTCTCACCATCTATCCAGAAGATGGCCAGGCTACAGTCCAGTTGTCTAAAACATTCTGCTGCTCCAATTGCTTACAGTAGCAGTCTGTAGTGTTCCCAGGATATTAATAGGTTTATCTAAGGAGTAATTTTCCCACTTCTGAGAGCTGTTAGACTGCTTTACTTCTTTAGCCTGCAAAATTTTGATGCCTTTGACATCTATAGAAATACTGAAGTGCCACTAGTTTAGTTTATAGGGAAAAAGTTCACTTCTTAACATTTCAATGTGGCATTGAATGTAGCTGCTAGAAGCAAAATCTGTCTAGAATGTGTTGCTCCCAGAGGAGGAAGGGGTGGTGAGTGGCAGGGAGTAACTTAAATGTACCTTGTTTTTAAAAGAGCAGTTCAGTTGAGAGCTGAAGAGCCCCAGTTATAACAAGTCCTTATGCTCTAGCACTGTTGCTTGGCCCGTGAAGCTACAAACAAGACACATCAGGTTCAAAGGCAGTGCTTATTCCTCAAAAGTCTACGTAAGTTCTTTAGCACTTGAAAGAAATCTTCACTATATTTTTAATTAAGCCAAAATTTGTATTTCACTTTTTACTGCTCCCATTCTAAGCTTCAGTTACTTGTTACAAACATTCCAGAAGTGAAAGTTAGCTCTGAACTAAACCTGTTGCATACTATTTTGTAGTTAAAACACAAGCAAATTATGTAGACATTCATGTATAAGTAGTTTAAGGGAGCCAACTCTCATATTCTTTAGTTCCGTTACCAGAGTTCAGTTTATGCAGCAAACACAAATACCAATTATCACTGTTCTGAAACTGTAGCACATCATTTATCTACCTGTACAGGAGAGATAGCATCCAAGCTGCTAGCACTTGGTGGACGTCCCTTTGGCATGACTCCAGGTGGTGGCTGTCTAGCCTTGTTCATGACATTACTGCAATTGGCTACCATAGTGAGGATGGTCTCTGACAGCTCCTGGGAAACACTCCTGAGCAGAGAAGAGTTAGGTGATAAGCCATATAGCATTCCTGAGGCTGGCCAATCCAGCCTGTTCAGTTTCTCTTTAGCAAGTGGGATCATGTATTTCAAGACAGGTAATAAGTGTGGCTTTGGAGAAGTAGACAAAAGTTAAGATTTTGCAATTACTTTACAATAATTTGACTACCTCTACTGTCATATCTCTTCATTAAATTCAATAAGCAGTCAAGTGACTTGAGAAGCACTCTACAGACTTCTAGAACCTACAAACCACAGCATGTCTTTCTAAAAGACTTACGCTAGACCTTAAACCCAAAACAGATGGCTAAGTGACTGCAGATACCAGCTTTAGTGAAAAAAAGTTACTCTTAAAAGTCAATATGCTTGGGTACGTCCCCCTCATGCTAAGATGATTCATGTTTTCAGATCCACATTTCATCAGGCACTGAAACATAAGGAGCAATTAGCAGTGAACATGGAGTACCATATAGCTCTAAAAAAGCAACAAAACCCTGCCCCCTCAGGTGAACAGGCAGTCCTCACACTTATGACAACTGGTTCCTGAAAATTGCATTGTAAGTCGAAAGTGTAACTTGGAACCGCAATCCACTCCATTGCAGGACTGAGCATTGTAGAGTCAAAACCAATTGTCATAAGTTGAATCAGGGTATCAATTCATAAGTGCCATTCATCGCAAGTAATAACTGTACTATACTGAATCTTAGCTACATTTTTTTATTTCATTTCCATTCGATACACAGGAAAAGGACAGTCTTGATAGTCTGGAAAACAAGTTTCCCTTACTCATGTCTTAGATACACTACTCAATAACTTTAAGGATTAAGACACACTGGGTCTCCTAAAAACAGAATATGCATCTTTGCCATAACAGAATTAAAGAGAACAGACTCCTAGGAAGCCCTAGTCTATTTCTTGGACAATATTTGAAACAGGAGCTCTGTAGAAGAATAGAATGAGACAGTTTAAGAGGTTGGGAAGGCTGAAGTCTCCTTTTCGATAAGGCTACCCTGTTCTCCTATTTCATCAAGTTGTACTTTGAGTATCAAGGTTATACACCATATGATTAGAGTTCTGTTACTGTAAGTCCAAGACCATCACTGAGTTGCTATCATTCCATTTTCTGGCATTTTTATGCAGCAATAAGGGGCTATGGTTTGACCTAGCTGGCTAGTGTCATAGGAAAGAACCTAAGAGGATGGGCATTTACGTGACTTAAGCAACAAAATCTAAGATATTTTAACAAGATCTCAAGATGATCCAATATATTTAGATCAAAACAAGAGACCAGACAAGTCGCTAACAGCTTTTCTCTACAGAGACCTAGAAACCAAGATAGAACATATAAATCAAGGTCTTCAAGAGATGGTCATATGGGAATACAGAAAGTGCTTTGCAGAGAGAAAAGAACATACCCATTGCTAGTGGGCCTATTTTCAAGCACAGCAGACTGCCAGTTTCTTGCTTCAATAGTATTTGAAGAGTCAGTTTGCAAGACTGTGCAAACAAAAGAATCTCTAACCCAAGAACTGGCCAAATTTAAGTTTGGTGTGGATATACTTACTGTGGTAAACCCCAGAGATTATTTTGACTATGTCCTAATTCAGGGACAACTAGCTTAAAGGTGCTAAATCTTTGGGGTAAGGGTTGTTTAATTAAGGTACATTTAAAGTAAATGATGTTTGGGTGATCAACTTACTTCCATGTTTAAGAGGAGACAAGTATTTCCAGGTAAAATAACTACAATGTTTTCAAAGAGCTTTCTATATCTACTCAACCTCAGCTCTACCTTAACAAGTTCCTTGCCCAGAAGTTCATGTTAAAAAAAAAAAAAAAAAAAAAAAAAAGTGAGCATTGCTCAGCAGCAACCCTCTCAGATATTTCATACCACCACAACTCTCCAAAATGGTTTCTACTCCCACATTCCACAAATTAGAGCAACATGACCTGCATCAACCTTGAAAAGTTCTTTACCTACTACTCCCCATGCTGTGGGCTACCATTATCTATAGTTCAACCATGTGGACTTTAGAAGTCTAGCACTGTCATGGCGAGCGATGTGCACTGTCTCTAAGTCAGCTCTCTGTGCCTCATGTTTCCCCATTCTCATATTCTACAGGCCAATACTAGGTCTCCCCAGTCTGACTCCCTTCTCTGTGGCAGGTCTCTAAAAAGGACAACGAACCTCTACAGTCTGAGTAGAGCTCCAGGTATACATATTCAGAAGCCAAGGAAAAGAGGCGAACATGTCACATGTCATTACTTCACTAAGAAGTTTATTTTTAATCTGAAATAATTTGAAGCAGAGACTACAGGCATTTCCTGGCCACTCTAAGGTTATTAATCTTGGGGGACACTGGGAGGATAGAGACCATCCCAACATACATATAAAAAAAATCATTCCTCTTAATATAAAACCACTGAGTAGATGGGCATGGGGATCTCTAAAAAACAAAAAAGGGCTGTACTGCTTCACAGAAAGCCTTAAGTAAATATTAAAAATGCATGCTGCCCAAGATGAGGGCATCTTTCAGTGGGCTCTTAGACCTTATATAGTAGCAAGTAGTCAGAAGATAAAACTATTCATGTGTTATCCTCAAATATTATAACTGGCCTTCTCATATAGAAATAGATCCAAGGCTAGACTTGTCATTTGCCTCTTAACACAAGTCTTTTTATAAAGAATCCCTTGTTCTACATTAGCTATAGCACCCACATTGTGAAAAATGAGCAGCTACCCAGTAAGCAGACCTCAGAATTTTGAATGAGTGCTCTCTCCCCCCTTCCACAGACTGATCAGAATTAAAGTGGCCTTAATGCAGTTTCTTAATTCACTGATTAAACTAAACTGAATTATGGTCACTTCAATATTGACCAGAAGCATCCACACAGGGATTTAATGCAGATCAACTAATCCACTTCCAATTCACACCTTTAGTTAATTTGAATTAATCTCCTTGGAGCCCCCCCATGTAGACAAGCCCAAAGTATTGCCTATTCTCCATCTATAACCAGATGGAGGAGCACCTCACAATCCCTACTGTATTTATCCTCACACCACCCAAGAGGTAAGGAAAGTGCTATTATCCTCATTTTACAGATGAACTGAGGCAGAGAGACCATGATTTGCTCAAGGTCACAAGGTAGATTGGGTTCAAGTCCTTGCTCTGTTAAGTCTTCAGAGTCTGAGGCTGACCCCCTAACCACTAGACCATCTTTCTTTATGCATTCTCATTTGTAGCAGTTAATTCACATCAAGAAAGTGAGTTTCATAAAAAGGATTGCTCTGAAAGCATTTAATGTAAGCCATTGCTGTAGTTGCTACATAGATACTATGTGGATGTGAGGATGAGATTGTTTGTTATGGAGTCTATTTAAATAAGGCTCATACTTACGAAAGTTTGAAGCCAGCTTGGATAAAAACTAAAGAATTCATAATTTTATTGAAATTAAATACAGGTTCTTTTCAAAAATAAACTAATTTAAAATTAAATTTGAAGTTACACCCTATGTTAAGTCCTAAAATGATTAAAATTAAAATGATTAAAATAATTTAAATGAAATACAAAAAAATATTAAGTAGAACATTTGATGCCAAGTCTTAAAGAAAGTCAAATAAGTGAATTGGTGGACATCACTAGTTAACCACCTGAACCTAGAATTTGTTGAAGTGCTAAAGCAGCTGAAGACAGCTGCAGAGAATAAATTTTCTTCATTTCAGTTTATTCAACTACTTCAGGTCAATGACTAATTCCTCCTAAGGTAAACCAACTGGGAGTTGGAAAAAAGGCAGGAAAATTTAGACTGGAAAAGAAAAACCATGTACAGACACTAGATACGAGGATGAGATCTACTAGTTCCATAATCTTGAAGAACATAGTAAATTGAACTGATTTCTGATCACTAACTATAGCGAATAGTTCCTTCATTCATTAATCAGTTTTAAATGCAAAACAAGAGAAATGCATCATCCAGCATTTTCTAAATTACTAAAAAGACTTCAAATTAAGAATCTGAATAAGCGTCAATTAAGCTGTTTAATTGCTTAAATAATGGGTACAGTTATGATGTGTCCTCCTGGTTAGCATAATGTTATGTTAATTTGTAACTAAATCTGTTTTCATGGTTACCAACCAATGAGGATCAACCTTTCCTTAGGAAAATAACTAAAAAAATACAAGTGCAAAACATGATTAAAATCAATTAATGATTCCTACTTGCTGATTTAAATCTGATTTGAAGTCAATACACCCTGTTTGGAAAATGCCAATGTTAACCTAATATGCCATGAATTCTACAAGAATCTCACACACTAACGTCCTGACATCTAGGCAACAAAAAGAACAGATATACCTCAAAATAGGTAAAATTGAAGACTCAGTTTTTCTCATCTTATAAAACATCACTCCATTGCACAATGAAGAATTTTGTGAAAATTAATGTGCGTGCGGAATTTTCTTTCCCTCACAGAAATGGGCTACAGTGCTGCTAGCCCTCACTGGACCCCAGCAGATTCCTGGCAGCTGCCAGCATGCCCTGAGAAAAGGAGAGGGCGGCACACAGAAAACTTTGTGCAAGCCTGGGATTGAGCATCAGGCTATTTCTCCCTCCAGATCCCTAGGCTTGGGGTGAGATATGGGGGGCACATGCAGCTAGAGTCTTGGGGGAGGCAAAGGGGGCAGAGAAACAGAAACTGGTTGTGATAGGGATTTCCATAACTCTGCTCCGGGGGTGGAGGGGAGAGAGAAAGAAAGAGAAAGAAAGAAAATGTATGTGGGGGGGGGGGAAGGGGGGGTACAGACACTTGCTGACAGGTTTTTGAAATTAACAAAATAATTGAAACTGGCATGATGCAGTGTTATTTTGACAAAATTTGCAGAATTATTAAATATTGTGTGCAGAATTTTTAATATTTTGGTGCAGACTGCCCCCAGAAGTACATTACGTAACAAATTCTAGGTTTAAAATTTAAGTATCTCTGCATATATGTTAACTTTGCAAAGGATCAATTAGAATTGGTACAACAAACCTAGAAGCCCATTTGCTTTTAATGTAGCAGCCCTAATAAGAAATATAGGAAGGTGCCCCATCTACTTACTCTGCAACCACAGGAAAAAGGGATCATAAAATTTTGTTCATCAATATAAAAAAATATTAGGAGAGGCTAAATTGCCAGTTAGGTATTTTAATGGGTGGGGTCGAATGTTTATGGAGCCAGACCTAATTTAAAAAAAAAAAAAAACTGTCACAGGAAGGAATGACACAGTAAGTGAAATCCATTTACTTTTCCTTGACTCAATTCTCCTCTCCCCCTACTCATGCTTCTATATTCTTCCTCGTCCTCTCCTTTCCCGTATTGTGTTGACCCCTTTCCATATTATCACTTCTTTCCCGTGTGGACTCTCCCAACCCCACCCACCATACTGTCCCCTATCCTTCTTCCCAGGACATAAGTTCACCAGCCAGCCTCATACCTTTGAAGTCCAAACACTATCATCCTCTCCTCAAAAAAAGAAATCAAGCATGTGTACAGAAATTGAGAACCCTCCTCCTTCTCCCCCACCCCCAAGAAACATTCACTCTCATGCAGCTTCCCAGAAGCTCAAATAGGCAGTCCGTGTATCATGTGCCAAGCATGTCCCAATTCCCTTATGCCCACCCACACAAGCAGTCTCTCCTCCTCCTCAGTTCTCTACCCGGGTCTCACAGTAGTTCCTTCCCCTACATTTGCACAAAGGCGGCCATTCGCTCCGATTCCCACACTTGCACTTCTTGTTCTTCCACTTACTTTGTCCCTTCAACCTCAAGATGAGTCTACCCCTGCTCAGAGAATGGAAACTGCTGTAGAGCAGGAGGAGGAAGTGAGGCAATATCTGTTCTTCTTCCTCCCTCCAGTGGCTCTGCCAGATACAATGATTCAGGAGCCAGTTAGCACCAACAGGAACCAGGGGTAAGGGAGAGAGAAAATGATGTAGTCTTGGGAGAATTAAGAGGAAAAAGAAGAAACCTTTTCATTTTTATTCCTCTACACAAAGCAGGCAAGGTATGTTTGGGAGGACTGGGGGGAAAAACACATGCACATCTATTTCGTATCAGCGACCGCACCTAGAGGGACACATGTGGCAGCTATTTAGGGTCATGAAACCCCTATAAATACAAGTACTTAAAAAAAAAAGATGCTACTGCCAGCTTGACTCACTGTATACATATTTCTCGAGTAGAGGATTTCCCCCCTCCCTCCCCTCCAAGTAGCTTAGTGGTCTGTGAGTTTATCAGACACTAGCAGTTAAACAGGATTTCAGTGTCTACGCTCATCTGACTTCATTGCAAACTGTTCTTCAGCGTAAAACAGCTGTTTAAAATGTATTGCTATAGAGCAATATTGCTGTGTTTACTAGCATAAGGACAAAGTGGTTTGATCAAAACAAAGATTTCCAGGACATTTTGGCATCACTAGAAGTTCCTGGCACATCATCTGTTGAAATTAGATATTCCTATAACTAAAGTGCTGGTGTATCTTCCTAAACACGACACACCACAGTGCAATTGCAAGGTAAAGTGACTCAGAGACAACTTCCCCCATAAATTACAGTAAATCTGAACTTAACTTCTAGCCAGAAAGTTTACTAAAATGCTTGTTTCTAAATAAGACTGAAATCCAAGATTTTAGACCTGTGATTGTCATTAAGAAAGAGTCTTGTATGCAGGCTCTCTTCTCAATCTAGTCTCCTTTAGTAATTTTTCTGGAAGTGTGCAAATGGTTCAGATTCTTAGATTAAAATTAAGAGGAAGTAAAGGGTTGAGAAGATTGTTTTGGACCTTCTAGTTCTCCACCCCAGGGGACATTAGGATTCAGAGCACAGCCAAGTTATTGCTTGTTCTTAAGTGATCACTACGCAGACTAAAGCTTTCTAAAGCCAGAGATAAAGAAGATTAATAACTTATGCATAATACTTAAGAGTACTGTCAAGAAGAGTGTAGCAGTAAGATTGAACACATTATTGGCTCTATCTAGGACTGACTCTAAATGGTACAGCCCTATCTTTCATATGCACCAAGGGAATCCAAACCTCAATTTTAAGATAGTTTTGCAACTATGACACTTGCAGTTGAGTCTTCAAGCATATGCAGTTACCATAAGCGTGCAATTTTCTTACCCAGCACAAGCTTGTAGGCAGGCCAACATAGTTGCTAGTGTTTCTGGAGGAAGCTGAGCACTTTTGGGCTGGTCTTTCTCTGGGGCAAGGCCCCCCAAAATAGATGGGCATCGTCTCTTTAAGAAGGTCATACAGGCCTGGATGAAGGGCTCCTGGGGAAGAGAAATTCTTTTAATCTCTATTTAGACTGCATACCAGCCATGATTTCAAATTTAGCAACTGCAAGGTGGAAAGAATTGCACTAAGCTATTACATAGTTCAACATTTTCACTGAACTGTCAGACTAAAGTAGTTTTCCACAACTTCAATACTACTTAAAAAAAACTGTTATAGTGACTTAAGTCACCAAAAATAAAATGCAGAAATGAAATAAAAATCCTGCTTTACCCCATGCTCCCGAATTTTATCTGTGAGCCATTTGTCAAGTTTGAGGTATTCCCGTCGAGAGGCAAGTGCAGCAAGGTCAATAACAAAGGCAAATGGAGTACCATTTAGCAGCATTGACAAGGCCTAAAGAAAAAAAAAATAAGACTACTAGTCAAAGTATCAGGTTACCCTACCCATTCTTTCATGATCTCTGCTCCCAACCTACTTTTTGGACAAGTTTTGCTACAACATGCTGCTACTGCTTTCTTGGTCAACAAAAAAATTTGGTACTATTCGCTTCATAGTTATATCTTGCTTATAAGACTAAGCAAGTGGTTCTAGATCTGAAAGCATGACACTACCTTCAACTAGACTTGACCTTGTGCTTGGGCTTTTACAGTCTTAATATGAAGCCTTACCAATAAGTGGCAGAGTAATAAAAAAAAGTTACTCAGTTTCTATTGCAACACCACAGAAATCAAAATCAAAATATCTTATCACTCCCTGAGCACAAACACAGGAGTATTTCACATCCATTCTGAATGTGCCTCATGGTCAACAGTAGTTGAGGCATGGAAATTTTTTTTCAAAAGGCAGTCTGTCCAGCTATACCAAATGACACCCCAAATTTGTTACATCCACTTTAACAGGTGACAGATACCTCAAAAAGGTGATAAATACCTCAAATATAAGTCAGCTGAAACTGTACAGCACATACAATTTCAGTGGACTAGTATGGAAAGTTACTGAACTATTGTCACTTGTTTAAACACACCTAAGTACAACTGTGCTATCTTTAAACAAGTTTAATTTTCTAGAGTAAGTTTCCTATGCTCCCACTTCCAGCATCTTCAAGAAAAGTAAGTTGGTTGAAACTATTCTTCTAGTTCTAGATCATTTTTATAGTCTTTGATATCCACTTATGCCAACATCTGAATCCAGACATTCTAGCAATACAGTTCTTACTAACTTTCTATCACTTGTTAGTTTAGTTTCTCTTATAAAAAGAAACATGAAGTTCATACAGAGCACACTAAGTAAGTGACAAATGCCTCTCAAAAAACTCACCTTCAAGTCTTGGGCAACATCGAGAATGCGTGACAATTTTGCCTGGTCATACTGCTCCCCTCTCATGTACCATTCAGCCATTGCATGCATGATAAGTTGGCGTATTGAAGGAGACTGGCCCTAGGGAAAGTTAAATTGTGATTTCACTTTATACACAGCTGCTTTTATTATTATTATTATTATTATTAAAAAACACACACACACACTTTAGGTTGTCACAGAAGTTTACATTTGGAATAGCTCACTCACAATTATGCAGGATGTTTCACCTATTTGCCACAGTTTTAATGGTGCTTATATGCAAGTTCTGTAGTTAATACCAGTTATATTTCACTCAGATAATCTACTGCAAAAGCCTAAAATCACCACTTAGACATGATTCTACATCTTTGAATTTCCTTTTGAATGATGAAACAAGTTGAGTTCACATCCCATGCTATTCCACCAGTAAACTGGTCTAATTCTTTTCCCATTCACATAGGAATGGAGATCGGAATAAACTATTGTAGTATGCCATCTGCACTTATGTAATGGAATACCACATCTCATGGCTTAATACATGTTCTTGGAGATAAAATGGGAGTGGAGGTCCCAAAAACAATTAACAGAATTCAGCTTTTCATTGGTATCAAGGGTCTTGAAGTCTAGCTGTTCACATCTTGGGAGCACCTAATTTTACCAGCTGATGGAACTGCATCATGAAAGACAGACCAATGTTCTGTATTTATGACACAATCTGGGACAGTGGAAAACTTCAGATCTTGCAGTTAAGATCTTTACTCAACTCAGCCTTCTGCAACAAAGCATTTCTCCAGTCAAGCAATAAAGACAACTCCATCCTTCAATTTAAGAGATTTTCCTAATGTAAACAAAACCACCACAACACAACTGGGAGAGCTTGAAATGAATGACACTGCTGAATGACCAATGACTTTGCAGTCAGTTTAGACCAGGACCAGATCGGTTTTGTATTATTGAACTTCACTGTCCAAATGTACTTGAGCACAAGATTCTTCTAATGCAGATAAGCCAAATGACACAGGTCTCAACTACAGCCATCTTCTCCTTACCTCTCCCGTTTGGATAGCTCCATCAGTCACAGCAACAGTGAAAGCTATAGCGTGGAGAGGGCAACACGTAACCCAAAACAGCCTGCTTATGTAATCATTTAGCGCCTCACATCTGCATACGCTAAAAGGATACACAGCCAGCCACTTCATTACAGCTCTCAGTTTAACAGATACAGGAATTGTACTATTGCATCACACAAACGTGACATTTGTAAAGTATACTGCCGTACAGATACTTCAGCCCAGTATGTATAATTATGGAATAGCCAATCTCTAGGAAAAGTTAACAATTGGGCTTATGCCTGAACCTGACAGTTTATATCTTAAAATAACATACTTCTTACAGAAGACAGAGTAATAAAAGACAATTTAAAAAAAAACCAAAAACCCACAACACTCAATGTGCCAACCAGCAAAATTTGTAAAACTAAACAAGGTCTTAGATTGAGCCTATATTCAAGTTTGAGTTTCCTAAGCTGATCTTTTGCTAAAGCGTACTTATTTACACAATGCAAAAGAGAGACCAAGTCTCAGCAGTTTGCCTTAAGATCAAAGTGGTAAGCAATTATCAGTGAGTTGCAATATTTTGTAAAAACTCAATACTTTCTACACTATCCTGGTCATAAATGAAGACATTTCCGTGTTTTGCTGTTCTGGCTGCCAAATCAATCCATCACAAGCTTCTAAAATAAAAGTAATCAAAGCTTTTGAGTACTCAATTGAAACACTTACCTGTCCATGCCACGCATAGTGCAAAATGATGGCAGAGTTGGGGTGGTTGCCAAGGAAAATTGGCATAAGTGTAGAGATGAGTTCATGGCGTAAGGTATGCCAGGAAGTGTTGATCTGTAATAAGGCCAATACCAACATATCTGGGCAGTGCTTGATGGGGAAACTGAAGAGCTGCTTAACTTGCTCATACTGGCCCACTTCTGCCAACCGCAACAGAGACTCAATCAAATCCAGGCTCTTCCTAACAAAAATACAAAGTTACATACTAGATGACTAACAGGATTCTGGTCTGCAGGCAACGCCAAGCATTATTAAAATGCCAATTTCAAATAAGCAAATTTCATACAACTGTTACAACTTTGCTGAACCCAAATGAGTCTGCAATGAGAATATTCCTATCTGATTTTCATTAAATATTTAAACTCCGCATTTAATAAAAGGTTAGAGTCAACTACTCTTCTGGTTAAGAGGTATTAAAAACCCCTACTTCCAACTGAGATATTTCAGGTTGAATATACAATTGAAAACTGTGGCTATATGTATACACTTTAAAAACTCATGTTTTATTTCAGGTACCTGGAGCAAGCTTCTCCAGTGTCCTGGGGTGAGGGAGCGGGGGTGGGGGGAAGGAAGACTGCTGAAAATTATATCTCTCTCTCTCATATCTATTACACTTAAATATTTTTAGAAGTGAAAAAGCACTCCCAGAACACATTAGTAGGAACTCCCAGACAGCTAAAGACACCAGTGGAAGGATCAACTGGCAGCATGCTTTACAAGTGTTACTACAGGCATACGTGGGAAGTGCTCTGATAATGCAAGAACCAAGCACTAATTATACACAAGACACTTAATGGCTCCTCTGCTGAAATATGAGTGCAGCTAAAAACTCAAGTCATTTGAAAAAGCCACATTTAACTGTCAAATTAGTCTTATCCTCCATTTATGAGAACATAAATCCATCTATGTGACCAGGTTTACCATGTGGCAATTTCTCGATTGTCATCCTCTGGTGGTGCTTTCAGGATGTCTGTGGCAACAGCATGACAGGGGTAGTCAGCAAAACAGAAGATCTCTGGGTTTATGAGGGAATGCTGGATGAAGGAGAGCTGGAACATGTGTTCAGAAAAAAAAAAAACAGGTTAGATCTTCAGCAAAAAAAAGTTATATACCCTCTTTCTTCCTCAACCACCAGGAGAGAAATTTTCAGAAGGGACTCAAAAGTTAGTGCATATGTTTTGCACTTTAGTCCTGGATACAGTACAAACTGATCTGATTATGTAACCAGGTTAAAGCCTTGCCACTACACAGTTATTGAACATAGTTCCAGTTCCATCTACACTACAAACTGGAATAATATTGGTAACTGTTTTCCTTAAAAAGGATGCATAGTGCCCTTCAACTCAATGCACTTCAATATCCCTTAAGCCTTCACATAAGTTATACAGTTGACTAGACAATACTTAAGAAGCGTGCTCTGGGTCTGCAGTCACTCCCAGACAGAATTGCAAATTCATTCTTAGTTCTGGGATTAGTCTATTTAAGTTACTGTTTCACTACTCAGTGATGTTCCTTACTACACAAAGATATTAAGCCAGTACAATTGTAACTGTTAAGCATGTTAACTGCCTAGTACAATTAATTTGACAACAGTTCCAAGATAATCCTACCTGGCCCTCGGCATGTTTCCAAGGTCTGTATATGAGATCAACTGGGAAGACTTCCATGCCAAGCCCTCTTTGGATACCATACACCACAATCTGCAGACCCTTGCTGTCACGAAGTTGAAACCCAGGGTGGTCCAGTTCATAGGTTACTTCCTTGAAGTTCAAACTAGGATTCTGCAAACAGTAAAACAGGTTACCCAGCATCAAGATAAACATCCATAAACATTCCTCAATACTTTCTGCAAGTGCACCAGGCCACCAATGATCATTAGTGCATTTCAATGGAAAAATTTCAGCACAAATAGTTAGTTTGGCTCAGCTGTAATTTAACTGAAAATAGGATCTTACAACAGAGTGTTAGACAAACTTAACTAGTGACATCACAACCAGAAAAGATTACAGCATCTGAATTCTGGCTAGGTGCTCCTGTCTTCCATGCAAGGTGCATAGTCCTTGAGGCAAAAGTGCTTATAAAGGTTTTCTGTGATGAGGAATACAGCATATTAGGATGTGTGTAAGATAGGAGTAAACAGCATGGAAGAGTCACTTAAGTTAGCCATTCTCACACCTTTAGTTTCATGTGGTATTATTGAGACATTTTTATTCAAGTGAAGCAATAAAGACATTTCAGTTCAGAAGTGCTGGTACTACTCCTGAGAAGAGTATACCAGAATTGACTGGTTGCTCTGAATACTAATTACAAATAGTCTATATTGATGTATTACAAGCAAGAAGTCAAACACTTACCAGCTCTTTAAGAACATCAATCAAGACCTCCACATTCCAGGTATGGGCTTGTGTTCCATCGCTTTTATCTTTCCCATCACTCCAGATCCCACTGCCAGGAGCCGAAATAGACTGCAAATTAAATGTCTTTGATTATATACTAGTTAAACTTAACCAAGCACCAGAAACCAGAGCTTCAGAATGTCCCATTATGAGTAAAATCAAGCCATTAAGTAAGCTAGGAAGAAAGCTCTGCACTTTTAATAGCACCTTTCTCCTAAGAATCAAAGCACTTTACAGACATGCCTCACTGTGATGCAATACCCCTCTGCAGAATAGGAATGAAAATGTGAAGTGAAGAATACAGGTTAAGTGACTTGCTTAAGGCAACAGTAGTGGCAGAGCCAGAAATGGAATCCTGGAGCACCAACTCCCAGAGTCCCCAGCTTTAGTGACAAGTTTTCATTTTAGTGAGAAGAGTGAACGTACACTGTTTACTATCACTCTTCAGTAAGACTACTCACTTGTAATGGAATACCCTCTGTCAACCCCGAATGAGTTCGAGCCATCATTCCCAAAACCCTGGCAACCTGGGCAGCTGTTACCTCCCGAACACCAAACTGCATGATTATGTTGTGACATTCTTCAACACTAAAAATATAAGCAGAAGACAGACATTGATCACAGTATCAAAGCAGGTTTCAACATGACAGCCAGAGTAACACAAGAGGGACTAGAGTGTGATTTTCTGGTTAAAGGTAACACACTGACACAAAAAGTTAGCTATTTCAACCTGATTTTGCATACAATAAGGAGTATGAGACTGCTTGGCTTGGCAATGTTTTCAGTTAGAAGGGTTCTTGCTTTCTAATTCACACTACAGACGCTCCTCAACTTATGCAAGCGTTCTGTTCCAGAACATCCTGCGTAACTTGAATTTTGCATAAATCGGAAACATATCTGACCATTATGAAAAAACCCTCCTATTTCTAGCTTATGGGACTTTTTCCCCGTAAGTGTGAATTTGTGTAAGTCGGGTTTTGCATAACCCAGAGAGCAACTGTATTTATGTTCAGCCAAGATGGCTATGTATAAACTTGTATAAAAATCCAGTGTTTGCAACAAACATATTTTGGGAAATTACCATATATATTCAACTCAAAACCATAGATCTCCACCAAGAAATAACCATGTGACCTGTATTTGACCACTGCATATAGTTCATGCAAATTAAACTGTAGGATTTTGCTACTATCTCAGCTCTCCATTAGACAGGAAAGGGGTCAAAAGTCTACAGGTAGATTACTCATGAACACCATCTTAGGTTCTGACATAGCTGGAGTACCCAATGGTTACAGAAACTTCATTAAGTACCATCCATCTGCAACAGGTATCTGAGACCATGACTACACGCTTTGTGAGAAATTACCATGTATAAATTCACTCTACAGTAGTCAAATTTTCCTCAGTTAGACCAAAGTCATCTTAACAACACTACACAATGGAATTTCAACTCATGAAATATTTTAGCAGTTAAGTCAACTGCAGGAGCCAAGTACAAAAGGCAAATTAAATTGTTTCCTACAGCTCAGATCTTTATATCCCTCGAAGTTCCTTTTTTACTCTGAAAATGTAGACCGTTACCTAGCCTATAGGAGCATAAGTGATTTTGACTTTCCTTTAATCAATAACTATGACTATGAATATCTTTGATTTTTATCTGAACTGGGAAGATACTTAAACTGCATAAATTATATCTAAATTATTAAAAGGTATTTTTAAACCAAAGTTATTTTCACCTTTGGATACTGATGCCATCTATGGGTTTCAAACAATGTGGGGAGGTATTTAAGGCTATTCAGAAGAAATGTTTAAAGTGTGGAACTGTGTTCCCTCTAGTTTTTCCCCACATGTGCAGAATGAATTTTGTTATGTGCACCAATATGGACGTGGTGACATATCACGTTCACATTGGTGCACATAAAATTCATGTGGTGGGGATAGGGCCAAGGGGTTCAGCATGGGAGAGGGGGCTCAGGGCTGGGACAGGGCCAGGGATGAGGGGTTCAGGGTGCAGGAGGATGCTCTGGGGGGGAGAAGAGAGGACTCCCCCCCAGCTCTCTCCTGCCACAGCAACTTCTGGCTAAGCAGCACAGGCAGACTCTTAGGGTACGTCTATATAGCAAGCAGAAACCCATAGCAGCAAGTCTCAGACAGAGTCTACATGCTAGAGTGCTAAAAATTGCTGTGTAGACACTTGGTGTGAGCTAGAACTTGGACTCAATCCCACCCCTGAGATTCAGAGCCCAAGCCTGAACATCTACACAGTTAATTTAAGTGCTGTAGAGAGCCCAAGTCTGTAGGACAGGACTCAGCGCTGGTCCAGACTAGCGGGGGGGAAATCGATCTTAGATACGCAACTTCAGCTACGTGAATAATGTAGCTGAAGTCGAATATCTAAGATCGGATTACTCACCCGTCCAGACGGCGCGGGATCGATGTTCGCGGCTCTCCGTGTCGATTCCGGAACTCCGTTGGGGTTGATAGAGTTCCAGAATCGATATACGCGCGCTCGGGGATCGATATATCGCGTCTAGGTTAGACACGATATATCGATCCCCGAGCAATTGATTTTAACCCGCTGATACGGCGGGTAGTCTGGACGTGGCCTCAGATTTTCTGCTTGTCATGCAGATATACCCTCAGAGTAATACAGAACTTGTTCATAAGTGAAGTATTGCACATTACTGTGTTAATTGAAGTTAAGAGCAAGTATTGACCAGACGGGTTCTTCACCTACAGTAAGAAACAAGAAGCCTGGCAGGTACTTGGTTCTGGGGCAGCTGTAAGGATAATCATGCTATAAGGTATTGGCAGGGAAGCTGTGTAAGTTCTGCGGTATAGTCAATAGTCCACTCCTTGACACTACTGCTCACAATGCTGCATAACTTCACTGTTTGTGAAGCTCTTCCTATCCAGCATTCTAGAACTCAATACAGATCTCTAATACTGATCTTCATGTGAACACTCACCTGTGTTTAAAGCTTGACAACTTGCATGAGAGGAAAATTCTAAGAACCTAAGAACATAAGAATGGCCGTACTGGGTCTGATCAAAGGTCCATTCAGCCCAGTATCCTGTCTATTGACAGTAACCAATGCCAGGTGCCCCAGAGGGAGTGAACCTAACAGGTAATGATCAGATGATCTCTCTCCTGCCATCCATTTCCACCCTCTGGCAAACAGAGGCTAGGGACACCAGTCCTTACCCATCCTGGCTAATAGCCATTAACAGACTTAACCTCCATGAATTTATCCAGTTCTCTTTTAAACCCTGTTATAGTCCTAGCCTTCACAACCTCCTCAGGCAAGGAGTTCCACAGGCTGACTGTGCTGTGTGAAGAAGAACTTCCTTTTATTTGTTTTAAACCTGCTGCCCATTAATTTCATTTGGTGGCCCCTAGTTCTCATATTATGGGGAACAAGTAAATAAACTTTTCTTCATTCACTTTCTCCATATCACTCATGATTTTATATACCTCTCTCATATCCCCCCTTAGCCTCCCTCTTGTCCAAGCTGAAAAGTCCTAGCCTCTTTAATCTCTCCTCATATGGGACCTGTTCCAAACCCCTAGTCACATTAGTTGCCCTTCTCTGAACCTTTTCTAATGCCAGTATATATTTTGAGATGAGGAGACATCTATACGCAGTATTCAAGTGTGGATGTACCCTGGATTTATATAAAGGCAATAAGATATTCTCCATCTTATTCTCTATCCCTTTTTTAAAATGATTCTTAACATCCTGTTTGCTTTTTTGACTGCTGCTGCATACAACGTGGACATCTTCAGAGAACTATCCAGGATGACCCCAAGATCTCTTTCCTGATTAGTTGTAGCTAAATTATCCCCCCCCATCATATTGTATGTGTAGTTGGGGTTATTTTTTCCAAGTGTGCTTTACTTCTTTCATTTTCCATTTTGTTGCCCAATCACTTAGTTTTGTGAGATTTTTGAAGTTCTTCACCGTCTGCTTTGGTCTTAACTATCTCGAGCAGTTTAATATCATCTGCAAACTTTGCCACCTCACTGTTTACCCCTTTCTCCAGATCACTTATGAGTAAGTTGAACAGGATTGGTCCTAAGACTGACACTTGGAACACCACTAGTTACCCCTCTCCATTCTGAAAATTTACCGTTTATTCCTACCCTCTGTTCATGGCCTTTTAAATCAGTTTTCACATTTGTTAAGCCATGCTGGCTATTTCAGTTTTTACTGTGTTTTTTAATTTGGGGAATACATTTAAGTTGGGCCTCTATTATGGTGTTTCTGAAAAGTGTCCATGCAGCTTGCGGGGATTTCACTCTAGTCACTGTACCTTTTAATTTGTTAAACTAACCTCATTTTTGCATAGTTCCTCTTTCTGAAGTTAAATGCCACAGTGTTGGGCTGTTGAAGTATGCTTCCCATCACAGGAATGTTAAATGTTATTCTGGTCACTATTTCCAAGCAGTCCTGTTATAGTTATCTCTTGGACCAGATCCTGCACTCCTCTCAGGACTAAATCGAGAATTGCCTCTCCCCTTGTGGGTTCCTGTATCAGCTGCTCCAAGAAGCAGTTAAAGAATTGAGAAATTGTCTCTGCATTTCATCCTGAGGTGACATGTACCCAGTCAAGATGGGGATAACTGGAATCCCCTACTATTAGAGTTTTTTTATTTTGATAGCCTCTCTAATCTCCCTTAGCACTTCATTGTCACTATCACTGTCCTGGTCGGTAAGGCCAATAATAGATCCTTACTGTTATATTCTTATTAGAGCATAAATTACTATCCACAGAGATTCTATGGAACATGTGGATTCAATTAAGATTTTTACTTCATTTGATTCTACATTTTCTTTCACAAACACTGCCAATCCTCCTGCCGCCCCTGCACAACCTGTTCAGTCCTTCCAATATATTTTGTACCCGGGAATGACTGTCCCATTGATTGTCCACACTCCAACAGGCTTCTGTGATGTCTACTATCCCAATATCCTCCTTTAACACAAGGCACTCTAGTTCACCCATCTTAGACAGACTTTTAGCATTTGTGTACAAGCACTTTAAAAACTTGTCACTGTTTATTTGTCTGCCCTTTTCTGATGTGTCAGATTCTTTATGTGACTATTTCTCTTCTGATCTGGCCCGTACTTTAGGTTTTAGTCAGGAGGAGAGGATGGAAGAGGACAGAGAATCTCTATCAATATCGGACAATCAGCTTTCCTCCATCTCAGTTTAAAAACTGTTCTGCAACTTTTAAACGTTAAGTGCCAGCAGTCTGGGTCCACTTCGGTTTAGGTGGAGCCCATCCTTCCTGTATAGGCTCCCCCACCCCAAAAGTTTCCCCAGTTTCTAATAAATCTAAACCCCTCTTCTCTACACTATCATCTCATTCACGCACAGACTCTGAAGCTCTGCCTACCTACCTGGCGCTGCGCATGGAACTGGAAGCAAAGAACTAGAAGAAAGTGCATTATCTAGGTATTTTCTGTAAAAAGAAAATACAGCTGGGACTGATAAGTGAACAGTTTACCTCTACCGCTTAGATGGGAATGGTCAACAGAAGCCAGTTTACATTTACAATCAGAAAATACACAGCAGTGGAAGTGAACATACCATAAACCAAGAACAAGCAATCTCATGTTACTACTTTGTACACCAAGGTTAGTGGAGTTACTTTAGGACTCTTTTTCCTTTACTGCAAAGGAAAAGGGACTGTTCCCAGGCAAGAGGGCTGATGTGCGCGCGCTCTCGCCACACAGCTTTCCTACAAACCTTGTACAAAAGCCGTAGCCTACTTCTTGCATGAAGTCTGCCAGAGAGCTCTCCATCATTGTTTTGGCTATCCCTCCAGAATCAGGCAGGATCCTATCCATTAGGATGTCCCGTTTTTCAGGGTATAGAAGTGGTGCAAGCACCACGGGGCAACGCTCCTGGGGAAAATCTAAAAATGAGAGTGAAGAGCATGTATTACGATGCATTATAATGGCCTAACAAACAGGAAATTCTACAATACTACTTCAAGTCACAAATGACCATTAGGATTCTTTGTTTTTAAGTACTTATATTCAAATGAAGATTGTCTTGAAAAATACTATTACACATTGCCCCAGTAAAATGAAGGCTTTGAGCCTCCCTCAGGAAAGCTTCCAATTCCTGAAGAATTGAACCTTTTAAATTTCTAGCCACTACAGTTGCAAAGAAAAGCTACCAAATATAAGCTGAGAAAAATGACTGCATCTAGCCTACCAACATAGCTCCAAGTCCTCTATTGCTGTTTACAGCTTCCCCAAACTGCAGGAGCAGCATGAAATTGACAAGACTTCTACAGTTTCACTGCAGCTGCTTGGGAAAGCTACTAACTGCAGCAGAAACAGGTGCTAGAATGATTTGAGGGCACAATCACCCAAAAAGCACAGGTTGAAGAATACAGTAGGAGAGAGCAGCTGTCCCCTTCCACCAGAAAATATTGGGAATACGGGATCAGTGTGGGGTGCTCCTCTCCATTCCAGGTTTTCAAGGGACAGATGCACCATGGGACAGATGACTAAATTTTATGTTTTGGGCTATTATGCCAGCAACCCATCCACAACAGAACAGATTAGCCCAGTAGGAACCACCTAGGGGTTGGCCTTCCCTCAAAACAAGTTAGTGTGACTGCTTGTGCACTTTTGGGAGCATGTGGCACAAGTTATTGGCTTGATTAAGGGAACTAATGGTGGTTAGTACACCAAATTCTCTAGAGCAGACAATACTTAAGAGCATAAACTATAATAACGCAAAAAAAAGCAGCTGTCTTGCTCTATGTATCTGTTTAGACACACTATATCTAGTTCTTAGAACTAAGGAGGAGTGAGGAAGGACAGGACGAAGAGGAAATTAAAGGAGTTCAAGTCAGGAATGTACTGCTCCTTTAAGAATATTTTGCTAGAAACCAGCTCACCCACTGAACACACATTATTTCAACTGCCATAGTGTCACACAGACAGAGGTAGTCTCCACAACATACATGGCATCAGTAAAAAGTTTATACAAAGTTATGTTCCCTGAAAGTTCCCATGAAAGTTCCCCTAAACTTGTTCCTGGAACTTCTGTATTCTACGACTTGCAGCAAAAGACACTGATTTAATGTAAATAGTATGAAGCCTTAACTATATCCCATCAATCCAACTTCCCCTCATTTAGCATTCTGAAAAATTCCCTGTTTTAGAAAGATCATGTACTATGGATGTTTAACGCTACAAAGAAGAAAAATATACAACAAATGAACTTTTGCAACAGGACAGAAGTTCTCCACTATCTAAAGCCTGTTCATTTGGGTATTCCTAGAGTTAGGCTGCATACCCTTCAAATTCTGCAGATTCTTTTTAGTATAGTGAAATAGTATGTTACCGCATACCCATGGAAAGAAGATTACAACTATTTCAAACCAGCATGATTAAGTGGTACACTGCAACAGAGTACTTGTTCAGTGGGTTTAGCCTCATGACACCTTATGCACGAAGCATCCTATTAGACCACTACACTGCTGCCACTGGAACAACAGGCTGATGGTACATTTTGATAGGCATTCAAACAGGCTGAGTGGTAATGTTCTACTAACCTCTACGTAATGTTTTGAGGAAAGCGTCAATCTGTTCCTGTCCAACCCCAAAGGCTCCTTTCTGCCCAAAAAGGAGATGGGAGAGGAGGAGGTGCAGGACCTCTATTGCAATATCTTGGAAGCCACCTTCTTGATTTCCACTGACGTCTGCGTCAATGTAAGAACGCAGCAGATCTGGAAGTTTTTGTTTGATAAACTGGGCAGCTGTAAGAAGAGAAGAGAGGCTATAATTAAAGTCTGAAAATTACTTTAAAAATGTAACTTAGTCAAAGACTTAATTTGGTTCTGTTCGTCATCCATTGCTCTGGGCATATTTAACACACTGCACATCACCTAAAACAGTTGTCTACCACTGATAGACAATATCCTTTTCATGCTCTGTACCCCTCAGCCCCACCTTTAGTAGGCAAGACAGACTTTGCAGTATGTCTGCAACAGATATAGCTATAGTGAATCAGAACTAGGGAAACGGCGGAGGAACAACTCCTGCTCCAGTGCCTACTGATTTCAACTGCAGAAGCAAACTCAGGTAACCTAGACCTAAAACACTGTCAGGATTGTTCTTAAATTTGAAACGTCTTTGCTGCAGTATTTTGCAAACTCCTCACTTACCAAAACCTCGTAGATCTGAGCTGAAGGAGTTCAGTAAAGCAAGACCAAAAATCACCTGTGAACAAATGAGAGGAAAGTAAGAACCTATCATGCATTTAATTTCAGTCAAGCTTTGCACTGTACAAACTTAACCAGCTAGTTTGGGAAACAAAATGTTTACCTACCTCTTGAACTTTGCTTAATTTGATAACTTTACTCAGCTGGGCAAATAAATGGGGTGAAGGCTTTAGACTCTGAAACAGAATAAAGTATGAATTATTTATACAGATGGTCTAGCTTGTAGTGTGAAAGACAGCCTGGAGGTTTTATTTGCAGGAGAGGGAAATTTATTTGCAGGAAGGGAAGCCATTTTGCAGTAGACTAGCTCACAAAGCCTGAACAGAGCAGTCAAAAAACCAAGCAAAACCTGCCATTTTCAGGAGTTAATATCAAAATGACACATGCTTGGTAGAAAAAAGTTTAAATCCACACATACTTCTCACAAGTTACACTAGTTCAGTTACTAAGCTGTTGTTCTCAGGATCTCCTCCATGTCAACATAAAAATATAGAAGCACTAGGGACCTATTTTGTATTTTGATTGTTTTGAGGTCTAAACACAAAATGTTCAAAATCACAAAAGTTTAACACTATTAAACCAGCTTACTTTAATCAAGAGAAAGGCCCTTTCTAAAGTGGCTTGGACACTACTACAGTGCTTCTGTGAAAGTGGTAAAGTAAGAGGAGCAGTAGGAGAATAAAGTTAGATACAGCAGACAGAGCAATCCCAGACTTCCACATGGACAACTAGCATTAGCTAATATCACATGAGGGAACACAACACATAAGGGAATAAAGTTTAGACTCAATGTTAGCATTATAAAGAAAGGCTTAAACTTAGTAAATATTTTTTCATGAAAGTAGAGGTATGAGTCTTCCTTGGTTTTAAGTATTCCCATCAAGTCTTTGCAATCCAAACATTGCTGCATTATGGAATGAGTAAGAACCTGAAATTGACTAATTTAAAATTTATTGTGGAAGCTTGAGTGAAGTACAGGGAGTGACAATAGATAAGGAGAGTAAGACTATTCAGTTTTTAAAATTCTTGGTACTAGAAAAGACAAGAGTTTGTTTTAAGAGATTAAATCTCAGTAAATACAAACAGAAGGTATAAACAACTATAAAAAAGGCAAGGCCAGTGAGGATTTCAGGCAACAAGGGAAGCACGCCATGTCCTACTCTAGTTAAAGATCCTGTTCTTGAAGCTAAGAAACTGTCCTCAATCCTCCCGCACTAGCACCCCTTTAATCCATCAAAGTCTAGAAAACAGCAGCTCCCGAATGTAAAAGTAGATTAATTTCCTTCCTATGGGTTAAACCATTTCCCCTCCAACTCTAGCAAAAACTCTGTCACACTCCTCTTGTGCTGGATTTTTAGTCTTTAGTTACACTCTGAATGAATGCCACTGCCATCTTTGACAAGTTTTCCTGTTTAAAAAGCCATTTTAAACATAACTCATTAAAAACATTCTACATAATTCCACAATAAAATAGAGACTTATTTTTCCATGACTGACCCTTTTAAAATAGGGTATACAAACCTTCTGATAGTGCAATGGATTGTCAATGGCATAGGACAGCGTCGAGATAAAGTTTGGCTTTGTAATCAGCGACGCACACTCCTGGATCAGAAACTGAGTCTGAAAAGAACAAGGTAACTGTAAATCTGCTATTGCTTTGACATATTGCATCTGTATTTAAGTTATCACTTTACTTTTCACTCCACAGCCATAGCAGCAATAATCCAGTCAGATTTTAGAGTGCCTCAGCTTTTGAATTCAGTATTTTGTACCAAGAAACATGGAAGGGGATAGACTAGTGTCCAGCAGAATTTGACTGTCTACTTGTCATTAAAGATTAGGTTTTAATATTTGCCAGACTAGACAAGCTAACCAAACTTGTGTTTCTCAGTCACCTGGCAAAGTAAACTTAATGTGGAAGTCTGATACTTTATTTCACTTGTCTTAGGCTCCTACAGATGTTAGTATAGATAGTGTCTGTATGCACAAATAGCAGCATAGTATGCTAAATTAAGCAATGGTTCTCAAGAGATTTTAGGAAAGAATGGAGGTTAAGCCAGGAAACGGGTGTGCCCCAAAAGTCTAAGTAGTTTGGAAGTGTGTAAAAAATAGTTGCTCATTGTATTACTAGCTTGGACTAAGCTTTAAAATGGTAAGGGATATTTTAAGAAGGTACTGCCTGCGACCAAAAAAAACAAAAACAAAAACAAAAACAAAAAGTGGGGCCAGCACACTTTAGTAGCAGGTTTTCTAAGTCAGTTCTTTAAAAGAGAGACACGCTCTCAGTAATTCCACCTTCTCGCTAGAGAACCAACAAAAGGAGTTGTAATTCAAAAACCGTGCATGGATATTTTCCACCAATTAACTGAAGACTAACTTGTATCCTGCCTTTGTGCTTAAAATGGCGTGCGAGCTTTGCAATAAGCCAATTAAAAGTGCAGAATTTACCTGATGGAAATCTTTGCCACTGCTTTTACCATCGCCACTGAAATCCACGTGCGAGAATAGACAGCGTAGTAAATGCCTGTCTGCCTCGGGACCGTGCCGATTCACAATCTGAAAGACCAAGAACAAACCATCTAGAAAACATCCAACAATTTTGATGGACAGTTGTCAAACATACTGATGGGGAACCAGTACTTTGGTTACTGTAGTAATTTCACTACTTTGTACAATAGAATATCCAAGTTCAAATAGGAGGCACTAAGGATCCAAGAGTTTAGTAATTAATTCTCAATACCCCTGTGAAGTAAGGGTTAACCTCATTTGGGGATGGAAAGAATCAAAGCAGTAAAATATGACAGGAACAGAACCCAGATCTCTTAACTCCAAGTTGTAGTCTTTGATCATGCTTCTGCCCACATTAAGGCATCTTGTTTGTTTTTGAGGAAGGAACCAGTAGATAAGGGAATTCCCAGGGTGGATAGTGATTTTTTTGATAAAATGCTTTAAGGGGGGAAAAAGTCTAAAGACAGGATTAATTAAGATATCTTTGAGCTAACACATCTCTTATCATGGAATAGAGATTATAAATTCTAATTCTATAGTATGAGACAATATTCATGTAATGGTTAAGAAAAGTTTTGTAAATAAGTTCCAGCAGTTCATGATTAGGGATCCACATTTATGGGGTTCCAAGGGCTTCTGTACAGATTTAGGTTAATCTTTCTATCTACCCAATGGGACTCGGTATCTTCTAGACTGAGCACTATCAGAGATGCTTAGCTTTGCAGTTCTCAAACTGCAGCTTTATCTTTTCAGAGACAACATGCTTGTTAACAGCAAAAATGTTTTTAAACAAACAGAGGTGAGAAATAACAGACCTCGACCCTATTGTTCCTCTGCAAATTTGTGTACACGGTCAATCCCTTACCTCTCTCTAAAAGTGCAAAGTTTCAAAAAGTTCAATGAATGGAAGATTGTTGGGGGTGGAATAGATCTGGACAAGGAGAATTTTGGAGATAAATGTGAGAAGGGAGGGACAGGCAGTAGAAACAAAAGTGAAACTGAGCAGCATATTCCAGAAGTCTTGAGGTTTGAGTGTAGCCTTCATTGATTTGAGATCTACCATACCATTCTCTCACTAGAAGGGAAAACCTATAATGGCAGCAGGCTGTAAAAAGAGACCCAGTTTGGGAATATTTTAATGAAGTTCCTCTACTTGTGGGTAAGACAGGCATGCGTTCAAAATGCAAACAGTGCAAGAAATGCAAGGCCTGGTTGCCTGAATGAAACATCCTGAGAAGTGTTCCTTCTCAGGAGGAAGCTGAATTAACGATGATGAAAGGAACATGTCTGAACACGCAGGATCTTCAGGTTGGTAAACTTTTTTATTTGCTTCTTTCTTAAGGACTGCCTGTCTTCCTTCTGGACTATTCTCGAATTCTCATGTTTGAGCAAAAAAATATGTAGTTGTTACTCTATGATACTATCATTTTACATGCAGTTGTGAAAAATAAACAGGCAGATCTTTTTACAATTTCACCTTTAAAGTAGTACTGAATGTCAACGGGTCGTACTGAAGAGAACTGTCAGGCTGGAAGGAGGTTACTAGTGGAGTTCCTCAAGGATCAGTTTTGGGACCAATCTTATTTAACCTTTTTATTACTGACTTTGGCACAAAAAGCGGGAATGTGCTAATAAAGTTTGCGGATGACACAAAGCTGGGAGGTATTGCTAACACAGAGAAGGACTGGGATATCATACAGGAAGATCTGGACGACCTTGTAAACTGGAGTAATAGTAATAGGATGAAATTTAATAGTGAAAAGTGCAAGGTCATGCATTTAGGGATTAATAATAAGAATTTTAGTTATAAATTGAGGACACATCAGTTGGAAGCAACAGAGGAGGAGAAGGACCTTGGAGTATTGGTTGATCACAGGATGACTATGAGCCGCCAATGTGATATGGCCATTAAAAAAGCTAATGCAGTTTTAGGATGCATCAGGTGAGGTATTTCCAGCAAAGATAAGGAGGTGTTAGTAACGTTATATAAGGCACTGGTGAGACCTCATCTAGAATATTGTGTGCAGTTCTGGTCTCCCATGTTTAAGAAGGATGAATTCAAACTGGAACAGGTTCAGAGACGGGCTACTAGGATGATCCGAGGAATGGAAAACCTGGTCTTATGAAAGGAGACTCAGAGCTTGGCTTGTTTAGCCTAACCAAAAGGTTGAGGGGGGATATGCTTGCTCTTTATAAATATATCAGAGGGATTAATATTAGAGAGGGAGAGGAATTATTTAAGCTTAGTACCAATGTAGACACAAGAACAAATGATATAAACTGGACACTAGGAAGTTTAGACTTGAAATTAGATGAAGGTTTCTAACCATTAGAGGAGTGAAGTTCTGGAACAGCCTTCCAAGGGAAGTAGTGGGGGCAAAAGACATATTGGCTTTAAGACTAAGCTTGATAAGTTTATGGAAGGGATAGTATAGCTTAATTTTGGCAATTGATCTTTGATTATCAGCAAGTAAGTATGCCCAGTGGTCTGTGATGGGATCTGAGTTACTGCAGAGAGTTCTTTCCCGAGTGCTGGCTGGTGAGTCTTGCTCACATGCTCAGGGTTTAGCTGAGCACCATATTTGGGGTCAGGAAGGAATTTTCCTCCAGGGCAGATTGGCAGAGGCCCTGGAGGTTTTTCGCCTTCCTCTGCAGCGTGGGGCATGGGTCACTTGCTGGTGGATTCTCTGCAGCTTGAGGTCTTCAAACCACAAATTTGAAGACTTCAATAACTCGGACATAGGTTAAGGGTTTCTTATAGAAGTGGATGGGTATGGTTCTGTGGCCTGCTTTGTGCAGGTCAGACTAGATGATCATATTGGTCCCTTCTGACCCTAAAGTCTATGAGTCAATGAATGCAATGAGTGATACTAAATGAGCAGAATGGTAATAATTAAACAACTGCATTGACTTATTTTCTTTAGGAGAATCCATTCTCAACATACAGGATTCTGAGGACTATCCACCTTCAAGGTCACCGTCATTTTTTATAGTTATCTGCCAATGATAGTTTTTCAGTCACATCATGTATGCCACATAGCCACAGTAAAGCACCTGTAGCAAAAAAAAAAAACAAAACAAGCAAACAAAAAAAACCATCCAGAAACCACCATAGATAAGTTTGTGATAAGAACCAGATTACAAAAAGAGGTAATTGATGAAAAAATTGCCTAGTTTGTTTATGCAACAAAATTCTTTCCTTTTGACTGAGAACCCACACTTCATTAACATGGTTCAGTCATTAAGACCAGGATACAGTCCACCCAACAGAGCAGATGTCACAGACAAATTGCTGGATAAAGTGTATGAAACAGAAATTGAGCAGTGTGCAAAAGGTCTAGATGGTGAAATTGTTAACCTGACTCTTGATGGGTGGAGCAATGTCCACAA
Organism: Gopherus evgoodei; assembly: GCF_007399415.2. Classification (NCBI taxonomy): domain Eukaryota; kingdom Metazoa; phylum Chordata; order Testudines; family Testudinidae; genus Gopherus; species Gopherus evgoodei. The sequence continues at coordinate 6,349,051 of NC_044333.1, read as the reverse complement.
TGATCCTATTGTATGTGCTTGTGTGACTAAAGAAGGGAATGTCTTCCTTATAGAAGGAAGAGATACATCAGGAAATGCACACAGCAGAATACTTACAAGTAGCAGCCAGAACAGCCTTAAACTGTGGGAGGGGGAATGCAAATGTCTAGTACACAGCTTGATCACAGACAGACAATGTTGCAAATGTATCCAAGATGAGAAAAAAATTTAGAAGATGAATTGCCCAAGCTAACATATGGTTGCAGTGCTCATTTGATGCATCTCCTAGCCAAAGACTTGCGTCCAGAAATAAATGATGTCGAAATTGCAAAATCCTTCTGTAATAACCACTCTGCAGCAGCTGCTCTGAAAAAAATGGGAGGAACCAAGCTAACTCTCCCACAAGATGTGGGACGGAACTCAGTAGCGGACTGTTTTGAGCACTATCAAGAACTGGCCTCATGTGATAGTTTGTGAACAAAATCGTGAAAAAAATAGATGGTACTGTCACAGCCCAAATTCTCAACACTGGGCTTCAGAGAAATGTCGAACACATGCTGGGTACCCTAAAGCCTACTTCTGGAGCCTTGAACAAAATGCAGGGAAATAGCTGTTTTATTGCTGATGCTGCTGAAATCTGGAAGGAACTGACTGAGATCTTAAAGAGAGAAATATGCAATGACAATTAAATTACAAGCATTAAAAGAACAAATGGGACAAGCACTATCCCCAGTTCATTTTCCTGCAAATATTCCCAATACCTGGTACCAAGGTCAAACCTTAACTGCTGAAGAAGGAGTTTGCTAGATGTCCATGTCCTAGCCATCATCCTTCCATAATGCCAAGTATAATAAACTCCAGAGCTAAGGGTGAACCAGTCAAGAAATATATGTTTGCTGATGTTTCAAATAAAGTCACACCAGTGTGAACTGGAGGAAGTCATGTAAGTAGTTGGATTCAGAGACTGTTGAAGTAATAATCTTACTTTTAACAGCCGTAGCTTCTTCTGCCAGTGTAGAAAGAATATTTTCTTCCTTTGGACTAATTCATTCCAAATTGAGAAATTGTTTGGGACTTGATAAAGCAGGAAAACTTGTTTTTCTTTTCCAGATTATGAACAAACAGGAAAATGAATGTGAAGATGACGGAGTTAGCTGCAAAAGCCAATATTTTATGTTTCTCATGTTGACCTGGCTGACAGTCTTTAATTTTTAGGGTGGTTTTTTAATATTTCATTTAATTTGAGTTAAACAATTTTAACATCAAACCTGATTTTAAAAACTTGAATGTTTAACTAAATTCAAAAATTCATATGCTTGTTTTGTTAAAATGTTTGCTGTTGAAGAAAAAAATCCAGAACACATAATGTGTTAAAACAATTTAAATGTCTGTAACAGCATGGCAAGAAAATCCTCCAAATATTATTGATTAACCTGTTGAATTGGAGATAGTTCACCTCCCAACGACTTCATAAACATCTGTTCTATTACTTATTTGGTTATTTCATTTACCAAAATCATTCATTTTCTGATTATAGCTGTAAAACTAATCTGAAAAGTTTTCAAAATAAATCACTTTAAAAATGTAGTCTGAAATCTATATCTAAAAATGAAATCTACATCCGAGTTGCGAAGAATATGTATTAAGGTTATAACAGCCAACAAGAATGCACTTTTATGTAGAAATCCAAAATTAAATTGAGCCTTCCAGACTAGTGATTTAAAATCAAATCCACCCTGGAAATTCCTTTAACATCCTAATGTGCTTATTTAGTTATCCTAATGCCACTGACTTGCACTGCTCCAAGGACAGTTATGAAAACCAAGGTGGTGTGAGCAGTGTTTCAGCTCCAAAACTGTAGGGATTCTCCCATGTGATCTAGACAATCTGCAGAACTGAAAAGTGTCCTGGCACTTATTCTGTCAGATACCAACACAAGAAACCAAAAAGATGTTTTACACACTACTTACCTGAACTTCTGACAGTCAGCGACCCACTTAAATTGCAACAGAGTCCTGTGGCACCTTAAAGACTAACAGATGCATTGGTGCATAAGCTTTTGTGGGTGAATATCCACTTTGTCAGACGAAGCTTATGCTTCAATACATCTGTTAGTCTTTAAGGTGCCACAGGACTCAGCTGCTTTTTACAGATCCAGACTAACACGGCTACCCCTCTGATACTTGCCACTTAAATTGGAATGTTTTGTCTAGTACCATGCTAGAGCCAGATTTGACCTGGTTCGACCGTTAATATGAGGAGGTCCCCAACCTGTGACAATGCACTACTACCGCAATTCTTTTATTTGGAAAAAGGGGGAAATCGGGGTAAAGGGAGTATACAAGAGGGCAAGGAAATATAATAAGAGTTAACTCCAGGAAGTGCTAAAGTGAGTTTTTGACTCATTAAGACACAATGCCAAGATTATAGGCCATTTTGAAAGTTGTTGCTTGTTGCATCAGATCTTTGACATGTCCTTCAGTCTAGTCCAGGGGTTGGCAACTGACAGCATGCGAGCCAATTTTTAATGGCACGCTGGGGCCTGCCAGGATCCCAGTGTGCTAGTAAAAATCCTTGTGACGCGGCAAGCCACAGGGTCCGCGCTCCTGGGCCAGAGCGCCAGGCCGAGCACAGCAAGCCACCGGCCCCTCCCCCACCTTCCCCCAGAGCCATACCACCGCACACAGCACTCTGGGAGCTGAGGCTGTGTGTTCCCATGGGGCAGCATTTGGCTCTGTGGGGAGGAAAAGATGCTCCCCGCTCATCCAGAGCCCTGCTGCTGCGCACAGCCCTGCCCCGCCCTCCAGAGCACTGCACACATGGCAGCGGGGCTCCTGATCAGTGGGGAGCCTCATGGTAAAGGGTCTGGGTCCAGGGGTGGGGTGTTTGGATAAGGGATGGAGGCAGTCAGGGGAGAGGGAGCAAGGTGGGTTGGATAGGGGGTGGGATCGAAGGGGGGGTGGTTAGGGGCGGGGGTGTCTGGAGGGGGCAGTCAGGGAGCAGGAGGGTTGGATAGGGCATGGGAGTCCCAGGATCTGTTAGGGAGCGGATAAGGGACAGGGAGCAAGGAGGGTCCTCGGAGGGGGGCAGTTAGGGTTGCCCCTGGTCTAGTCCACTATTTTTCTTGCTGTAGTTCTTACAATTGTGGAAATACTCATTCAGTGTGGTCTTTTGCACATCCCGTTTTAAATAGCTTAGTTTAAACTAACTTGGGAATTAGCTTTATTCTGTGTGTTATATAGATATCTAAAAGCACAGGGTTAAGAGGAATCTTGGGGATTCAGCTCTCACTTGCATTCCATAAAACTGCAGCTGTCTTGACACCTGTTCAAGCTTCTAGCCTCTTCCCCTCAGCAGGCATATGTAAGGACAGTTCTGTAGTGTCAACTCTGACCTAGCATTAGTAGCCATATATTGAGCTCCATAAAGCCAGCATGCTGCACCACATCCTTCTGATCACAAGCCCTTCTGGGTTCACTATCCCTACCCACCCATATCCATGGTGTTGAACTACACACCAGACTGGAACAAGTGTATGTTACCAGTGCCCCATTGTTCTCCCCACTACCTTAATAAACTCCTACATACTAGGGTTTTCTGTAATCGGAGTTAGTCTCTCACTGATCAGCAAGCTTTTCAGCATAGATTTTATATCAGACAGATGTGGCAGAGATCTCTGCATCAACATTTTCCCCTCCAGTATTAATCCATTTATACCTAAACTGAAGAATTAAAACTAGTTTGTCAAAAGGCATAGCATCAATAGTTTATTTATCATAATCAATTCATTAGCTACTTTGCAACAGGTCTCCTAGCCATCACAGTGACTTAGTAAGGTTGTGGTATGTGGGCTTTAAAGCCTACCTTACTCATCTTGTGTTTCTAAGTTCTTGGCTACTAAACAGCTCAAGTCCAGACCCCTGCTGTTTTAACTACCTTGAGCTTCTTTTACACACAGCTATAAGTAGCAATAGCTACCAAATTATTTCCTTCCCCAAGTTTAGATAACTATGCAATTTTTTTTAAAGTCACCTGCCCCATTACAAGCCTAGTCAGTAACAGAATGAGCAGAATCTGCCACCACCACCACCCTGTCATCACCTCCAAGCACTAAATTGTGAAACAGAAATATAGTGTATAAATACATTTCAGTAGTCTAGCCTGTTTCCATGGTCTATTTCCTTACCCTCCCATTTCCACATGCTTCTCTTTTAATAGGTTTCTTTGTTTATGCAATAGGACAGAGTAGTACACCCATCTATTCAAGAGTAAATACCCGACTCCATGACAGTGAGGGCCTCCCAATAGGTCATGTTCACACAGGAGAATTAGAAGTCCAGATGTGTTTACAGTACACCAAAAGCCTCAGATGAATTGTTGAAAGTGAATTGGTCAATCCAGGCTTCAGAATGCATCCAAATGACTTAAGTACTGATATTCAGACATAGCTACCATGCCTGTCCCAGACTTTTGAAGGCAGTTACTATCCCCTGGCTCTTCAGTGTGCTATACCAAATAAGTCTGGACTCAGAGTTACTAAAAAAGGTAGGAAAAGCCAAAGAGTATCCATATTAAAGCCACCATTACAATTGCACCACTATACTAACTAGCATCCATGAAATGACATAGCATGAGAATTAGGCTGTTCCCTCATTTAAATGTTGTATTTCCTACCGTGAGGTACATTTCTGTGCAGGGTAAAGGAAAATTTATTCTCCTCCGTGTCAGTCTATGGAGAGAAGAACTCTGACTTAAATGCATTTTAGTACCTTTCAACCAGGACTACAGTCACTTAAATTTTCCTTCAAGGAAGAATTTAGAATTGCCAATTTGGGTCAATGATTCCTGCTACAGGACAATTTATAGTAGAGTCAGTCTACTTGTTCATACAGTGAATTTATAAAATCAAAAAACCGCTGTACTACATCAAGTATCTGCCTTGCTGACTACCAGTGGCAAGTCCACTACTGCCTACTCAGCAACATAGGTTAGAGTAGAGCTTTATTTTGCAGCATCTTGTTTTTATTGCTAAAAACTATTTGCATATCTAAGTAGATGTATAAATCAGATTACAGATGGATTTTCAGGAAGAGGTGGGCATTGTTTTAGTAAGAGCAACATTTAAGTTGGTGAATTTGAAGTTAGATGAAACATTAAGATTGTTATTACATCACTCCTTTGGGCAAAATCCAAATATTTAACACTACAGGTATGTTCTAGGAGCCAGCTATCCCAGAGACAATCATTACAGACACATTCAATAGTTCGAGGGCTTTCCTTTGTGGCATGCAGCTTGAAAAATTAATTTTATCTGCATTAGAAATATGATCTGTAGCATCACGTTTTCATATCAATTAAACAGAAGGTGTTGTGTATGTTGGAACCTTAAAAACCACTTGTTGAATACTGAAGTACATGAAAGACAGGCCCCCTAGATAAAAATCAAAGTTTCAGACTAGCAGCAACTTGGCAAGCTTTAAAACCATAAAAATCTAACTTTTTTTAATTGAACTCTAAGTAGTGTGTCCCCTTAATCAGTGCAGGAGAAAAAATATTTATTGAACATAGCAATTAGTTATATAATTTGCTGTTCATACAAACTCATGTTGGTATTGCAATGATGGTTAAGGAAGTTTTAGTTTCCAGTCCTTTTGAAGTTTCTGGTATGGATAGAAAAATTACAGTTACATATTAACCTCTTCTTCCTCAAAATAAAAGTTAATTACACAAAAAAAAACTTGGCAAGCTTTTGTGTTTTCAAAGTCGAAGTCACCACTGTAGTTTATTGTGCAGTGCAGAAGTGTTTTGACAACTGACCTTACTAGAAAATTGTCACTCACTTTTCTTCAGAAGTATGATAGTGTTTGCTGATAACATTTATCAGCAAATATTTATGCTTCTTATGAGAAAACCGAGTATATCAAGAGTAATTTTCCTTTTCTAGATCAATATGGTAACACCTTGTTCCTCTAACTCAGTTGATCTCAATTTCCCATATCTAGGTCTCCCATCTAGCTAGGACCCCCTTCCCTTTAACAATACTGGCCAGGCAGCCAGGAACACCTTATACCTGACTGCAACCTCAGACAGAGCCTGTGACCTAGATTTCAGTTTTCAGAGACATGTTCAGGAAGCCTCAACATAATTCCCAGTTTTCAAGACAAAGTCTTAAGAAAGTTTGTGTTATCAAATGGCATAAAGACATGTTAAAGCTCAAGAGCAGAAAGGCTACCCATTGCTTAAGAACTGCTAAAGTTGTGTGTGAATACATTTGTGTTGCATAATACAACAGTTGCAAGAGACAGAAAAACAGGTTCAATTAAAGCAGGTTTTAATCTGTATTACAGAACACATTAGGTAACCAGTTTTGAATATAAGGAAAAAAAACCAGATACAATAATGTACTTTTCAAATATCCTCTACACATTTAGATGTAGCTGCTAAGTAAGATAACTAGATAACTTCCTAGGTCTTAATATCAAGTTTACCAAGCAGCATATTACAAGATTAATAAATTGCTAAGCCATGTGGCTGTAGCTACACTCTACTGTATTGAAGGAAACAGTGTTGAACACTCACATCTGTAACATAACACAAACTAATTTAGTATAGGACATAATATTGGATATCACAGGAGTTAGGATTCCAAGACTAGATTTTTAAATAGAATGTTCATAGCCACCAATAAACTGGAATCTACATAATCCAGACAACTCCTGTAAAATGGTTCACTACCCCACCACAATCCAAATCTTAGACTCTCCAGTAAACCATTAGACGCATTCAAACCAAAGTGAACTGTAGGTCTATTTAGAGGCAGATTATCCACATCTCTTCAATGGCTTTGTCCATCTAAGACCTTCTCCCCACCTGCCCCTTCAACCACATACATAAATGCTTTTCATGAGAGATTTGTAAGAAGTACACCTCTACTCCAATATAATGCTGCCATCGAGAGCCACCCTCCCCCCCACCAAAAAAAAAAAAAAAAACTTACCACATTATAGGTGAAACTATATTATACTGAACTTGCTTTGATCTGCCAGAGTGCGCAGCCTCACCCCCCAGGCACTGCTTTATCGCATTATATCCAAATGTGTGTTATATCGGGGTACAGGTATATAAAGAATACCAGAGTAAACAGTCTGCTAATGGGTTTAGTGCCATAAAACAAGTTTGTTGGCGAGTCAAGAATTGATCTGAAGAGTGATTAAAACGGAACAGGAGTACTTGTGGCACCTTAGAGACTACAATTTATTTGAGAATAAGCTTTTGTGGAATCCACAAGCTTTTATGGAATCCAGCTAGACTAGAAATTATAGGCAACTACTAGGTCTGCTTCAGTTGAGGCTCAAGGATTTAGCCTTTAGTGAGAAATCAACATTTGACTGAATGTGTTTTATCCACTAGTTACAAGATTATTGTAGCTAAAAGCTGCAAAATATTTTCAGTTTACCTTGTTCATGACAGTATTCTAAATTAAGTTTCACTGACCCCCCCTACGTAGCCACTCTTGGAGAAATCCTGATCAAGGAGCAGAAATAATTTAAGATGCATTAAAAAATTCATGACAAAAATTTGGAGAGGTTATCAGAAACTGAAGTTTGCCAATTTCAAAATAGTTAAGTTGATAACATCCTGCATGTCAAATAGAACTATTCCCCTATAGTGATGTAAACCAGAACAGTACTGTGCTACTGCATAAAAATCAGAAGTGGAGAAAGATTAAATAAAGTTGTCCCATAGAAATTTGGAAGTGTAAGTGGCGGATTAGAAGATTAGATTTAAAAGTATTTAACAGCCTAAGATTTAAGTTTAAATGAATCTGACATCTTTAAGGAGCTTCACTGGAAAGGTAAGTAATCATATCCTGGGCTAAATAAGTTAGAGGCAAGATACAGGTTTTTTGTTTTGTTTTTTTCCAAGGGAGTAGTCTTTCTACATTAACCCTTATGCAAAACAACTAGCCATTAGACAAACTGAGAAACAGCCCTATTTGTTAGACTCTATTGGCAAGAGCAGTAGCAAGGAAGATGTAAGATTTGTACCCTAGGTGTTTCTGAAAGCCAGTTCCAATCAGTTTTCATTTGCTCAGATTTACTAAAGCCATTCCATTTCAGCCAATGGCCTAGATAGAATCAGATTCAAATGAAAACGAAGTACTTATCTAAAAAAAGCTTCCTTAAATATTTGCACTGAAGTGTGAAAACAGTATAGTGCCTTTTTGAGCAGTAAACTAAAATGACAGACCCGGAAAAAAAAAAAAAAAAAGAAGTTTTCCACAAAAGCAGGACTTCACAGAAGGCAACAGTGCCCACTAGGCTTTGCCACTGTGTCTCAACCTGGAATTAGAATGTCCCCTCTACAGGTGAGGGGTTAGTTCTGTCTCCACACTCATTCAATCGTTTGATTTTCTGTTAACATTGCTCAACTGGCTGACTAGTGCAGACTGATGTGGTCATCTGCCTGCTAGGAACTGAACTAACTAAACTGGTTTCATACAAGTCTGGAAGACCAGTTGCTTTAGGTGAACCAGTTCCAGAAACTGGTTCACTAACATGTGTTCCCTCCTCAGCAATCCACTGTGGACAAGGTTTTTCAGTCCAAGGGTTCCCTTTACAATAGAACACTAAACTCAAGATGTAGCCTGAATCTTAAATGTCAAAACATTTTAAAAAAGGTGTTAAGACAGGGAAACTTAAAATGTTCACTGTCATCGGCAACCCAGAACCAGAAAGTGAACTTGACTTATTTTTCATGTTACACAAGCATCCAACAGTTAGCTAACTAAAAGGACTAACATTTTAAATACTTCTAACTTTCCTTGTATCTTACAATTTTAAATGTAAAGGAGTGTTTAGATTTTGCCAGGAAATTGAACAGTGACTCTAGAATTACACTTACCATCTTTTATTGCATCCAAGGTTTCAGGGAGACATTTTAAACAGGAAGTGTCAGGCAAGTAGCCTTGTAGGTTAACAATGGTACATAAACTTAAGGGTCTTGATATGAAGGAATTTAGGTAGAATTATTTGTGTAGTAGATTCTCTCAAGAGAAGCGTGAGAGCAACTAATCAGTAGCTATAAAAAAATGGAAGTTAATAACAGACTCTGCTGACAGCTAGGGGCCGGGGTAGGGGGGAGAAGAGAATAGAAGAAGAGAAAAGAATTGCTTTATCACTGAGTGAAAGTTCCAATGAGACTTGTTTCCAAAAAGGTTAAAGCTACTATTCTGGATCTTGTGGGGGAGGGGGGAAGGAGTTAGTAAATGTGTAGAAATATACTAGGAATGCTGTGAGGTACAACTCAAAAGGGAGACACTCCATTTTTGCTTTCATCCTTCCAGTCAAAGTTTCCTTTGCAGCACTCTTCTGTTCGTTTACTTACATGCTGTATTTCCTGCTGGCTGGCTCGGTAGTTTTTCTTGGTTAAATTGTCCACCAGGTAGCTGATTTGAGACAAGGCCAGCGAGAGCGAGTCAAGATTCATTGCTGGTTGGGGCGGAAGCAGGCGGCCGAGCCCGGCGCAAAATCACCATTATTCCCCTTTAGTCACCTCAGAGACAGGTTAATTTTTTTCCAATTAGCCTATATCTGTTCTGTGCTATTTCTTCAGCTCTTCTTTCCAAGTGGTTTTATTCTGTTCTGAAACATGGCACCTAAAAAGACAAAATAGCATTGCATTAGATTCAATTTGTGTTAGTTTACAAATATCTTCCAGAGATTTCTGAAATTCACTTAAGCCCATCACTGAAACTGGTATAGTATTTAACTAGCCTTGTAAGTTTCACAGAGTTTCTGAATCACTTCAAATGTAAACGCTTTTCAAAACTCTAGGAAGCTTAAAAACAAAATGCAGGAAAACTGTGTTAGGTATTTCTATTAAAACCAGAGTTGGGAAAATATATTTTCCTGCAGTGATGGAAGTTCAGCATTATGACAGCGTAAGAACCAGAAGGCTAATTTACTTTTTGTCCAAGAGGAGTGAAATGCGAAATAAATGGTGAAAAAGAATCAGTTACCAGGTTTTACAGTCTGAGGTACTGGTAACAAGGAATTTTATGATCTCCATAGCTTCCCTTTGATGTAAAGACATAGCATAATATATGGAACATTGTTTAGATCATTTCTCATGGTAGCCTATGTGCATGTGCCAATAGAGTGCAGTGCCCACAGAAGGAGTTTGTTACAGATTTGCTCCCAATTCAACCTTGTTTATGCAGCTCTCCAGCAACATCTGAAGGAAAAAAAAGCTCAAAATAGACAAAAGGGACACTAGATATTTCAACATCTGTCAGCAGTGCTAGAGACAAGGGGAACGACATACATAACACACGAGATACCACAGACAGCAAGAACCAGTGGTCAATCATTCCAAGCTTCAGACAAAAATGTTTGAAGAAGGACAATTCACTATTGGAAAGTTTTTGCAGTGTGCAATCTTAGTTTGCCATATGGATTACACCAAGCAATTGTAAACAGTAAATACAAGGATCTGCAATAAACTAACCCTAACATTTTATATAAACTGGCTTTCCAACCACAAAAGCAAAGCCTGACAGCTTAACAAGTTACTAAGACAGTATGAAATCTTACTTAATATGAAATCTGGCTTGTCAAGTTAAGGATTGCTAGTGGGGTAAAATTGCATCCCAAACCAAGAATGTGTACTGAAGAGAGTCTTCTAGCTCTTTAAGACAAATAGGAAATTGAAAGCTATACTGATAAAAAAAAAGACATCAATCAATAAGCACCATTCTAGCTTGAGAGTCACTGTATTGAAATGCCATCTGTCGAAAGTACACAAAAGAGAAGTCAAGCTGGCAACTTGCCAGGAATCTGAAGACTTCACCTTATTCAGAGTAAACATACTGCCACAAGGTACTGAGGAATATAGTCTGACCAATGTGCTCATACATACTGGGACATGTTTCCTTGGGCTATGTTTCAGCACCAAGAGGGCAGACACAGGGTGAATGTTTAGTATTCTGACTCCCATATTTGTAGCAACTCAATTTAGGAAGCCACTTCAAGAGATGTGGCCTTATCCAGAAGGGTTTTTCTGCCACACAAGAATTAAAGTTGGATTCAACAAAAATTATGACAATAGGCAACAATATCAACAAAGCTGAAAAAGCTGCACTCTTCACCTCTGCCATCTCAAATTTAACCAAGAATTTTCCCACATTTATATAAAGCAATCTCTTCCCCTTCAATTAGGATTACAAGTTACACCTCCCTGATATAACGCTGTCCTCAGGAGCCAAAAAAAGTGTTATCGTGTTATAGGTGAAACCGCTTTCTATTGAACTTGTTTTGGTCCACCACAGCGCTGCTTTACCACATTATATCCGAATTCGATATAATATGACCAGATAACACACGGGGAAGCAGTGTATGATGTTTACTTGACATTGGCTTTATGCTTGGAGTGGGAGTACATACACATGGGGCTGGTCCACACTAGGGGAGGAAAATCGATCTTAGATACACAACTTCAGCTATGTGAATAACGTAGCTGAAGTCAAATATCTAAGATCGGATTACTCACCCGTCCACACCGCACGGGATCGATGTTTGCGGCTCTCCATGTCTATTCCGGAACTCTGTTGGGGTTGATGGAGTTCCGGAATCGATATAAGCGCGCTCGGGGATCGATATATCGCGTCTAGATTAGACGCGATATATCGATCCCCAAGCAATCGATTTTAACCCGCCGATACGGCGGGTAGTCTGAACGTGGCCATGGTTAGGCATTTTATGCTTCTCTGGTATCACAGATAGCTGACACTTCAAAGGACATGACCAGGTGATGCTTTTATGACTAAAACTAAGTCATTTGCTTCTGGGGCACAATTAGCTAGCTAACAACTGTCCATCAAAATGTAAATTAGTATTCCATACAGAAGCAGCATGTCAGCTTCTTCTCAATAATGCCTAAAATTAAAGGGGTTGATTACATGTCACAAAAAATGTTAGGTTTTGTAGTCAGATCAGGTTTTGGTATTCTGGTAAAAGCTTAATTGGACTAGCTAACTAAAAGGGAAAAAATGTTTAAAAATCCAACAGTGTAGGTTGATAAAGAACTTAAAGCTACTCTTCTGCTGTATTAGAAAAGCCCACATTTTTACTGCTGCCTTATGCTACAAAAATAACTATTGCTGAAGCCTGTGTGTATGACCCAATTGCCACCATTTATGTGGGGAAAAAGAAAAAGCTCAGAAGTTAGGAGGAAACAAATCCCTAGAATTAAAAGACTTCAACTTCCAGAATCCTAAGAGACTTTCAACTTCTAAAAAGTGCCAGTTAACTGTACTGCAGAAGGAAAAATTTCAGACATCTAACATGTCTAACTAAAAAATTAGAGAAGTTCCTTTAGTTTTACAGTGGGCATTTGACAGGAGGATAATCTATTTACCCTATTTGGGGGTCTTTCATTCAGCAAAGGAACAAAAAGTGACTTAAGACCACAAAGACCATCAGCAGATATATACTTTAAAAAGGTAGTTTAAAAAACTACTAGAATACCACTTAAAAAAAAGTCTTTCAATGACTAGTATTCCTGTACAAGTCAAATGTATATTCTTCAAAAGTTCTCACTGTGCACACAGAGGCAGCTTACTGGCCCAACAACTGTACAGCTTGAGAAGTTTCATACTAACCTAGTAGATATATAGCAGATGGGGAATGGCCACCAGCAAGGTCCAGCACTGTGCCATATTAAGAAGTTGAGCTCATCAGCAAGATGCCAGTAAGAATTGATCACCCACCCTTTATGAGAATACTTGGATTCCACAGTGATTGCTATGGTAAGGTCTAGGAACAGCACTCTACCTAGATTTTTGTTCATGAGTTCTATTTTTGGGCAGCTAGTACCAAACCGAAATCTGAAAGATCCCCCTGTGGAAAGTGAGAAGGAACTCTTCCTCAGGCCAAGGGTCACCACTATACCACCCAAAACCCAGTTTGTATTTTTGGGCCCTCTAACCACATGGCTCCAGCAACTAGTTCCGCTGCTAACAACTTTCCAAAGAGCAACCTATAAGGTGACATGGTTCTTGCTTTCATCACCTGCTATGCAGTATCCTGTGGACAGCAGTGAAACTGACCACAGCTTTGTTAGCTTTTCTAACAGGGCAGAGGGAAGCTAGCAGCAACACAAGGAACAGGAAAACAAGGGCTTACTTTATGAGGAAGTTGATAACTTAACCCCTTCCCAACATTTCACTCACCAGTACAAGCATTCCTACTTGCAAGTCTTGAACAGCAGCATCTGACAGTATCATATAGTAATCAAACTCAGGATCTCAAATTTGGCTTTCATTTTAAAGTCAGCAGTATTTGAAAATGCCTGAGGTGATACTGTGGCTCAAGGATGAAATACAGTACTAATGTATTGTACATTAGTACAGTACTGTAAGTACAGTTCTAGGAAGGAGCCTCATCTCAATGCTCTAAACACATCAAGATATAAAGCATGTGTAAGGAAGGGTGGATTATATTTGTTACAAGCTTTTGTGCTTATTCCCATTACAAGACACAGCCCAGAGAACTTTAAGACAATTATGTCAACTGCGAAAATACCTTGTAAACTCTTCATCATTATACCTTTATAAAAGGACATAACAGTTGATAAGATTAAGAAAATTAATGCAGTGCTTAGGGAAGAGCCTACACAAGTTGACATGTCTTGCACCACTCACTGAATGATTACATTTGGGTGAGTTTGAGTAGTAGAGAGTTCCAGGGGAAAATAAGTAAATATTTTAGACAAGTATATTATTGAGACAAGGTAGGTGAGCTAATACCTTTCACTGGACCAAATTCTGTTGATGGAAGCTTTAGAGATGCACAGAACTCTTCTTTGGGGGAAGGAAGCAGCGTCTGAACTAAATACAAGTTGGGACAGATTGCTAAGCAGAAGAGGTAAAGCGTACTGGAAGCCACCACTTGAAATAAAATGGGCAATTAGGGGTCAAATTGTTATGCACAAAGGATTTGAAATGGGCAATTAAGGGTAGCAGATAGTGCAGATGTGTTACAAGTTGTAACACGCTACGCATAAGATTAGTGTCCCCGTCAAGTCCATAGCTTTTGGTGTCTAGCAGAGTTATGAACCGACGTTCCTGGGCTTGCCTTTTGAAGGTGCTGTACAGGTTTCCTTTGAGGGCGAGTACTGAAAAATCAGATATGGAGTTATCACATTGTGCTATCGCATTATTTGCCCACAGGTGATAGTGGTTTTTTTTAATCATATTTCTGTGCAAGCTCCTTTGAGAGCATAATGATGGTCTGATTTCACCCACACAGTTACTGGGGATTTGATGCCCTGGATGAGGTAACCACATGTGATAAGCATATGATACCCTCCCCACACGTTTCAAGATTCATAGTTCCTACACATTCTTATCACATGTGGTATAGCTCATCCAGAGCATCAAATGCCCCAACAACTATGTGGATTACATAAGACAAACCACCACTACACTCTCCTCCGATCCACACAAGACCTGATCCAAGATTAGTTGCTTTCAACCTGGGTTGTCCTTGGTTACCCAAAAGGCTTTCACCTGGGCTGGTATCCAACCACTTTGCAATGAGGACCAGAGGATAAGCCACTCAAGTGCTGATAGCCCTCCAATGCCTTCCCACCATCCCACTCACTCCCCATGTTCCCAGCAGGACAGACAAGCTCTTCTACAATTCACTAGAGTGGCTCAGCTTACTACAGCACAAAGAGCCATTGTGACATGCCCACAGGAGTCCTGACATGCAGATGACCAATGCAGCACCAGGACACAGTAACTCAAGTATGGCCTAGCTTGTCTAGGGGTACGTCTTCACTACCCGCCGTATCGGTGTGTAGGAATCGATTGCTCGGGGATTGATATATTGCGTCTCATCTAGACGTGATATATCGATCCCTGAACGCGCTTATATTGATTCCGTAACTCCACCAACCCGAATGGAGTTGCAGAATCGACAGGGGGAGCCGTGGACATCGATCCCGCACTGTGAGGACAGCGAGTAATTCGATCTTAGATACTTCAACTTCAGCTATGTTATTCACGTAGCTGAAGTTGCGTATCTAAGATCAATTTTCCCCCGTAGTGTAGACCAGCCCTAGGTGCGAGCAGCCAACCTCAGTGATAGTCACCTATGTTAACTCAGCAGGGAAGACATACCCGGAGAAGTCCATCACTTTACTCAGCAAGAAAGAATGTCATTATGTCAACCAGTTACGGTATGTATCTAGTAATTTTTCACACTTAAAAGACTTCAGTGTCAGAGTGCAGGCAGATTAAAAAATTTTATTAAAGTGAATGTTTGAAATGAAATACACACAAGTTGAGAGGGAAGGTACTGTATTTCTGGGTCATGCTTGGGTTATGCGGGGGTTACAAATATCGTTTGCAAGGATGAAAAGATTCATACATATCGCATAACCAGCATAGACCCAGATTGGGGTGCAAGGGTTTTTTAAAGTGTCAGTGGATAAGTGGGCTCGGGTATGCCACCCATAGAATGAATAAGGAGTCCAAGTCAGTAACAGTGTAGCAGATAAGTACATGGGTAGGGTGCGTCCCTTGGTCTGTCGGGGAAGGAGGTGGGTTATTTCCCTGGTCAGCAGTCTCAGTTACTCGTATTAAGCTTGATCCTAGTCAACTACAGACAAGTTCTCCAAAAGCCATTTTAACTAATCAAGAGTGCCTTATCTTCTAAAGAAGGAAAAATTCAGTAAGAGTCCCTGGTCTTAAGTAATGCATGTGGAAAGCTGCCTTTTTCTCACTGCCACTTCGAAGAAGTCTCAATAGTTTAAAATTTCTGTGGCCCAGATATGACTTACTTGGCCTATTCTACAAATTAGACTAACACAGTTTAAGTGATCATATACCAAAGTGAAGAATCATTCACAGGGCAGAAAAAAAGTCAGAATTGTGGGTTGTAAAATTCATGTTAGTTTTTGTATGACAACTTTTAATCTATGAAGCTGAAAGCTTTATGGCAACTGAACAACAAGGCATTAGAAGTCATAGTTGATGAAGATGATGTTTTGGAATTTCCTCATTAGCAGTCTTCTTACAAGTCTGTTAAACATGGAAGTTGCAGAACATTATGAAGAAAGGACTTCTAGAATACTGCATTCGTTTAGCTAGCCATCAAGAGGGACAAAGTGGTTTTTATTCAGCTGTAATGTTTAAACAAGACTGGCTAGAATTTAACAGGCAAGGAAAGCCATTCTCCTTGAATGTTACATTGCAAAACTCAGTGACCCATTAGGACAATCAGATTGCACTCCTTCACCTACAGTAACTAAAATAATCCTAGATGCACTATATCTTGAAGTAGATGCAAGCAAGGTGAACAGGCTCAGCCCAGGAGACATTTTGATACAAGCCAATTTTATCAGCATATTTAAAGTTTGAGTCCTGCAAATCTGCAGACCATGTTTGCAAATGGGGTGCAGATACAAATTTCGTATCCACGCAGGATTTTATAAAGATATAGGTTCCTATGTTACAAGGGGCACTACTTTCATTAACAGATTCAGCCCTTCAGTCATCCTTTAAATGATTACCTTCATCTGTATTAGCACTTACCTATACTGACACACAAAGTATATAATTTTATTTCAAGTGGTACAGAATACCCAATTTAGTCTGCTTGTAAGTCTTGCATGGAATCATTACGCTTTCTAAAGAGAATGATGGGTATATCATAAGGATCTCCTGCAGCAGGTAACGTTTCAGTTGGTAATCTATGCAACTTTAGAAGTGCCTCTAATATTGTGGAATTCAGGTGGGCTATAAATACAAGAATAAAATTCTAGGCAAGAATCCAATAGTTTAGCAGTGAGAGCTAAAACTTCATTCTCCACAGAAAGTAGTTAGTATTCAGTATTGAAAAGGTTTTGCTATTCTATAAATCCAGTAAATTGAAATGCACTATCAGTTACTTTTCTGACACTTCAGCTGCATACAGTAGAAGCACCTGGCAGTTCACTTGTGTGTGTGCTTTACCACTGAGGAGGGTGAAGTGAAAATGTTTCTAAAGTGCTTTGAAATACTTCAAGACAAGAGAGACTCTACAAACAGAGGTCTTGAAAAATTCCTAAAAAATTCAAATGAGCCATTTTAAGGTGTCAGACATGCATTTCAAAAGCCTTAGTCAACCAACACCTAACCTCCAACTTTTATGTTACCATTTTATCAGAGTCAAAAAATGTGAGGCCATTACAGGTTCTATAAGATACTGCATAAGGAAACCGTGAAGACCAAAATTACTGAGCTCGTTTCTGGTGGAATATTTTCATCTTGTCCTCCCATCAAAGCCATACATAAGTAGAGTTTAGGAAGCATTCTACTAGTGCCTCAAAAGACTCAGTTAGGGAAGAAACTGGAGGTATGCTTCAAAGCTAATTTAGACTACAAGATAGTTACTACTTAAACATTTATGGCAAGAGAAAACTCACTGCATAAGCCACATGGATGACAATTTAAATACATTACTGGGAAATTTTAATCATTCTTTCCAATATAGTAGGGTGGATAAAAATCAATGATTTTTTTAAAAAGTTTTTTGATAAAATGCTTTGAGGAAAAAGCCATCTAAAGATAGTTTTAATTAAGATACATTTAGCTCAAAAAGAGATCACATTATAGCTCAAAGAGATCTCATCATGAAACAGGGATTATAAAGTCTCATACTATAGTATGAGACAATACATTCATGTAATGTTTAAGAAAAGTTTTGTAAATGAGTTCCAACAGTTCATGGATTAGGGAACCAATCTATGGGGTTCCAGGGGCTTCTGCATAGAAAGATTAAACCTAAATAATCTATCGACCCAATGGGACTCTGTGTTCAGTCTAGAAGATACCATCAGAGATGCTTAGTTTTGCAGTTCTCAGACTGTGGATTTGTGTCTCCAGAGATAACGTTTGTTAACAGTAAAAATGTTTTTAAATAAATATACAGAGGTGAGAAATAACAGACCTCAATCCAACTGTCCCTCTGCAAATTTGTGTACAGAGTTCATCCCTTACCTCTCTCTAAAAGTGCAACGTTTCAAAAAGTTCAGTGATAGATTGTTGGGGGCAGAAAAGATCTGGACAAGGAGAAGTCTGGATATAAAATGTGAGAAGCGAGGGACAGGCAGTAGAAACAAAAGTGAAACTGAGCAGCATATTCCAGAAGTCTTGAGGTCTTTCTGAGTGTAGCCTTCATTGATGTGAAATCTACCATACCATTCTCTCACTAGAAGGGAAAACCTATAATGGCAGCAGTCCATAAAAGGGATCCAGTTCGTGAATAAGAACCATTCAAGAAATGTTTGCTGATGTTTCAAAGAAAGTCACACCAGTGAACTGGTGGAAGTCACTTAAGCACCTGGATTCAGAGACTGTTGAAGTGATAATCTCACTTTTAACAGCAGTAGCTTCTTCTGCCACTGTAGAAAGAATATTTTCTTCCTTTGGACTAATTCATTCCAAATTGAGAAATTGTTTGGGACCTGAAAAAGCAGGAAAGGTTGTTTCTCTTTTCCAGATTATGAACAAACAGGAAAATAAAAGTGAAGATGACTGAGTTGGCTGGAGAAGCCAATATTTTACGTTTCTAATGTTGACCTAGCTGAGAGTTGATTTTTGTTTTTATATTTCATTTAACTATTTGAGTTAAAAAACAAAAACAAACCTGATTTTAAAAACTTGAATGTAACTACATTCAAAAATTCATATGCTTGTTTGTTAAAATACTATGTTTGCTGTTGCAGAAAAAAAATCCAGAATAGATAATGTTGTTGTTTTAGTTAAATAAAACAATTTAAATGTCTGTCTGGTGATGTTTTCCCCCTAATACAGTATGGCAAGAAAATCCTCCAAATATTAATGATCGACCTGTTGAATTGGAGATAGTTCACCTCCCAATGATTTCATAAACATCTGCTTCAATTACCTTTGGTAAATGAAATAACCAAACTATCATTCATTTTCTGATATAGCTGTAAAATCAATCTGAAAAGAGTTCAAAATAAATCACTTTAAAAATGTATAGGGTGTACCTTTGAAAAATGAAACCTACATCTGAGTTGTGAAGAATATGTATTAAGGTTATAACAACCAACAAGAATGCACTTTTATGTAGAAAACTATGATTAAATCACTAGTCAGGAAGACTCGATTTTAAACACCCTGGAACAAGCTTAATATTTTGTCTAGTAATTCTCACCACAACCCCAAACAGCTTCTCTCCAAATAGAGTTTACATTTACTTTACAGAATAATTTGTAGAAAGCAGTTTGTTAACTCAACTGGCACAGCAGTACTCAACTAAAGGTTTCATTAGATATTCAACAAGCTTTGGCATCCCTCCCTTATTTTAAGGTTATCAACTCCATTTAGTCAATATGATTTCAGTAGTCAACATGTAGCCCCACTCTTACATTTCAGCCACAAACTTTCCTAAATACACTGTCTTGCAATTGTGTGCTACAGGGCATTTAACTAGTTAAAAATACCAGTTTCCAGCCACTTTTGCATTGCGAGTGTTGAATGCTGGTGATACTTTTGTTCCCCAGTGTACTTACCTTTTGTTAGTGTCACAAATCAAGAACGTGAACAACATTTAGGTAGTGTATATACTGTACAGCAGTGGTCTTCAATCTGTTTATGCACAAGATCACTTTTTCAATTTAAGTGCAACCCAGGGGCTACCCTGACCCTTCTGAGGCCCCATCCCACTCACTCCATCCTCCCTCCCTCACTCACTCTCCCCCACCCTCACTCACTTCAAGCAGGCTGAGCTTAGGGAGTTGGGGTGCAGGGCTGGGTTGGGGCTGTGGGAGGGTACTCTGGGCTGAGCCTGGGGCAGGGGTGCAAGCTCTGGGACAGTGTTTGGGTGCAGGATGGGGCTCCAGTCTGGGGCAGAGTATTTGAATACAGGAACGGGTATGGAGTGCTGACTCTGGGAGGGGACTCAGGTAGGGGGTGCTGGCTCAGGGCTGGGGTGCAGGCTCCCACCAGGCAGCATTTACCTCAGGCGGCTCCAGGTTGGCAGCATAGCGGGGCTAAGACAGGCTCCCTGCCTACCCCAGCCCCACACTGTTCCCGGAAGCAGACAGCATGCCTCTGCAGCCCCTGGAAAGGGGAATGTGGCACTGCTCCCCAGAGCTCCCATTGGACACAGATTCCCTGTTCCCAGCCAATGGGAGCTGCAGGGGTGGTGCTTGCAGGCAGAGCAGCATGGAGACCCTTGCCCTTGCCCCCTCTGAGTCATGCTGGCCGATTCTGGGGGCGACGCAGTGCCATGGCACACAAGGAGCCTGCCTTAGCCCCACTGGCTTCTAGTGGCCAGAGATCAGAATCGACTGTCAGAGGCGCCAGGATCAACCAGTCGATTGCAATCTACTGGTTGGTGACCACTGCTGTAGAGCAACCAGGATACACATTTATATCCTATTTGCCTCCAATTTAACAATGCAGTTTGAAGTTCTCCCTAGACAGTGTAGTTAAGTTTACAATATATAGGATCTACCTTCCCTGACCAGTGAAGACTGATTAGAACTCTTTTTTCCTACTAAAAAAAGTAGTTAAAACTACTGATAAGTGTTAAGTGCCAGAGCCTTAAAGGAGAACTGGAACGATTAATTATAAATACACAATTTAGTTAATAAGTAACACTAAGAAAACAAACTGAATCTTGCTAGAACACAGGAATACTCTACTCAACAAACTACACTTCCCATTTATGGAATTCCCTGCACTTTGGTTTATTGATGGGCATTTACTAGAGTACAAGGTTTTGATTATTTTTCTTCAGTAACAGTAGTTATAAAATTCCTGTTCTACTGCCTTCAGTACAGTCCATCTATATAGCTAAAACGTGACCAACTCAGCATCTCATTTCTATCAACTCCAGATATTAAATACAATTTTAAAGTAAATACTGACTAGAAGAATGGACAAAAATAAGTCTAGGGAGAAGGATGGGGCAGACTCGAGACAGGGGTTGTCTGGCAACAGGATGAGGGTCAGAAATTTAGACAACCATATTTATAGGGATATGGAGTGGAGGACAATACTGAACCAAGATGCAGGAGTGGGATGGAAAGCACATTTCTGCACAGCTATCAAAGGCTGCTTCCTGTTTACAAGGCAATTACCTCATCCAGGCTAATTCTGCATTTTATTCAATCCAAGGTATAGTTACCTTGGAATCAGGAAGCCTCCTGAAGTTACTTCTATGTATCAAGAATGAACTGTCGTACACTTCTCTTTAGAAATACCTGTATTTCACTACCGGCTTAATAATCTGACAGCAGCTGTTGTCTTTTCATGCTTTCCACCATAGAGTCCTTGAAGCTGAGCTCAGAAAGCATCTGCATTATCTGATCACCTGACAAAACTGGGGACTTCTAAACTAAGTTGCGCGTTCCATGTACTAAGTCTATATTTGTCTGTCACAGTATCACCTTTTATTTGTTCATTGTATTTAAGGCCCTTGCACATCACCTCACTCCTTTTGAAGTCATATACGCTGAACAAAATCTTCTGCAATTTGTTAGTTAGCTGGCAGTCACCTTTTAGTTTCAACACCTAAGAAGGGGAGGCTATTACGCAAGCAATGAACGCCCGTTTCAAGAGAGCTATTTTTAAAAAACAGTTTACACTAAGTTACTACAATTACACTAAGTTTTCTAGTTTTGAACTAAAATGTTAGGACTAAGCAACTGCTCATCACTCAAGTTAACTGGATGATAGCATTTACAAATATTTCTTCCTTGCTAATGAATAGCACAGCCACTTCTGGTATGCTGAAATAATTCATAATTAAAGATCTTGTCTACATAGTACTTACTGTATGACCATGTACTCCATTTTTATGCCTTTACTTTTCATCAGCCAAGGTAACATAACCTTGTCTTGTAAATGTTGGGATTTTCAAAACCTCCTTTTACTTGGCTTTTCAAGAATCCATGTCAGGTCAGGGCTACCAACAGTGAACAGGCTCTTTAAGTTAACCAGCAGCCTACACCATCTTTTCTGTTTCCAAAATCCAAACAATTTTGCCTTTCAAGAGATCTTCAAAGTTTTACTGTGATCAAGCAAGTCTACACAGCAGAAGCAAGGGGAAAATGCTACAGATTCTGGCCTCAATTTAGATTGACCAACGGTTTATTTTAATTCTAACTTAATTTCCCCAAGAAAAACTTTTCTGAAGCCAGAACTGCACTTTGGATATTGTGACATATTTAAGATATTCAAGGCTTTCATTCTACTTCACACTAGGGCAGTGGTGCTCAACCTATGAATTATTGTGGACGGCATATGCAGCTCTCTATGCTTTATGTGGATCACATCCACGTAATAAATACACACTACATATCTACCCTGATGTAACACTGTCCTCGGGAGCCAAAAAAAATCTTAACACGTTATAGCTGAAACCACATTCCCAAACTTGCTCTGATCCACCACAGTACGCAGCCCCGTCCCCGAACACTGCTTTACCGTGTTATGGCCGGTCATGGGGTAGAGGTGTACTTGTATGACCCTGAGGATGCACATGGACCACAGCTGTGTGCTGACCCGGCCACAAGCAGCCCACAGGTTGAGAACCAGTGCACTAAGCTATAAACAAGCACCATTTGTGATTTCAAGTGTGTTTAAGTGACGAGAAGGTTCTTGATAAAGCTGTTTTTTAATAGGGCACTTACCATAAGAGGTAAGTGACAACAAAATAATTCATGTTTTGAACTGCAACTGAGTAACCAGCGAGTTTTATTTCTGTATTTAGCCAACATCACAAGTAGTCTACCAAGAAGAGAACAAATGTAATTGCTGGCTGGAATCAATCAGTGAGGGACAGGTATTCAAAGACCCAGTCCAACCCACTTCAAACCCAGTAACTCATGGGGATCCAAAAGGAGTCCAAGGGGATGTGGTAGCTTAAGTCCATCCCTCCCCCCGCCCCAACAGGGAAGAGGCAGGTTGTCCTAGGCTCCCTCCTAAAAAGCCCCTTGACCCTGGTGTCTCAAAGAGCCGAACCCCCGGAGAAAGGATAAGTTTCTGACATCCCTCACGAAAGACTGGGGAGCTGGAGTCCAGCCACTCCCCTCCTCCCGAGAGCCCCAGCCCGCGCCCCTGAAGCCAGGGCGACTGGCCCAGCACAGATCGCCCAGCCCTGCACACTGTCGACCCCCGGAAACGGCTGGGCCTCGGGGGCCTCCACTCGGGCTCCCCCTAGTGGGAGCTTCCAGCCGGGCTTAGAGGCCCCACCACCCCAAGCCCACTCACCGCTCCTGCTTCCCCCTCTCCCTCAGGACGGGTGCCGGGCTGTCCTGCTCCCGACTTATGGAGTGCCCCTCTACAGGCCCGGGCTCCCGGCCCCCCCAAATTCCGAGTCACGTTCCAGACTGGGCCCCGAGCGCCTCAACACCGTCCCGAGCCCCCCGCAAGCCTGGGGCTACGCCAAGCCTCATCCTTCCGGTCGGCTCCAGCTCGCCCGGCCCCACATACCCTAGGCCCAAGGCTGGGCCCGGGCCCGGGCCTCAGTACCGTTGGCCTGCTCCCAAGTGTCCAGCCCAGGGCCCCCGCCGCGGCTCTCACCTCAGACAGCAGGGCTGGAGGTCGCGGGGCCAGAGCAGGCGCCTTGTTCAGCCTCCTGCGCTTTTATCCTCTCTCAGCTTCTCGGCTCCGCTGGTTTCAATACAAAATGGCGGACGGGGTCGCGCGCTCACGTCGCGGCCTTTCCCCTCCCCAGTCCCCTCGCAGCACGCCAGGCACAGGGCGGGGACGCGGCCCTCCGCCCCTGCGTATGCGGATTTCAGCCAATCACAATCCAGGCAGGCAGCACGGGCGCCTGCGCTCGTGGGATCCGCCCA
The DNA here is from genome assembly GCF_007399415.2 of Gopherus evgoodei. Classification (NCBI taxonomy): domain Eukaryota; kingdom Metazoa; phylum Chordata; order Testudines; family Testudinidae; genus Gopherus; species Gopherus evgoodei. The sequence continues at coordinate 6,325,189 of NC_044333.1, read as the reverse complement.
ATCAGCGACTGGGGTTCATTGGGGAAGAAATGGGAGCGCTGAGTTTCCTGCCCCAAAGCAAGAGCTTTACGCTGATTGGTTAATGGGATGGAGGCCTTCCTCCCTCCCGTCTGCAAATCAAAGGTCAGGGTTCTTGTGCCTAGGAGATGTGGCCAATCAGCGTTCGGTGAAGGCAGCGGAGCTCACAGGGTCTGGCCAATGGAAGAGGAGCGCGGCTGGGCGAAGAGGAAGGGGAAGTAAAGGAGGCCGCAAAGGGCGAGAGCGGGGTCAGTGGGGAAGAGGAGTGGCTGGAAATGGAAGGGGCTGCCTAGCCCCAACTTGAGGGACAACATCTCCTGCCCGATACCCCCGTCAGGTGCTACCTAATGGTGCAGTCCACGCGCCTCCTTGAGTCTCTGCTTCCTGGTGTAAGTGTAAGTGCGCCCAATGGTAGATGGGTAGAATTCTCCCTCTCCCCCAGCAGCGACACAATGGTACGGTCCAGTCCGCAACCCCTTTTCTGTCCCCACACATGCGCGCTCTCCTCGCCCCACCGTTCCATTAGTGGTATGGCTCAGTTGCATTTTTCCTCTTCATACCCCCGTGAGGTGTTATGCAATGGTACAGTCCAACTTGCTCCAGCCCCCTCGCCTTTTGTGTCACATGACGCCCCTGGCCACTTGCTCTGCACATGGCAAAGGCCTGGAGAAGCTGGTGAGCCAGGGCAGGTGCCTGCTTGGGTCAGGCAGTCGGTGTCTGGTGTGCACCTCTGCAAATCAGGAGTCACTCCTGAAGGCAATGGGAATGCACCACCATGAACTAGAGACCAGAACCACCCACAGCCAAGCAGGCAGCAGCACCTCCTTCTGCCTGGCCTACCCCACTCACAGACACGCATGGCTTGGGCTGGAGGCTGGTTCCTAGCAGAAACATGGCTACTTCTTAGCCATCTGTGGATCCACAGCGAGTGCACAGGGCAGCCTAGGGTGACCAGACAGCAAGTGTGACAAATCAGGACAGTGGTGGGGGGTAATAGGTGCCTATAGAAGAAAATGCCGAGACAGTGAGCTGTAGCCCACAAAAGCTTATGCTCAAATAAATTTGTTAGTCTCTAAGGTGGCATAAGTACTCCTGTTTTTGTGGATATAGACTAACATGTATGCTACTCTGAAACCTATAAAATAGGCACATCTGGTCACCCTAGTGCAGCCCCCACATCCTGGGGAGAGTCAGACGCCTGGACACGGTCGTGTCACATTTTTCCATTAGATTTACGGAGATGCCAACAAGGAAAATAAAAAATAGTCCAACACGAGAGGAATGGTTCAAAAATATGGTAGGTGGTGGTTATGGAAAAATTAATGCATCAATTACATACCAAGCAAAATAGAGGACAAATTTGTTGCTATTTATTCACTACTCACACAAAGTATATTCACATCTGAAAAACCCAGCAGGGTTTTGACTATTAACATTTAAGAGACATGCCCCTTCTGTTAAATATGTATAATCAGAGATTTCAGTCCGTTTAAAAAAAAAGCATTAAAAACAAGAATATCACTCTGTAATATTGTAACACCCTATTAAATAGATCTGATTATTATATTACTGTATAATGTTTCTCTGAACAAACAAAGCTCACTGTTGTGTTGATTATTGTTTTTTCTCTATTTACTCCGCCAGCATTTGTAAACCTGTTAACTTTTTCCTCAGTAAAAAAAATAGTGTAATCAAAATGCCAGCAAGGACACCCATGACATGACATGCCTTACAAATACAGGAGAAGCTTGATATTATGAATGTCTGTCTTACAAACAACAACCAATTATATGAACCATTTTTCATGGGGAAAAAATCACGTAACAAAAGTGATGTCGATGAAGAACAAGTTAATGTCCTTTCACAGTCCAGTGATTTCAGTGCATTGACAATAGCTTTGCAGTGCTATGAAGGCTATGAAGAAGTTGATGTAGTGCAACATCCTGCATCTTGTGCACTGATCCTGCTGTAAGTTTGAGATGCTCAATTTCCTGAACTTTTTGATATTCTGAACTCAAGCCCCAATTTGCTCATAAAATAGTTTACACAGCTGAAGTACGGCAGTACAAGTTAAGAGAGCCACAGCCAGGGAGCTGGGCAGCTTAAATACCCACCTCCCCTGAACAGTTGCCCACCTTTACACTCCCCATTTTCAAATGCCTGGAGAAAAAAAGCAGAGTTCTGCAACTCAAATACAATATGTATTTGGAATCAGCAATACAATAAAGTAACAGAAACGGGTGGGAGCATGCAGTGCATTGCAGTTTGAATTTCGGGCCTTTGATGGGTGCACTGAAGTTGGCAGAATCATTGAATTGAAGGGCATAAGCATGCTGAGATGGGTATTATGATAGTAGCTGGCTAACACATGGAGAATGGTATTGTGTTGGGTGTGAATAGTACCTTATTATTTCCTTGCTCTTTACCACAGGCATTATGAACAAATATATTTGAGCAGTCTTGAGTCTTAATCAGGGGCGGCTCTAGGGATTTTGCCTCCCCAAGCACGGCAGGCAGGCTGCCTCCGACGGTTTGCATGCGGAGGGTCCGCTGGTTCCACAGCTTTGGTGGACCTCCCGAAGCTGCGGAACCAGCAGACCCTGGTCTTAATGAAAGCCGCCCCTGGTCTTAATGAAGAGGTTTTTTTGCTGGGGGAGGGAAGGATTTCTTACCTTTTTTTTTAATTAATTAAAAATGTAATCATGCAGCTAAGGACCCAGGGCAGGAAATTAGTTAACCATCTGGAGAAAGGGGTTAGCTGGGGAGTGGGGGAGCTAAATAATTCCATCTCCTTCATTTACAACTGCATGCCCAGTTGATCAAGCTTCAACTGACAATCCAGCTTCCAACGCTTGGCTTCCTGAAATGCTTTGAGCACCAGCTGGAGAAAGCTTAGGTGTCAGTCAAAGCCTTCCCTGCCATGGGTGTAACATTTTAAACTGAAGAGCTGTGGCTGTTTCACAGGCGTCCCAGTTTCCCTAGCCAACTCTGATCAAGGACCCTCAGCCAGCCTCTATTCCTTGCTTCACGTCCTAAGCAGGCCTGTTGTCCCTTCCACTGCCACACCCATGTTGTCCTGATTTTCTTCTTGTAAATCATACGCCTTTGTCTACACTGGGCAAGTTTTCCAAGACTTGGAATCTGTAAACCTGTTCGAATGTTTGGGAAAATGTCCTTAGTTTACTCAAGGCCTAAAGGCCTTAATTTCTGCACATGTGAAGTTTTATATTTGCAAACAGTTATTTACATAAAAATATATCCATATAAAAATACACCCATCTAAAACACATGCTTCAGAAACAGCCCAGTTGTTCCGTTGTTCCCACCCACTGTACTAAACGCAGCTGAGGGTCACTCTCTTTATCATCTCTCTCTTTATGAGCAGCACTCATCCCTGGAAGTCTTGAGCCTAGTTCTTACTCGTCTCAGTAGGCACTGTGGCTTATGCTTCACATTCCCAGCTTCATGCTGTAGTGGGTTGTAGCCCACGAAAGCTTATGCTCAAATAAGTTTGTTAGTCTATAAGGTGCCACAAGTACTCCTGTTCCCTCTGTGTTAGGACTCAGTCGTCTTTGTACAGCTCCACTCCATATTCAGCAAATTGATCTGTTGTCTCAATAAGTTTTTTGCTTGGAGGTGCCTGGGATTTTTCTTTTGGCCATTAATACAGAATCACTCTTTCAAGCTGTTGCAAGAGTGAATCTGTTGCATTTCTCATTTGAGCTTGTCAAGTTTTGCTTTAGAAATGAGTAGTACTTGAGTCACATTAACATAAGGGTTCTCCACCAGCCCCTTGCTTTTATTATTGATGGGGCTTTTGAATGCATGGCCATTACAGGCCATTACCTACAAGGCCTGTATTTCACATAACCTCTTTAATTCACAGTCTCATGCCATGGCTACACTAGAGAGTTGCAGCGCTGGTGAGAGGGTTACAACTTAGGATGTGGCCACACTTGCAAAGCACGGCCAGCGCTGCAACTCCCTGGTTGCAGCGCTGGCTGTACACCCAGTCGAGCCTCGGGTGTAGGGATTCCAGCGCTGGTGATCCAGCGCTGGTCAGCAAGTGTGGACGACCACCAGCGCTTTTATTGACCTCTGGGGTATAAGGAGGTATCCCAGAATTCCTGTCCACAACAAACCGGAAGAAAGGGAGAGCTCGGAGTTCAGCCAAACTGCTTATTTAAAAAACAAACACAGCTCCTGTTTGCTGAGCGAGCGAAGGCAGGCAGAGGAATTACTTTGGAATGTTCACAGCTGTTTGCTTGAAGAGAGAAACAGCACACTCACACGGCAGGGCGGGGGGGGGAGTCCGTGCTGAGCAGCTGCTTATCTGGTCTGACGGCTATTTAGGAGTACATAATTTGCATTTAGTGAATGAGAGAGGGGTGGGGGAAGGGGGTCAGAACTTTTAAAATGATTGAAGGTGGGCACTGTGTGTCTTCCAGTCCTTAGAACTTGCAAGGCAGGGAGCTGAGAACAGTGTCAACTCCAAAAATCCATTCTGTCTGTCTCCTCCACGCTCCCTGTCACATTCCACCCCACCCCCCTCTTTTGAAAAGCACGTTGCAGCCACTTGAATGCCGGGATAGCTGCCCACAATGCACCACTCCCAAATGTGGCCACACTGCAGTGCTGGTAGCTGTCAGTGTGGCCACACTGCAGCGCTGGCCCTATACAGCTGTACGAACACAGCTGTAACTACTAGCGCTGCAGAACTGTAAGTGTAGCCATGGCCTTAGACTATGCCCATCACTGTGGTATGTGGTATGTGGTCAAGTGCTGTACCGCAGCCTATCCCCAGTGCTGTCCCCTATCCTGTGCCTTAATTACCCAGTGACCTCCTCTGCTGAAACTCTGGTACAATTATACCCTTCTCCTCTTCCAGCCCTCATTCCGCTTCCATCCCTGTACTCCCTCCATAAGTCACGTCTACCTCAAAAGCGTGCATGGGTGACAGCATCCCTAGTCCACATCCAGCTGCAGACCAGCCAATGAGGGGGCTGCTGCTTGTACACCCTGAACCCGCCCCTTCCTGCCTCTAATTTGACTAACTTTTGACTACCTTGCAGTCCTTCTGAAAAGACTGCTTGGGGGCTGTGGCTAGTGGACCTGATTACCAGCCTGGGACAATCAGTCAGCCACCCCGGTTCCATTCCTAGCCCTTAGTTCAGGGCTCCGTTCATCCTTTAACACAAAACAAAAGCAATAGTCTTGGTTTTGTCTGAGTTGTGGAGCCCGCTGGCCTCCAGTAACTAAAAATAGGTCTCAGGGCCCAGGTCAGCTGATTCAGGCTCATGGGACTATAAAATTGCAGTGTAGCTGTTCAGGCTTGGGCAAGAGCCCTGGAGTCTCAGAGACCAAGCTCCAGTCCGAGTCTGATTGTCTGCACTGCCATTTTATACCCGTGCAGCTCAAACCTTGTGAGCCCAAGTTAGCTGACCCAGACCAGCCAGGGCCGTGCCATGGGTCTTTTATTGCTGCATAGACATATCCTAAAAAGGCTGGACCTCCCTAGCTGTGGAGAGAGGGGGGGCTGCGGGGCCTGCTCACCCTGTCACAGGTTGCTGCTGCAGCCAGAGGCAACTGTACTCAACAATCCAAGGTTCCCCACGTAGCTGGAGCCGCCCCTTGTTTATATCCTCCAGATGGGAATCAGACTGACTCATAAGCTGCTATCTAGGTAGGGGGGCTAGGAAGGAAAGCCCTGCACCTGCCTGCTGGGCTTTCCTCCAGAACAGAACCACCCGCTTCCTGGCCCTCAAGAGAGTCAGACCACGATCCAGATCCCCAAACCACACCCCTCCTCTACCCTCTTGAAGCACCAATGCCAGTGTTTGTTCAGAAAACTTGGGTACAGCGGCCCATCACCTTTGAGAATCCCCATGGCCCTCAACTCACCCTTGAGCCTCAGCCAGTAGCCCAAAGCTTCTGAAAAGCATTGATTAGGCCTTATTGATTAGGTCCAATGTACATTTACCGTTAACATGAACTCCTTTAACTGCGGAATGATGTCTCCAAACAGGAAGAGAGGGTTAGTGCCTATTGGATAGCCAGTAAACAACTGTGATCCCCCTTTAAGCAGAGACTAAGCATAAACACACAATGATCTGTTCACCAATAGGTTTATTCATAGCTATACAAGTCTTAAATCAATTTTACTGTTTTACAAATGATTGAAAAGAATAATACAAAGCAGAGCAGATACTCCAGCTTTAACTCTGTCTGACAGCTCTTCCTGCTGAATTTACTTAATTAATTATTGTTATTAGCGAGCAGGAGAGGAGGGGAACTGAGGTTTGTGCACTGGTGGTTGCTGCTGCTGTAGGGCCCAGGACAGAAAGGGGTGAGGGGCTGTCTGGGAATTGGGAGGGAGAGATAGCTCAGAGGTTTGAGCACTGGCCTGCTAAACCCAGGGTTGTGAGTTCAATCCTTGAGGGGGCCATTTAGGGATCTGGGGCAAAAATCTGTCTGGGGATTGGTCCCCCTTTGAGCAGGGGATTGGACTACATGATCTCTTGAGGTCCCTTCCAACCCTATGAATCTACTCACGGACAGGAAGGAGCCGGTCGGATATAGGCAGTTTTGGAAAGAAAGCACTTAAACATCTTTGAGCCTGACCTGGTTTGTCCTGTAAAACCATTTGACCAGCACCCTGTGCATGAGAGAGGCAAGAGGAAAATATGATATGGAGGGGCAGAAAGGAGGATTTCAAAAGCATGTTCAGAAACTGCTACAACTTAACAAAGCACCCCAGCAGCTCTTGTCCAGACTGAATGTTCTTCAGTATGGGGCTGGCTTTGCTGCTGCAGCATGTTTGTTGACAGATTTAATAGCTGCACAGATTGTCCAATCTTGGGTGGCCTCACGCCTGGCCTGGCCACACGGGCGCAGATGTTTATTGCTCTTCCCCGTATGTCACACAGGGGGAGAGGAGGATAGTAGCCTGACAGATCCTTTGGCACATGGTGACCCTCATTCTCTGGACATCTTTTGAAGGGATCTTTCAGCAGATGCGGCTTTATCATAGGGTCCTCCAATAGTCAGAGCTGGGTAAGCCCAAACTTGTTTTATTCCTATACTCAGATACATAGATCTGAGGAGTCCCCACTCTTACACTGTGTGGTCTATGCTGACTTTTTCAACTGACTGTTTTTTAATTTGAATCTGAAACTGATTCAGATGATCTAAGAGTCTCTTGAGTTTACCAGTCTGTTCTGGGGGAGAAATTCACCTCTATGAAGCGGGACCATGGGAGCTCCCACAGAAGGAATTGTAGGATTTGGTGGTAACTCAGTAGGAATCTAGTAGCAATGGACTACTTAGCACTGTGATTGACTCATCCTTCTGTGATAAAGTTGCCAATACATTTCACTGGGTCTTGTGCTATCGATGCCACAAAACAGGCACAAATTACGATGAATCAGTAAGAGGAGGGAGCTCAAACTATGGCTCGTCTTTATTATTACATGCATTGTACAGCCCCAAGCGCGTTGGACCCTTGTAAATGAATGATACTACTACTGTAGTGCAGCGTTTCCCAAACTTTTGAAAGTGGAGTCCCCCTCTCTGAAATATGAAACCAGTCACCTGTCTCCTCTGCGCACCACTTCCATGTGTTAAAGGCCTACCTACAGATTTAATGTCCCCCTTCCTGGTTGATCCTTTGCACGTATCTGATTTGGGGAAATTCCAATCTCAGACTGCAGCTACGCTATAGCACGTGCAACTGCACCACTTGTGGGGGAGACACCCTACGCCAACAAGAAGGCGCCACAGGCAGCGGTATCTATGTCAGTGGGAGAAGCTCTCCCATCTACAGCAGCACTTAGGTCGCTGTAACTTACGTTGCTCGGGGATGTGGATTATTCATACCCCTGAGCAACAAATTATAACGAAGTAACCTGTAGTCTAGGCAAGGTCTAGATCTTCATAAGAGGATCCTTCCCAGTGCACACAGTGTGCCAGACAATCACACAGCACTCGTGTGAGTGATGTCACTGCTCCTGTTACTGGAGGTAGCTTTTGTGATTGATATTGCAGCCGCCTGCAGTAGCTCTGAGGTCTGTGATTAATTTATGTTTCATTGTGGGCCGGGTGTTGTAGGCACGGCATGGGGGAAGGGTTAGCGCAGCTCCTCCAGGAATTAAAAACAGTGGGTGGGTGGGAGGCTGCAAGATGTGGTGTGGGCTAGTTGCTGAAATAGTAAACAACTTCAGAGAGGAACCACACCCTGAGAAGGCTTGCATATGCTGGTTCAGACTGGGTCTTCCAGAGATCAACAGACAAAGAAAGGGCTTTTGGTATAAAAAGGCTGAGTTTAAAATGGTAGAAGACCTTCTGTTTGATTCAGCAAACAGACAGGACCCTCTGTCCAAGGGGCAGCCCCAACCCTTGTGGAAGGGTTGGCAAGACTTTGGCCATAAGGGCCCCATAAGACTGATGGGTGGTCGCTGGTGAGCTTTTAGCATGAGTGTAGGAACTAGTGTTGTTTTTTAAATGTTTTCTCTGTAATGCTTTTCCCCGAAGAATAAAATATGTTTTGCTTTGTGAAGGCTGGGTAGTGGCTGGCATACACTGTTGTAGCCCCTGGAGAAAGGTAAATCACAGGTGCTGGACCCTGATCTGCCCCGATGGGGAAATCACAGTGACGTACAGAGGCACTGCAAGCGTAAACTCCCAGTCTGGAGGGAGAGAGACATGAGTCTCCACCCAAGATAGGTGACGGCTAGGAAGTCTCAAACCTTTAAGTGGGTGCCCTCAAGGAAGTTCAGGAGGGAAGGGCAAAAATGCAGTCAGTCCTGAAACTGTGACCTAGCTGGTAGCAGAAGTGGAATCTATGGCCAGTGAAGTGCCAACAGCAGTGAAAGCAAGTACTACAGAAGGGCAAAGCACAGAGAAAAGTCTTGTAGTTTTTTGGGGAAAAGTAGAGTGAAGAGAGACAGAGGAAAGTGAGTTATGAACAGCTAGCAAAAAAAGTCAGCAGTTGAGATATGCAGAGAAAGGCAGCTCAACACTGAGGAGAGCACAACGGCTCAGCTAGCCAACCTGCCATACTCTGAGGACCGGGAAAGGAACAATGATCCAGAATCGCAGGGAATACCCAGCCACTGGCAGAGAGTCCAGCAGGTTGGGGAGATCTCTTCCTAGAGGGAAGAAGTTGACAGAGGCAGCAACCATGCTCCATCCAGACCGAATGCACCCCTGCAGAGAGAGCATGGACAGATCTTTCTGCAGAGCAGGAGAGGGACAGACTGCCTCTGGAAGCCCAGCTGCATGCAGACCAGGAGCAAGAGCAAGCAGACTAGGAGAAGCAGCACCAACTTGAGGAGAGAGAGGAGGACAAGAGGCGAGAGGAGAGAGAGGAGGACGAGAGGAGAGAGAGGGAGCATCAACATCAGTTCAATATGGAGGGACAATGTCAGCAAAAACCTGAGTGGGAGGTGTAGCCGGACCTCAGGTACCTGTCCCAGTGGAGGGCATAGACTCAGGCAAGGAGACGACATGGATGTGTTTCTAAAGGCTTTTGAAATTGGATGTGAATGGAACAAGGTGGGGCAGGAGAATGTGGGAATCTGGCTCCACTGCTGACGGGAAAGGCCTTAGACATTTTCACCCATGTGGCCAGAGAGGACTATGCAGATTATGGGCCATGCAAACAAATATGGTTGCAAAAGTGGAAACTGACCCCTGACGCATACAGTAGGAGGTTCTGAGGAGTTCAGAAAACAGGGGATCTGGCCCATGTTGAGGTGTCAACTCAAATTAGAGGTTAGGTAAGAAAATGGGGAATGGGATGGGGTATCCACAGTTGTGAGGCCTATGAATTAATGGGTTTAGAACAATTCTACAAACTCTGCCCCCTGACCTAAAATCATGGACAACGGACAAGGACCCTAGAGACATGTCCATAACTGGGAAATGGGCCGACCAATAGGCAGATAGTTGGATTGGGTTTGATAAATTCAAGGGACAGTGGCATAAAACTGATCCCCACTCAGGACCTCTGCAGAAGGGAATAGGCCAGATCCAGATTGGTGCGGGGAGGAAACCCTACTCAGGGCCCAAACAAGGAGCCCAGGGATCTGAAATGCTTTTATTGCAATGAGAGAGGTCAGAAGGTGATGCACTGCCTGGGAGGCCGAGGACTAGTGGTAGTCCACAGCAGGTCCAGATGACAGTGACCCCACCAATGGTAGAACCGGATCCAGCCCCGATGGCCCGATCAGTAAACCCGACCATTTCAGACCCAGGAGAGGAATCGACAAAACATTGTTTCCCGGTGGCTGTGGATGGAAAAAGGCCCAGGGGTGGAGGGCTTATCCCTGATCAGCTCTTGACTATGTAGGGACTTTCCCTCGTGGTCAGATCCATCTAAAATGGGGTGACATCCAGGGGCCTAAGGATGCTGGGATGTGCTATCTCCCAGCTGCCAGGAGAAGTCTCACGGGGGAATGACTTAGACTCCTAGCCCCAAGCCACTTGGCTGCAAGCAGCAGCCCTTGGCTCTAACCCCAGGCTGGGAGGCGGCCCTGATTGCATGGCCAGGGCTGAGCAGAGTCCAGCTGATGAGCTGACCTGGGGAGGGGTGAGGAGCAGGTCCCAGGCTGAGCTCAGCCTCCCAGCTCCTGCTATGGATTTCAGAGGGGACCAATTGACTGACCCTTCCCTAGAAAAACCTAGGGCTGCAGCTGGCTCCCCAGGCACCCCCAGATAGGAAACCAGAGGGTTTCTCTGGAATCAGGGGCTACTCTAGAGAGAGTGGATTCCCTGGGAGCGCTGAGCCCTGGGGAATACAGAGACCATTGGTGGTACCACAAAGTACTATCTTTGGCTACTCAGCCTGGCCCATGTTATACCCGTCTCAGGAGCCGTGGGAATACAGCACACTAAATGGAACTTGCCCCGGAATTTCTACTGGCCTGGGGTGTGTGAGGTAAGGCCTGTGACCCGTGCCAGAGGGTGAGGTAGGTCCGGGCTGCCCTGAGCCTGCTAATCATCCCAGAGGAACCTCTTCAGAGGGTCACTATGGACGTTGTGGGGCCCCTTAGCAAAGTTACCTGGATGGGGGTGGGGAAGTGTGGTTGGTTGGTAGTAGCTTATGCCACCTGCTACCCAGAAGCAGTAGCACTGTTCTCTGTAGAGGCAGACATGGTGGTTGTCCTGCATGGTATTGGCTGATCGGGGCGTGGGGCAGGCAAACTTTATGTCTGCCGTAGGGGCTATAGAAGAAATGTGGGGTTCAACTAGTCAGGATGTCTCCCTCCCACCCCCAAGCTAATGGGCTGATTGAGAGATTTCATGGAACCTTAAAACAATATTGAAAACTTTTGTGGAGCAGCACCCCAGACATGGGTTAAAGGTTTACCTCCCTGCTGTTGGCCCATAAGGAGGCTCCCAGGAACCCACAGCATTGTCCCCTTTGAACTGCTCTGTGTGGGGACGGTATCGGGGGGGTGTTGGACTTAATGAGGGTGCAGTGGGAAAGTACGCCGGCTCCCAAGGGCCACTCAGTGGTGGAGTCTATGTTGGCCTTCCAGGAAAAGCTCCCTGAATTCCTGGCTATTCCAGCCCCAGGCTGGCATACTCCACCTTCCCTCTCCTGCATTACTGCCGGCTTTTCTCATCTCCCACAGTCATTTTTTTCTGGGCAACTACACCCTGTCATCTCTGCAGGGGCAGTGGAAGTGGGGAATGGGGGCTAGTGCCCCTAGAACAGAAATGCTTGGTGTGTGTGATCTATGCTTCTACTCCCATAGGTCGTTCTGCTACACATTCTGGGAATTAATGTTTCCTATAAACTGTGCTCACATGTCGGGGGGCAGAGGCAAGAGCAGGACACAGAGGGGCTAGAGCGGTGCCTGGAACTGGGCCAGGAAGTAGGTTGGACCTAGGGTGATCAGGCCAGATCTGGGAGCAGATACACCTTATGGACAGCAAGAGAGACACCAACTGTTAGGACCCCACCTCCCCAGCCTGGAGCCAGCTGCCCATGTCCCCCACCAGGTCTCAGTAGTTCCCCTCACTCCCTATGCAGCGCACCCTGCTCCTCTTCTTGTCCCTCTGCCCCCCACCCCTTCAAAGCAAAATCCCTGCCACCTCTGCTTGTCTGAGCTGCTTGGATTTTATGTAAATCTACAATCAGAATTTGTAAGCACAGATGGTGTCAGGGAGTATTGCCTAGCGGTGACACCAGGGAATGGCTTAGGATGCCAGAGGCCCAGACTTGCTACCCAATTACCATGTGCCCTTGGGCAGTCACTTAGGGACAGCTGTCAGGCGTATTGAGCACCCACCACTTATGCTCACAGAAGTGGCTTAACACTTCTGAAAATCAGGCCAGCGAGGTGTCTGGGTCTCTGTCTCCCCAGCTGGAAAAAAGAACATAGGACAGTACTGCTTCCCAGCCCCATAAGGGAATGGGAGGCCTCTCATATTCCTGGAATGAAAGGTAAATTGAGCCTGGATGGACGGAAAAATATGCTAACAACTGAGCTCCATTTGACCGTGGAATGGCTTCCAAGGGAAGCTATAAACAGACTGATCACTATGGGACTATATTGCAGGGAAGAATTTTGCAATAGCCCCCAATGGGGGAAAGAGAGTGGGAATGTCCAGTGTTGTCAGTTACACTCCACCCCTTCCCCCAACCTGCTGTGCATTCTCTGTCGCAGCAACACATGACTGTGGTTCCTGCTTATTCATGCAGGGTGGGTGCCCTGTTCTGAATGCAAGGAAACAGATGGCCTCAGCAAGGGGCATGCCAGCCTCTTACAATGGTTTTACTTAGCATCTTTCACACAAAGGCACATGACCCCCTCTGCTTGGCCAGGCCCAATGCCTCTGACATCAGAATGACCCTGCTGCTTGCAGGAGTTCAGAAGCAGAGCTAAATGCTGCTGTTTGAGCAGCAGCAACCAAACATTGGCATCTTGGTTTCGTTCTGTTGCTGGCATGTGGCATCGGAAAGTTAGTGGCAAAGAAATCAGGGTGATGGCACCTGCATGAAGCCGTGGGACAAGCCAGTGGGTTTTAGATGCACCAGTCAAAGCAGCTGCTTCCTCTAGGCTTTCCATCTATAGGCTAATGGCATTGAAGACAAGTACTTGTTTTTTCATTCTAAAGCTTTGTCCCTAAGTGCAGGAGTCTCTGGCCCTCTCCCTGGGCAATGGGAAAGTTATGAGAGAAAGCCTCTAGTCCAGTGGTTCTCAAACTTTTGTACTGCTGACCCTTTTCACACACTAAGCCTCTGAGTGCAATTCCCCCTTATAAATTAAAAACACTTTTAAAATATATTTAACACCATTATAAATGCTGGAGGCAAAGCAGGGTTTGGGATGGAGGCTGACAGCTCACGACCCCCGCCCCCCCAATAACCTCGTGATTGCCTGAGGGGTCCCGACCCCCCCTTTGAGAACCCCTGCTCTAGTCCCAGAAGGCTGTGTTGGCTTAAGATACTGCACCCCCCACCTTAGAATAATTTAAAGGCTCTTTGCCCTTTTCCACCCCGTCCAGCTGCAGCTTGAATGGCTATTGCATTTGCTGACGCAGATAAGACCAGTGTAAACAGGCCCCTGTCCCTCAGGACTGGTGATGCATTTGAAAAAGCCTCCCACCGCCCACTGGCACCGAAAGGGGAAGTAGCAGCCTGTAGGGAGTTGTGCTAACTGCCAGGGCCGGATTAACCTTTTGTGGACTCAGCATCAGGGCCGGCTGCAGGCACCAGCGAAGGAAGCAGGTGCCTGGGGTGGCCGATAGAAAGGGGCAGCATGTCCGTCGGTTGTTGGGGTGGCACGTCCGGGTCTGCGTTCGGCGGCAGCTCAATCGGGTTTTTTTTTTTTTTTTCCTTCGCCGCTTGGGGAAGCAAAAAAGCTGGAGCTGGCCCTGCTCAGCACCAAACATATTTGTGGGTCCCCTGAGGGCAATGGAGCATGATGTGAGGAGATCGGTCCCCGGAGTGAGGGGCAGGCAAGGGTCATGGTATGGCAGCGGCAGTCCCACTCCACCCGCCGTGAGGGCACTATTTACTAACCGGTAGTTGTCAGATGCACAGTATCCTGCCCAGTCCTGTGCTGCCAGGATCCTGACCAGCCCTGTGCCCGGCTCCCTGGCACCACTGGCGCCATTGTAAACCCGGAACTGCTAACCACACTGCCTCCCTGGGACTGCCACAGGAACCAGAGAGAAAGAAATCAGCAGGAGGTAACTGGGTTTCTGAGTGAGGCTAAGGGATTTAGGAGCATAAATCTGTTGACTTTCAAGGGGACGTGTGTTCCTAAGTCACTCTTGAAAATCCCACCATCTGGGTGTATAATGCATCTGGGGCTTCAGCCAGGATGCCTCCTAAATGGTACCCAGCCAGCACCACTGCTGCTCAGAAAAAAACGGACAAGAGGTGAGATGAGGTATGGGGAAGATGGGAATTAGAGGAGCATGTGGGAGGGGACTGAGGATTGCTTGTACTGTCACCATAGGCAAGGGGTAGGGGGTCAGGTCCAGAGAGAAGAATCATGTGTTCCTGCTTCCTGGAGCTCCAGAAACAGAGTCAGGGGCCGAGTGGGTCCTCGGAGCTTGGCTGAGCTGGTGTTTCCATATGCAGTCGGCCGCATGCAGCATGCGCTCACCTCTCCCCCAACGCTAGCTACAACTCAGCCTAGGCTAGCAACGCAACTTCAGGTTTGTTAAGGGCCTTCATTGCTTTATCCATAGAAAATCCGTGCACATCCATTTTAAGAAACCCCATCTCATTATAAGGCATAAGGGAAAGCAATTCATCAGGCTTAGTATGTCATGGACCCATGACACTGTTCCTGTCGGCTTTTACCAACAAGTTGTCCCTTTAAGACAAACAGAGCAGCCTCCAGTCTTTAGCCTTTACACCAGGAGCAGGGAACGTCAACTTTGAAGCCCTAATATGGCCCACGAGATTCTACAATGCAGCCCCACATCTTTAATTCACACATATGTCCTGCAAAGACTACATGTCCCAGCATTCAATGCTCTACTTTGACCTGAGCAGCCTGGCAAGCCAAGGAGCTGTGGTCTCCAGTGCCAGACTGTCTCTCCAAATTAGAGATGGTATCAGCTGCAATTCCTTTTAGTCGGAGGCAGGTGCTGTCTGTGCCCCTCCAACCCTGGCTAGTGGCCAAGGTGGCCCTTGTTTGGGCAAACTCTGGGTGCCTCTCCCCCCAAGATTGTTGTTACACTCGAACACACGTGACTCAGCTCTGGAAAAGTGGCCCATGTTGGCTCCCTTCTACCATTACTGCTTGGGAAGCCCCCCCACCCTTCCTTATTAAAAGCCCCTGGGGAGGGGAGCAGAGACAGGAACAAAAACACCTAAAAATGACTCCCAACCCACCTACCCAGAGCCAGGCTGGGGAGGGGAACCAACGGATCATGTGACTTAGCAGCAGCCCTGTTTGTTAGCACGGCAAAATGGCCATTCCACAGCGAACACTCCAGCAATGTGGAATACAGTCCGCTGCCCACTCCCCCTTTAGAGCTCATGACCTGGGGGCAGCAGCTTAACAGGGAGGAGGCTCAGCAATGGAGATGATCCAGCTCCAGAAGAAACTCCTGGTTTATGGGTCATAGAGTGATGTACTAAAGTGGTGCCCTGCCCCTCCCCACCAGAAGCCCAGTGGTTCTCAACCAGGGGTCTGGGGCTCCCAAGCAGGGCATTAGGCTCGCTGGGGCCCAGGGCAGAAAGCTGAAGCCCTCGCGTATGGGGCTGAACCCTAGATCCCTGAGCCCCGATACCCAGGACTGAATCCAAAGCCTGAGCAATGTAGCTTTGTGGGGGCCCCTGTGGCATAGGACCCCAGGCAATTGCCCTGCTTGCTACCCCCTATGCCAGGCCAGCCCTGGCTTTTATATGCAGAAAACCAGTTATTGTGGCACAGGTGGGCTGTGGAGTTTTTATAGCATGTGTGTGGGAGAGGGATCAGAAAGAAAAAGATTGAGAACCTCTGCTGTACAGCATCAGGCAGTGGTTAGCAAAAACCTTTAGATCCTGCTTCTGGGAAGTACTGAGCACCTCCAACTGAGACCTTGGGGGTAGAGGATGCTCAGCACTTCTGAAACTCTGGCCTTTACTGTTCTTCAGTGAGGGTGGGTCAGTTCAAGCCCAGTGATTCAGATGTTAATGGGGTGATGGATGAGGGGCTGCAGAAGCAGACAGCGGTCCATCTGCTTCCTCCCCAGGCTGCATTATTTCCATAGCGCAAGGTGTGGTGATAGGGTGGGTGGGGCTGGGGAGGAAGGGTTCTTTGAACTGGACGGACACTGGGGTTCCCGAGGAGCCAGAGAAAGCCCAGGATATGTAGGGATAGAAAGCAGATGGTGGCTCATATGAGTTGCAGGCTAATGCTGGCCACACATGAATGGGATTTGAATAAACTGGCACTCACGCAATGCACGACAGCTCACTTCAGCTCAGTGTTCCAGAACATTGTGATCTTCAGAAAGACTGGGACACCCGTAGCCTGGCCTTATGCTTCTAGATAAGCAAACATGAGGTACTTCTAACTATGGTTCTCAACAATGGAAATAAAGGGAACAGAGCGAGAGAGCAGGTGGGGCTTTTCCATGAGCACCTGCTTTCATACGAATGAGCGTCGAGATAAGGTCAGAGCTATCATGACACACTGCAGCCCCCTGAATCCAGATTGAATTAGTCTGATTTGGAGCCAGGGATTAGCCACAAAGTGGGTTAGACCATTTCCCCCTTGTAATGAAATAACTAGCTCTTTTCTCGCTTTATAATCAACTCTCTCCATTTCACAAGTGGGGAAACTGAGGCAGAGAGCAATTGAGGCTGGGACTGTCAATGGAGTTTGTGGGATTTGGGCACAAATAGTCTCAGGCTCTTGGAAAATATCAGCCAAAAGAACTTGCTCAAGGTCACATGGCTGGTACGTGGGAATGCCAGATATGGTGGTCAGGGAGCTCTGGAGCTCAGGCCTGCACTCAGACCACACTTCTCCCAACAGTCACAGAGCTAACTTGCTAAAGGGACCAGCTTGATTGTAATGCTGAGACAGGGTATTGCTTGTAGCAGCTCTGGGGTTGAGAAGGGCCAGTGACCATACTACCATGGACAACCCAATGAAATCTGCCATGTGATCATCAGGCCCAGTTCTCAGCTCTATATGGCTCAGCTGGACCCATTAACCCTGGTTAGCTGAGACCATGGGCAGGAAGCAGAAGTCTCCCAAAATTCCCAGGGACTTCCCAGCTGGTGTGTCAGGGAACAAACATTTGCCCAGTAGTAGCTGACTCATGGGATCGGTATGTATTTAGTACTCACAAAAGGTACCAGATTGACACAGCTCTGGAGACTGATGGCCTCTGATCAGCCACAAAACCAGCAGAGCACAGCTAGAAGCAGTGCAGGCCTCCTCCTGCAGCCCCGCCTACCTGCCTCAAACCTCAGTTGGAGGGAGCTCTACTTCGAGGCCCTATTTAACCCTTGGAGACTCTGCTGAGACGCAGGGCTCACTTGCAGTGGCCTTGAGCAATAGGAGCACCTGTTCCCTGGAACTGGGCTGAAACGGAGTGTGTTCTGGCAGTACTGTATAGCTACCCTAGCAAAGCCCCCTCCTGTAGACGCACCTTATACTGACAGGAGGAGGTTTTTCTGTTAGCCTAGGCCAGTCTACACTAAAACATTAGGTCGATTCATGCAGCTATGGCGCTCGAGCCTGTGAAAAATCCACCCATGTGACATACTTAAACCAACCCAAGCTGAACGGAAGAACTAATCCACCTCCCTGAGACACGGGAACTAAACGACAGGATGTAGCCAAGTGTCTACACTGAAGTGCTACAGCAGAGTGGCTGCAGTGGTTGACGCGTAGACCTAGCCAGAGTAACACCACCTCCCTGAACATTAGTGGTGCTGACAGAATGGGAAGAGACTGTCTAGGAAGGAGTATGGCAGAAAGAGATCTAGGGGTCATAGTAGACCACAAGCTTAATATGAGTCAACAGTGTGATACTGTTGCAAAAAAAGCAAACATGATTCTGGGATGCATTAACAGGTGTGTTGTAAACAAGACACAAGAAGTCATTCTTCCGCTTTACTCTGCGCTGGTTAGGCCTCAACTGGAGTATTGTGTCCAGTTCTGGACACCACATTTCAAGAAAGATGTGGAGAAATTGGAGAGGGTCCAGAGAAGAGCAACAAGAATGATTAAAGGTCTTGAGAACATGACCTATGAAGGAAGGCTGAAGGATTGGGTTTGTTTAGTTTGGAAAAGAGAAGACTGAGAGGGAACATGATAGCAGTTTTCAGGTATCTAAAAGGGTGTCATCAGGAGGAGGGAGAAAACTTGTTCACCTTAGCCTCCAATGATAGAACAAGAAGCAATGGGCTTAAACTGCAGCAAGGGAGATTTAGGTTGGACATTAGGAAAAAGTTCCTAACTGTCAGGGTAGTTAAACACTGGAATAGATTGCCTAGGGAAGTTGTGGAATCTCTATCTCTGGAGATATTTAAGAGTAGGTTAGATAAATGTCTATTAGGGATGGTCTAGACAGTATTTGGTCCTGCCATGAGGGCAGGGGACTGGACTCGATGACCTCTCGAGGTCCCTTCCAGTCCTAGAGTCTATGAGAAGCCCTCTTTTGGTGGCACAGCTGGGTCTCCAGCAGGGCTTTTGCTGGCATAGCTGTGTCAGCTATGGAGATGGTTTTTCCATATCCCTGACCGCCACAGCTTTGCTACCAGAACTTTGTGGTGTGGACCTGGCCTGAGTTGAGGCTTTTCAAACTAGAATGCAGAAGTCTAGAAAGCCATACTGTGCAAAACAAAAGCACACACCATTTCACAGAGGAAAATTAGGGTGCCTAAAATTAGTATTTAACTGACACCACATCCACTTCGGTTCAGAGAGCGCACTGGCTTAATGACACCCTCATTAGGAGCTGAACATTTTTGGTATCACAGAATGGGGGAGCCGAGGGGGGAGGATAACATGCATACAGAGCAAGGGTGTGATATGCTCAGAAGCCGTGCTACTGTAGTGTTTTATTGGAAAGTGTATTTGTAGAGAGCAAATGTTATAAAGAATTAAACAGATTCCCATTGGGCCTCCCACATCATCTATGCACAGAAGAGAAACATAATCAGAAATGCGTGATTGAAAACAGAATGTTACATTTCATATACTGACCACCACATTGGGGGTAACTCTCTGCAAATCTCCGTGTCAGTAAAGTTTGGTATTCCTGGGAACGTGCCTCTCCAGCAGTAGGAACAAACATTCAGGGAGAGAGGCAGGTCCCTTGGAGAATGTGGTTATATTAAAGAGTGGTCAAGTCAACTTAGGTTCAACATTTAGGTTTTATGGTAAAACACAAACCCAGAGTTATTTTATTTATTTTACAAAACAGACCAACAGAAAAGTTTGTTTTTAAATTCCAATGAGAACAGTTTTCCACTGAGATCTAACTACCCTCTACAGAGTTTGCAACCCAGCTACTGTGCTAACCTCTGAGGCTAGCAGAGTGAAACTGACTAGAAACAAAAGTGAAACTGACCAGTTTGTTTCTCCTCTTCCAAGTGCAGAGAAATGCAAACAGTGAATAGTATAGTTTGTTTACTCTGGGCTATTTAGAAATTCTCAGTTTTAATAATTGTAGGTATTTAATATAATCCATGTGGAGGGCTTTTAAAGTTATTTAAGATTTTTGCCCTCACAGTGTCCCTTTAAACTAAGATCAGGGCCAGCTCCAGGCACCAGCCCAGCTGGGGTGGCCAACGGTGAGGGGTGGCACACCCAGGGTCTTCGGCGGTGGGTCCCTCACTCCCTCTCGGAGCGAAGGACCAGCCGCCGAAGACTGAAGCAGCAGCGGTAGAGCTGCAGATCACGACCACTGGGGTTTTTTTCCCTCCTCTTTTTTTGCTGCTTGGGGCGGCAAAAACCCTGGAGCCGGCCCTGCCTAAGATTATCAGCCCCGTCCAGCAAACATCCGTCCTGGAAGAACAGGATTTGAAATGACAAGAGCCTTTGAAAACTCTGAACCCTCCAATCAATAAATAATTGTTACAGAGTCATAGCACTTTAACTAAATAGCGATCAAGCTCCCAAATGCATGAAGGGGGAAGACTGGTTCTGTAAACATCACACTGCTTTGTTGGTGCTCAGTGGCACGTCAGGACAGATGTGCTTTGTTAGATTCTTCCCTGGCCCTGTTTTCCACCCAACTACAAAGAAGAAGAAAAGTTCTTGTTACAAAATAGCCAATCAGCAGCACCTTCCAGTAAAAATGTAAACCAATCAGAGGCAGGTTAAGTAATCCCCTGGTTGAGGTAAGTGAGAACAGAAAAGACTGACTAGATGAGAGAGCCCAGCATTTAAAACAAAACAAAACAAAACCAAAAACAAAAAAAATGAACAAAGTGATATGGCAGAAATTTTTCTATAGAAACGAACTTGATAGCCTAGAACAAAGAAAGGAATGTATTTACTAGAGTTCTTCATGAAGCATGATTGAGGAATTGCACTCAGGTGTATTAAAAAGCATTCCTTTCTTCAGCTTATCTGATATCTATTCCCTTCCCTTCCCAGCACTCTTACCATGACAGAGACAACGGTCTCATCATGCAAGAATGGAGTATTTCATTCTCACACACAGCATAAGGAGTGATCATCAATACAAGTATTGTTTCTTAGGGAAAATTTCCTGTGGTTTTATCATCTGAAGCTAAAAACCTCGACATGAATCATTTCTAAGTTCATAAAGCAAGGTTACCAGATTGCTTTATATGTCTCACCAGTCATTTCACTATTAAAACAGGCAGTTTAAGGCCCTTTTGTTTGGGAGAGAGGATTTGTCAGAGAGGAGATGCAGCCCAATGTAGTATGGTCTCCTGGTTCCCTGCTGGTCTCCTACCCTGGGGGTGGGGGGTACTGCCTATTACACACTGTGAATCCCAAACACACTTCTTCAGAGATTTCTACCCCAAAAGGGGTAGCAATTCAGCATGGAATTCCAGTGCGGCGCTCCAGGGACCTTCTGCACAAAGGCTTCCATCATGACCTCGTTCCAGGAGGGCATCGTGCTGTGCACGCCCACTGGGTCAGTGTCTGAATTCTCTGTAGTGAGCCTCTGCAATTTCCCAGGCCTGGGAACCAGAAGCTAGAACAAAACCCTGACCTGATGGTGTGTTAGACAATGAACACACAAGCCTGTAGGACTCTCCCAATGAAACAGACTAACAAAATCCCCAGCAGGAGAGGAATATGTTCCTCTCCAACCAACTTTTTGGAAACATTGGAAGCCAAATCAATTTTTTCCTTCAGTCCCGGGCTGTCCCAAAGGCAAAGCTACTTCTAAGGAGGGCAGCATCAGCCAGTCCTGTGGAATGAGTCAGGCCATCAGATCCACAAAGATGGCATTGGCAGTGGTTTGTCCAAAGATGAAGGCTCCAAGCGTGACCATAAACGTCCCATAGCTGACCAGCGCCCACCAGCTGTGAATAGAGAAGACAGGTCAGGGTGCAACATCAGGCAAAGGAACTCACCTTGATATAGTGTCTGGCTGAACCCCGCCAATGGGAACCAACGTCTGAATCATCTTGCGAAAAGGGAGGGAGAAATAGACAGCGAATTTGCTTTTTACCTGGTTGACCTAGTTTCCTGGATTTCGGAAAGTTTGGCTTGAATCAGGCATAGTCCTAGCAGGGAGGGAATGCAAACAACGTTGAACATCAGAATAATCATAGTGATCAGCAGTCAGATTCCTGAGCAGAGACTTAAACAGCCACACCCAGAAGGCAGAGGAGTCAGGAATTGGAGAGACACACAGACAAGCCCTCTTTGTTTTTTCTTGACTTGTTACAGTGAGATAGAGGGAAGATAAGACCCCCATCACCATCACCCTCCCAGCCTGACTGGGAAGTACTGTCCTATCAATGCTGCTAATTAATTAAAGGGATCAAGGAATTCCCTCTGCATCCCCCTTCAGCATGCAGCCTCTCCTGTCCTGGAGCATGGATGACATAAGAAGAAAGAGTCCAGAATAAGAAAGAACTGGATTCCCTTGCCTGGCAGGAGACAGCACAGGCAATCAGTACCACCAGGCCATACCCTCCATCCCAATATGTTGCATTTTATTGCCTTCTCAAAGGGGACAGTTCCACCCCCTCTAGAAATGTGTGCTAAGTGCCCTGCTAACCAGGCTGGGGGAGGGGGAGCACTCAGTACCCCTCCCATACCTCTCTTACCCCGCAAGCGTATTAAGTTCAGGACACAGCCAGCCAAACTCACTCCCACCCCCCATTTAGATCTCACAATCACAAGTCTGGCTCCACAGTGACTTACCAGTGTGGTACACTTAATGTCACATGGGGACAGCACCAGTCCTTTCCTCTATACTACTTCTCATGATTTGGGGCCACTTTCTTTTTTTGGGGGGGGGGGGAAGGCGGGGGGAGAAGAGGGGGAAGGCAGTGGCAATGGGGGCATGGACTTTGGGCCTTCTTTGCTGCGAATTGAGCCCTTGATGTCTCCCTGTCCTTGAAGGGAGGATAAGGTTTTGTTGTATTCAGGACCACAGAGGGAAAGGGAGAGGGAGTGGGAGTGAGAGAGTGTGTGTATGTGTCCCCGTCTTGTCCTTTTGTGATCTTTTCCTGGAACCTTGGCTCAAAAGGGGCTGTACGGCACTCAGCATACTATGGAGCATGTATGGTGCGTGCCACCTGGATTTGGGGAGGCTGGATGTCAACGCCTGAAGCTCCCTAGAAGTGCATTGGCACCTGGACTGTGGCCCTGCCCCAAGGCCTGCTCTCTCTCCCCCAAGGGGAGGAAGGAGCGAGGCACAGGGCAGGGGAGCCTTGGAGGAGGGGGCGGAGCCTCGAGGGAAAAAGACGAGCGGGAGTGGGGCCTCGGGGCGGAGCCACGTCCCAGGTGCCCTTTCAGTGGTGGTCTCCCAAAGGCGTCTGGCCAGCGAGTCTCCAAAGGGAGGTGCGCTGCATCCTGTTTGGCCTCCCCTTGCCTCCGATACAGGCCCACGCCATGGAGCTGGATGGGATATGGAGCCAGACAGCCGGTACTGATCTCCTAGTGGGAACGGATCTGAAGGACTCCTGGCACATAAACCTCCAGGGTGCCCGTGAAGCGTGACCCCAGGGCCTTCTTCAGCAACCCAATGAAACACAGTGCTCACTGTTCAACAGGCTGGCTGCTTTCTGATTGGCTGCCGCGTCATTCCAACCCATGGAACATTGGGGCCGTACCCGGGAAGACGAAGATGAAGCAGGCAGCCAGGCCCCCGATGAGAGAGATGACTTTGCCGATATCTGGGATGAACAAGGCCAGGAGAAGAGTCAGGAGAAACCAGCAGACTGTCTGGAACACACGCCGGCGCCTCTCGCGGACCACATCTTCCTCCACCATTTCCCCCTTGTAGCGTAGCCAGAGCCCCTCGAGCACGGCCCTGCGCAGGAGGAAGAGAGATGGGAGAATTGGGGGGCTGCCTACTGTGATCCCAGACCTCACGTATCAGGATTCCCCCACCATTGATTGGTTACCAGGAACATATGTACGTTCAGAACAGCAGGATCTCTAGTAGCCTGGGCACAGCCCGGCCTGCCCCTCGAAGACAGCATGGCAGCACAGGGGAGAACCAATCCATTTAGTCTGGAGCGCCCCATGAGCCACCTCCAGGGGCACTGGAACAGGAGGTTAGGGCGATACCAATAGGAAGGGTAAGCAAGCGGGGGGGAGCAAGCAGGGGGCCACAGTTTGAGTGCCTGTGTTACCCCCCCCCAACACACAAACTTTTAGGGCACTTCTGTCACTCCTGGCCACCTCCCACGCCTCTCACCTGCCGCAGAAGTGCAGGATGGGATAGGATGTCAGCACGCAGAGGATGATGAAGGCCCGTGCAATGGCAACGGGGACATCGTTGGAGGGGTAGGACAGCAGCACATCTTGGTCCACGCTCGCACCAAACGTCAGGAACCCGCAGATCCCTAGAGGGGAAGAGAAAGCCAGGGGAGGATGCCAGCAGCAGCTAGGGGAAAGATGGGGCACAGAGATTTGGCTGAAGGAGGTGGCTGGGTTTGTCCCTGGGGCCCAGGCTCTAGCTGGATCTGGGGTCAGAGTGCCGAATGCACACAGATGACAGCAGCTCTTCAGCCGCAGTGGCTGCGGGACAGTTTACAGCAACTCCAGCCCCAGGGTGTCTCTCTCAGCAGCTCTGCCTGAGGGGAAACTCGCAGCTTCCCCAACCGAAGTCTTCCAAGAGAACGTGCTGTGGCAACAGTGGCTGGGCCCCGTGGGCAGGCCAGAGACAAGGGCCTTGCTCCTACCTGTTCCTGCGTAGACAAAGAGAGCGATAACCATAGCTGCCGTCACCACCGCTCCCCACGGCTTCACCTCGGGCCGCTTCATACTATTGAAGACGGGCACGCTGCTCACATGGCACTGCCAGAGATAGAAAGAGCATGCAAGGGGCTGCTGGGCCAGGCGTTCTGTGCTCCGGGGGGGAATCCATCAACGCCAGCCTTACCCTGGGAGAGGAAGGGGACATAAAGGCAGGCAGCCCCTCCACACACTGGAACAAGTTATCAGGGAAGGCAACCAACGCAGAGACCATAACTGAGTTAAGAGACACCTGGATTTGTTTCTGGACAAGGGGAGCCCACCTCCCAGCTGTTCCTTGGGTTCAGTCTAATTTACCCACCCCGGATCCGTCCAGCATAAAGCCAGGCCGTGTGCTGGCAGGGAAACATTTAGCCGTGAAATTGACATGATGGGAAATGTCATGGATGGCGAAAGCATCCCTCTCCCTACTCAGCCTGATGGATGCCACTACCCAGCCCCAGGGAGTTCAGGGAAGGGCAAGAAAAACAGGCCAGGGGGCGGGGCAGGGACTGACAGAGGAGGAAAGGAGAACAGCTAATATAGATGGCGGGGCTAGGCGACAGAATAACAATCTGCAAACACTGGAAGGGTGAGAACGCTCAGGAGTGTTATTCAGCCTGAGGTAGGGGCATAATTTGGAGTACTGAAGTGAAATTAAAGGGACTCCTAGGCTGAACTCCCAGGGAAACACCCTGAGCACAAGTGAGCTCTCTCTCACTGGGGAACAATCTCCCAAGGAACTGGTGGAAATCTTGTTACTTGGGCCAGTTAGAACTAGACTGGATACAACACTTGACAAGGTCTTGCAGGGAACAAGCCAGTTCTGGCCTCAAAAAAGGGACCAAGTGGAGCACAACAGGTCATCTCTGTCCTCAGCTTCAATGGTAATTTTAAGACACTGTTGTTTTGCTGGCATCTCACATAAGTCTGAGGCCCCAGCAGGGGCAGTAGGAGCCTTGGTATTAAAGCAAAGGAGGGGCAGGAGGGGACCAAAATTAATCCAAAAGAGGGTCAGCAAATGAGACAGACGGACATTTCCTGCTCCTAACTTGTCTTAGATCTCCATCAGCCCAGGTCTTCCTGGGAGCAGCTGTACCTGGAATCCGAAGCAGATGGTGGGCATGGCGTTGAACACGGCCATCCAGGAGGCGGGGCTGTGGAGAGGGAAATCACAGCCAGTTCAGATCTAGCTGCCAGCGCAGACACTTAGGTTAAATAGCAGATCTCAACAGCACATGTACAGTCACTCTCCAGAGGGCATTTGCGGGGTGCACCAGGGCATGCTCATTTCACTGCAGTTCTGCACAATGACTGGAGGCTTCCCCGCACATGCAGTGGTCAATGTTTTCAAAGGGCACTAGTGATTTTTGGGGTGCCCCACTGGACACCTTAAAGGGCCCGGATTTTCACAAAGTACTGAGCATCCACCCTCTCAAAAATCAGGCCCCTCTAAAAGTCATCTCAAGTCAGGTACCCCCAAACAGAGGTACTTGGAAAGTCACCAGCCACTGTTGAAAATCTTGGCCTGTGTTTCCCTCTTATCCCTATTTAGTTTGTTCTGAAAATTCTCTATAAGGTACTAAGCAAATAGAAGGGAGGTTAGATCATCAGGCTGGATCTAAAATCTGTTTGACCACAGTATGGATGGTGGGTGCAATGCTACATAAGAAAATCATCATATTATTTGACCAACGTAAAAATGATAGTGAGGCCTTCTTCTGAGGCACACGTACAAAGGGTGAGGTGGACAGAATTTAATCACCCAAGATGCAATTGGCCTGGACACTTGCAAAGGGAGGGAATTTTTAAAATGGCAACAAGTGATCAAGGCCTCTGTTTTACAGCTCATCCATAAGATGGCACAGTGCTCTAACACACACACAATGCCAGGAGGTTGAGTCAAAAGAGCAGAGTGCCATCTAGTGACCCATTAGCAGAGAAGAGGACCTAATCTGAAACACTACTGGAGACCAGTGAACCAAATCTCGTTCGCCCAGGAATGTGCCATAAAATACACCACTTTGTATCTACAGATAAATTTAACAAAGGCCAACAGCCTTTGCTTCCCTGTACAGCACAATATAATTCATTAATCCATTTGGCTAAAATGAAATGTATACTTCCATTGTTTTCCTTTATTACTGATATTTGATGTTATTTGTTGTATAAGATTAATAACTATAAAAGAGACTTGTTGGATATTTTGTCCATTGCCAGGATATTTAAAGCTGTCCTGCCTGGAAAACCCCCTATATTTTTGCCTGTTCTGAGTGACTATTTTAAGGTTTCCTCTCTAACCATTCGGAAATCCCAGCTTCCCCATAACATATAGCAAGCTGCTCTTTCTAGCTCATAAGATATCAGACTTTCATGGGGATAGATACCTGGTGGCAACCAAGGCCAGTGCTTGTCTGATGTACCAGACGTTTCTGCAGACTGTGTCATTTAAGAACCAGTAACACGCTCTGTGCTGTACAAATCAGAGATGGACACAGTCCCTGCCCCAAGGATCTTACAATTCTCCAGGACAAAATGCACTAGGAGACCCACAGGGAAATAATAAAGTGCTCTCTCCCATCCTGTATAACAGTGGGACAGAGAAGGCACCTGGCTGAAATGAGTCAGCATTTACACACATTATGAAAGTGGATTTAATTTCCCTGTGGGGATTGGAGTAAGAAGCTTCAATTAAAATATATATTCGTTTAAAAGTTTGAGTTCAAAGAGTTCTTAGCCACCTGGTTGCAAAGCAAATCCCCTAGAAGCAGCCCCAATGGTGAACTGTCTGCCTGAGCCTGCAGCCAAACCAAAAGAGCAGCTCTTGGAGACGTGTAGATTGAACTCATTTAGAGTGGGAATGTATGACCGTTCGCATTTCAGCATCATTAGCTCTTTCACTGCTAATCAGAATCAGACAGCTGCTCTGCGACGGGAGGGGCGGGGATTTCCGGGTTAGGGCCACCCCTTTATCTCCCTAATCTAACTTGGGACTCGATACAGCCTGGTTTTGAAGCATGGGTGCCGCTTTCACGTACCGCGTGGGGATGTGTCCTGGGGAGATCTCCTTGTCAGGCCAGATGTATTTGATGATGACAACAGCGGTAACATACCAGGTGCCAATCACGCTCAGGGAGCTGCAAAAAAGAAGAGACTGGACAGATGACAGTGCTGCTCCCCACATCTGCTCACTCTTACTCCTTGTTCAGAGCCTCCCTGGGGAGAATCTGGTGAGCCTGGACAGGGACATCTTCCAGCGGCATCTCCCTTTCCCTGGTACATTCCCACGGTTCTCCCAGAGGGCCCAGCTGTGATATCCCACTACACCCCACCCAATTCTCCCTCCAGGACCCTGGCTCCTTCCAATCTCCCACCACTGCCACCATCAATCCAACTCCTTCAGTGGTAGCCTTAGGATAAGCCAGCCACCAATGGCCACTGATTTTCTACCTAGAACATCTGTTGTCTAGCCCTGCTCCAAACCATTAGAGGACCTGGTGGTTAAAGCAGCAGACGCCTGTATAGGCCTGTGCTCCCATTGCTCGCTCTGGGGACAGTGTGACATGCAAAGGAAAGTGTTAGCAGAGACATATGACACCTGCTTACCTATGGGACCATCTTCATTGTCCCCAGGGAGAAACCAGAGACACATGGAACCCACTCCCGCCACCCCAGTCTCCTACTCTGGCTTGGTATGGAAGAGCTGGAGAAGGGGGGGCTTGTGATAAATACAATGCTTTTCATATGATGCCCTGAGAGCACTTTACACCCCATATTACAGGTGGGGAAACTGAGGCGAAGAGCAGTGAAGGGACTTGCCGAACGTCACAGAGTTTATTGCCAGAGCTGGGACTAGAACCCTGGTCTCCTTCATCCCTGTCCAGTGCCCTACTCATTAGGCTCTGCTGCCATCTTAGAACACAACTGAACACTCTGGTCAGGCCCAATTGCCTGCCTGTCCCTTTGGCATCCTCCCACCCACAGTTCCCAAGCACCCACCTGGCGTATTTCTGGAAGCCAATCTCCTTTGGGATGGAGAGGGGCAGGATTAGGAGGAAGGCTGTGATGCTGATGGTGAACTTGCGGTCCGCATACCAGTGGCTGCCATCTGGCCTCTGGGGATCCTTCACCAGCGCAGCAATGACTGGTGAAGGAGACAAGGGTAGAACAGTATGGTCAGGACACAACCAAGCCCAATGCCAACTTCTCGCTAGAGGGCAGATCTCGAACCTGGGCCAGAGAACATGGGGAGGAGGAGGAAGAATGGAAGTTGCTCTGAATCAGAGGCAGAGAGCTCAGGGGCCCCAGCCCTGGCAGTTCAACCCTGGGACGCTGGAGGGTCTGGTGAAAGGAACCCAACAGACTGCAGGTCTGTGTGGCCGTCATTCAGGGCATCCCCTCAACCTGGCTCCTGAGGGCTGCCAGGCCCAGCACAAGCTGCAAGGATGGGGCACGGAAAATGCCCATCACCTGCAGAGAAGCAGCTTCGCCCCTGCTCCACGCCCTCCCCTCCCTCTCAGGGGGCAGGCCTGAGCACTCACTCTTGTCCTGCTGGTCTCCGATGATGATGAGGAAGGCGATGCAGGTGCCAAAGGTGTAGACGGCAATGGCAACCTCACAAAGCACGCCAGGGACCTTGCCACACACAGCCCACACCACTTCCTGGTAGGTGCATTCGTTGCTGGCCCGCGAGCAGTAAGCCAGGATCACCAGCCCTCCAATAATGAACACCAGCAGGGACTGTGGGCAGAGTAGGGCAGTCAGAGCTCTGGCACCTCAAGCCAATGGCCCATCCCACCCAGACAAATATGCTGAGCCCGGGGCCTACCACCTGGCCCTGGAGCACTGAGTGGGATCATTTGCTAGGATGTCTCCTGCACGATCCTGGAAGATTCTCTGCACCTTGAAGTCTTTAAACCATGATTTGAGGACTTCAGTGGCTCAGACACAGGTCTGATACAGGAGTGGGTGGGTGAGATTCTGTGGCCTGCATTGTGCAGGAGGTCAGACTAGATGATCATAATGGTCCTTTCTGACCTTAAAGTCTATGATTCTATGATCCTCTGCCTTCTCCTGCAGGGAATCCCAGGCACCCACAGCCCCTTCCCCAGGCCTGCCCGGCTCACCATCTGCAGTGCGATCCCTGCGGCCACGCCACCCGCAGTGCTGAAGGCTGCAGGGAAGTTGAGCAGCCCAGCCCCGAGGGCAGCGTTCACCACAATGAAGACGGCCCCGAGGGTGGAGGTGGTCCCCGCTCCAGGTCTCTGCCCCTCGTCGCTCTTCGGCCCAGTCTCCACATTAGGGCTCTGCAGTAGCCTTGCCCGCTCCCCGGCGTCGGCGCTCCAGTCCCAGTCTCCGTACTCCCTGTTGATCCCCACATTGTGCTGGGCCATTTCCCCGTCCGGCAGCGCGCTAACTGCTCTCTGCCTCTCCCTAGTGCCTCATCACCAGGCCAAGACCTCAGGCAAAGGAAACACCAGACAACATCGACTCCATCCAGCCCCAGCCTCCAGGGGGTCACAAAGCAGGCAGACTCATTATCTTGCTACAGGCACAAGTGGCCTTGTCCAGGGGTCCCCAGACACAGAGTTCAGGCTACTTTACTGCACCTAGAAGAGGAGCAGAGGAGGAGCAGCACCATCAAGCAGGGTGGATAAAAATCAATTATTAAATAAATCAGATTTTTTTTGATAAAATGCTTTTTGAGGATAAAACCTATCTAAAGATAGTTTTAATTAAGATATCTTTGGGCTACAATGTATCTCATCCTGGAATAGGAATTATAAATTCTAATTCTATAGTATGAGACAATATATTCATATAATGTTTAAGAAAAGTTTTGTAAATGAGTTCCAACAGTTCATGGATTAGGGACCCAACCTTATGGGGTTCCAGAGGCTTCTGTATAGATTATTTAGGTTAATCTTTCTATCTGCCCAACGGGACTCAGAGTTCAGTGTAGAAGATACCATCAGAGATGCTTAGTTTTGCAGTTCTCAAACTGTGGATTTGTGTCTCCAGAGACAACATGCTTGTTAACAGCAAAAATGGCTGGTTTTTTTTTTTAAGTTTTAATATTTCATTTAATGATTTTATTTACGAACAATTTTAATATAAAACAAACCTGATTTTAAAAAACTTGAATGTTTAACTAAATTCAAAAATTCAGATAGTATTTTAACAAAACAAGCATATGTTTGCTGTTGAAGAAAAAAATCCAGAATACATAAAGTTGTTGTTTTAGTTACATAAAACAGTTAAAAATGTCTGTCTGGTGATGTTCTCCTCCTAATACACCATGGCAAGAAAATTCTCCAAATATTAATGATTAACCTCCTGAATTGGAGATAGTTCACCTCCCAATGATTTCATAAACATCTGCTTCAATTACTTTTGGTAAATGAAATAACCAATCATTCATTTTCTGATATAGCTGTAAAACTAATCTGAAAAGTTTTCAAAATAAATCACTGTTTAAAAATGTATAGCATGTACCTTCTAAAAATGAAACCTACATCTACCTCTGAGTTGTGAAGAATATGTATTAAGGTTATAACCACCAACAAGAATACACTTTTATGTTGAAATCCATGATTAAATCGAGTCTTCCTGATTAGTTATTTAAATCATGATCTAAATCAAATCCACCCTGCCATCAAGTGTATATGAAAATCAGGCTAGACACAGCTGGCTTGCTGGACCAACACTCCTCTTGTACTCTACCAGCTGTTCCACAACTTAACCTCCCATTTAAACAGGACACTGCATCCTGGGCAGGTCGTAAGCAGTGGGAACCCAATCTGGGACCTTTGGTTCTTACAGCTTGAGCCTCCGCTGCCTGAGCTAGACGGCCCAGCTCTGTTGTCACTTGTGATAAGGATTTTTGCATGCCATCACCACAACTGCTCATCTTTGTCTCAGCTGACAGGCCCAGGGGTTGGACAGACAGAAAGAGAGCTCCTGTCTCTGAACAATTGGCCCCTCCAGGTCAGAGCTGAGGCACAGCGGTGAGCTGTTTGCACTGCTCGCGTGGTCTATGCTGCACCCATCCTGTGGCTCGAGAGAACTTCAAGCCACAAGGGTGTGAAACTGGTGCCTGGTCACTAAAATTCATTCAAACGCGCGCGCGCACACACACACACACAGAGCTGTATTTCAAAGCCAGCTTCCTTATTTCCAACTCATGTTTCTGCAAACACAGCAAAAGCCCTTGTCCTCCTTTGGGACAAAGTTCAGGGCAAGACTTGAAGAGCTGCCAGTTGGAATGACAGGAGCGCAGAACCAAGCGGAGGGAGCAGCTCAGAATGCCCCACGTGTCTGCTCTGCTCAGCAACCTCCCATGGCTGCTGCGCTCTCCCCGCAAGAGGGGGGGGCAGGAGGGAGGGGGCAGATGGGGTGAGGTATGTCCGTCTCCCACTGAGCCTCTCCCGAAGCATGTTCGGCTGCTCTCCCTGGCAACGAGGCCTGGGCAGGGAGCAGGAAGAAGCCACTTTTCACACTGGCTGATGCTGGCCACTCTGGATTGCTGACTCCACGTGCTACAGTGGCCTGAGAGA
Organism: Gopherus evgoodei; assembly: GCF_007399415.2. Taxonomy (NCBI): domain Eukaryota; kingdom Metazoa; phylum Chordata; order Testudines; family Testudinidae; genus Gopherus; species Gopherus evgoodei. Next base: position 6,293,241 of record NC_044333.1, on the reverse strand, counting down.
GCACCTGTGTGGGGCAGTGGCCTGGCTCGCCTGAGCCTGGCTGCTGGGTACAGGGATTGAGCAAGCTGGAGTTTCCCCCTTCCCCTGGCACATTTCCTGCTCAGTTGGACCCTGTCCACAGCAGTCAGGCCAGGGTGGGAAGGAGAAGGGGCAGGGCAGGCCGCCCCCTTCCCCTTCCACCTCAGCCTTTCAGGCAGCCACCAGGCTGCATAGAGCAGCGATCCAGAGCAGCCAGCATGAAAAGTGCCTATCCCCGGATGCCAGAGACAGAAGCCGAACCTGCCTCAGGGCAGGGAGCCCCTCTCCCTCACCCCGGCAGGCCAAGCAGAAATCTGGAGTGGGCACTTCACTCCACAATCCTCCCTCTCCCAAGCATTGTCTATGGCAGTGGTCCCCAACCTTTTTGTGGCCAGTAGCACGTTCATGTTTTCAGAAGAGAGTGGCGGGTGCCAACAATTTTTCAAGGCTTATTTTGTATTTGTACATTAAATAATACAAAAAAATCATATTTTATGACATAATATATGAATCCATAAGATAAAAAGGGTAATTTTACATGTAAAAGGTATTAAATTATTCAGCAATTACTCTTTCACCTTACCATGTGAATTTGCTCTTTTTTATCTACCTGTAAGAAAAATTAAGGCATTTTTACAAAATAAATATGAACAGTTTTCACCTTATTTATTTTAAAAAAGTAAAACACTGTTGAACTGCTGGTCCAAATATATTTATTATTCTTACTTTAACATAGAATGAAGCCTGCAGTTCCAGAGTTATCTGTCCCCGGCAGGGGCAGGGCCGTGGCTTCTCTCCGGCTTCGAAGCTGGAGAGAAGCTGCGGCCTGGCGCCTGCCGAAGACAGAGAACACCGATGCCCGCAACCTGCAGCCCCAGAGAATCCAGAGAGAAGCTGCAGCCCTGCGCCTGCCAGGGACAGAGAACCCAGGCACCCATAGCCTGCAGCCCCGGAGTTCTCTGTCCCCGGCAGGTGCAGGGCCCCGGCTTCTCTCCCATGCTGGGCACTAGGCGGGCGCACATAAATGCCCTGGTGAGTGCCATGGCGCCCATGGGCACCACGCTGGGGACCATTGGTCTCTGGCTTTTCACACTCATCACGAGAGGACACCACAAAGTCGTTGCTAGGTTGGGGATCTCAACTTTTGTGTAAGATCCACAGCTCTGGAGCTCAGAGATGCACAAGTCTGAAATCCTCCCCTTACACTAAGAGCTATTGCCAGTGCTTAAAGGGGACATGCAGAAAGTAGTGGCAAGAGATGAGACTGTATGCTCTCTGGGGCAGGGAGCATCTCCTTATTCTGTGTTTGTACAGCACCCAGCACAAAGGGGCCTGAGTTCACATCTACGGCTCCTAGGTGCTACAGTTCACAATAAAATAATAATAGAGGTTATGCCCTTGTTTGCTTCGGTGTGCTGAGGATAGGAGGCCTAAAAAGTCTATTTTTCCATTAGAAATGCAGATCTTGTTTTCCATTTCTCTTGGAAGATTCTATGAACTTGTCCTCTCCAAGTACCAAGGAAGTAAAACAAGATTCATTGAAAGAGGAAGTGATTTTCATTAAACTGTTTAAAATCTTTTGAGTTTCGCTAATATCGCTAAGTCAAATACCCAACACACAGTTGGGAGGAAACCCTGAATCATGGGTTAAGAAAGCTGCCACTCTGTTGCTGTAGGTCCTCCAAAGATCTCTCCAGCAAAAAAACAAGGAAAACAAAAATTAAGACTTCCCAAGGGTTAAAAAGCAGGAAAGACAAAAAAAAAAAAATCAAAGAGGGGAAAAGGCTCCCTTCCCCTCCACCCCCCCAAAAAAGGGCACAAATCCAGGTTACTTTTAATCACAGAAGTATTACTCACGTGTCTGCATTGGTTGCTTTGTCCCCAAAGCTCTGTTTACAACTGAGCTACGCTAATTATAAACTGGTCATGATGCAGAGGAGCAGCTTGAATGAGGAGTTGAACTGCATTTTTCCTCCCTTCCCCAGCAATGAGGGCCTTTATATTGTCCTTCATCGGCCACACTATGCACAGTTACTGGATTAACCGTTATAGCATGAGGCGAGAGACACTTCCCTCCTTCCACCACAGAACAGTAATGACACCAATTGGTACAATTCACAGCTCCTCAGTATATTTATTCAGCTCATTTTAGTGCTGATCAGGAAGCAGGGAACATGCAGACAGGAATGAGGAGCAGACTGGAGTTTGCCCTATCATGGGATCATCAACTAAGACCCAAGCATTAGTAAAATAAGCTACCAGCTTTGTCACCCAGGGTCTTACTCTAAGTGTAACTCAGCCATGCAGCATCAGCATTATAGCATAGGATTAGAGAAAACAAACCTAAACCATAAAATTAACAGGCCAGTAGTATTTGCCTCAAACCTGTAAGTGGCTCCCGATCCCCCAGGGAAACAGTTAAATACTGAGTCAGGTGCCTTGTTAGACCCACATACGTGAGCTGGGAAGGGCTCTATGGGGAAAGAGGATCCTGGGTGTGGGCTGAGCATTCTTGTGGGAGGAGCCTGAGAGCAGCCACACCAGGGGGAAGGTATGAGTTGATCTTTATGACCTCTCCCATTGTTTTCTTGGTTAACAAGGAAAGTGGATGTCTTCAAACACTACATACAGTGTGGAGCACTTTTGAGCAGCAGGTTGAGAACAGCATCTCCTCTCACAGCCCTGAGATTGACTTCAAACACCTCTGTATGATTATTGGGCAAGTCACCCTTCCAGGGTAAAAGCTAGCTGAGGGCATACATATCCAAATTCATAAATAACTTCTAACTCACTATGTAGTTAACTAGTGGAACTCTCATGTACAAGACAGCACTGAGACAGATATTTTTCTTCTGAAGCTTATTAAACTAGATACATACCTGGACAAGAACCACACTTGTAGGATAACCCTTAATACTACTTCCTAGTTATCAGTCAACATTTATGGGTATAAAATGAATTGCCATCTAGGGTCTGGATGAAATTTCCCCCCAGGACCAGGTTCCAGTTATTACAATAGTCATCCAGTGAGCTGAACTCCTTGTCTTGTATACTGCAATATCCATGCTGGCAGCAAACTTCATGATGTCAGGAATAAATGTTCTTCATTACAGTCTTATTTCACACTAAACCCTCAAATAGCATGGCACAGTCAATCAGGTGTAGTACAGGGTATCAGCCCTTCCTATGAAGCAGGTGGCATCTATCTCTCCTTACAGCCAGGAAGCTCAAACGTCTGTGACTAGCTGTCTAGGTTCAATTAATGATTCCTATGAATCCATTTGGAAGAACTACACTGCCTGCAGAAACTTTTAAACCCTTGCTTCTACTGCAGAGCTTCCTCGTGGGGAGTCTAACCCTGAAATCTGCTGACAGCAGGGACACTATAACCAGGAGAAAGACTCTTAGCTCCATGCCCTACCCTCTGCCACTGCTGACCCTCAGTCACAACACAGCCAGGCTACATGCAGCCTGCAGTAGGAAAACTCCAGCCAGGCAAAAAACAAACTGCCTTTCAAACACCTGCCTGAAAAAAAGAGCAGACCCACTAGCATAGGAAATGGGGACAAAAGAATAGGGAAGGGCAAGCACAGAGCCTGCACCAAGCACCTCACAGGGAACAGTAATCCTCATTTATGGCGGATGCCGGGATGGTTAAGATCTAATGTCCACAGCAGGCAGCTCCACCGCGGGCCCTGCAGCAGCAGAAGTGTCACATGGGGGCATCCACAGAAGGGCGTAGGTGTGTGGGTGATGGTGGGTTTCCAGGGCTCTATTTCAGCACCGAAAGGGAACTGATGATCACATAGCTGCTAGAGACCCTGTTTAGTCATCCCAGATGGGGAGGAGGCCACTACCTGAGGGCTCCAGTACTGATGCCTAGAAGGGGTGGGCGAGGGATCCTGTTTTGATACAGGGGAGTTGGTGCATACAGACACCAAACCCCTCTCCGCTGGCCGCTGGGGGACACCTGTACTCATTAATCCACCAGCCCCCCCAAGCCCAGCCACAAGCCCCCCCCCGCCCCTTCCTCATACCTGCGGAACGGGAACAAAAAGCCTCGCACAGTCCCACTCCTGCCCCTGAGCACTGGCTCTGAGCTCCTTAGGCAGATGATTAAGCACCACGTGCAACCCAGCTGGCGTCACCCGGCGCACAGCAGGCTGGGAACTGTAGTTCTCTCCCAGCCACAGCTGGGTCTCCGCTGCCGGCCGGCCTGCCTGCCTGCTCTCCCCCTCTCTGAGTAATTTCCTGTTTCCTAACCCAGCATTAACACTTAGCAAGATATGGGTTTCTCTTCTCCATTTCACAGCCCCGAGGGTTCCCGACAGGTCAGCACAATTGTACAAAGTTTTCCACCTTACCAAGCTAGCTTACTCCAATAAACAAGGCAATAAACAAGACCCCACAGCAAAACAGGTTTCCGATCTTGCCACACAGTTGTTTGCTGGGGCTTTGTATTCATAGGAGCAGGTTCTTCAGAGGTGGAAGAGACTAATTAGGGTAGCTCCTTACTGGCAAACACCTCGCCTAGAGGCTGGTCTGTCAGGCACACGGGGGAGGGGGATTCTTATTTTTCAGACCAAGTGAAATGTTTAAATATGTAACTGACCCTGCACACACTTAGGGCTTGGCCACACTTACAGGTTAGAGCACATTGAGTCAGCCCCAGGCGCCCTAACTCCCGAGGTGTCCGCACTGGCAAGGCATGTAGAGCCCCCTGGACTCTGCGGCTGGAGTGCCCCTGGTAATCCACCTCCATAAAGCTCCCTGTGCCCCAGCTGGAGCACTGGAGTGCCAGTGTGGACACTCCAGTCTATTAATGCACTTTGCTCGGTCTCCAGAAGTGTCCCACAATGCCTGTTCTAGTCACTCTGGTGAACCCTTCAAACACACTTTGAACCCTACTGCCCTGCCCTCAGGTGACCAACCGTCAGACTTGACTTTTAAATTCTCTGGGAATTTTGAAATTCCTCTTCCTGTTTGCTCAGCCAGGCATGGAGTGCTCTCAGCGCATCTTTCCAGGTGACCATGCCGCCACCCACCAGGTGATCCCCAGTATGGAGCAATGGCAAGGTGTTGTACCTCATCAGTGTTTGGAGGGAGGACGCGGGGTCGGTGCAAGGATATTTTGCGCCCTAGGCGAAACTTCCATCTTGCGCCCCACCCCCACCCCAAATCACATACATTATACACAATACACGGTCACAGAGTAACATGTTATAATTTAGAATTTATGTTTCCGCACTTTAAGTTTAGAAAATTTAGAAAATTCCATTTTCTAACTAAATAGGTCACACACACTCAGATGGTTGCCAAGTGCTCTCTGTGGTGGTATGTTCATCTGTTCTAAATGCCTACTAACTTCCCTGTGAAAATAATCTTTGACTTTGATCCAATGAAAGTAGGATGGAAAAGCTCCCCCCCCCCCCAGAATACCTAAGACATGATGGCTGGATGACATAAACAGACACCTGTCCCTCACAGGCACTACCTCATAACATGCCAATTGTGCTCAGGACAGAACATCACAGAGGAATACTATGCATTCAGTGGTCTCTACACTGGCCAAGCAACAGCATGACAACTAACCTAACCAGTCCATCCAACTTTTTTGACTGCTTCTTGGGCACTGGTGAGGGGTAACGGTGCCAGACTGAGCCTGGTGATGGGTGCAGTACAAGTCTACAAACTGAGGCAAGGTGCTGGGCCTAGAGTCCTGCTGAGACTGCTGTCCTGCACCAAGTGGAGCGCAGCCTCCATGAGGAGAGAACTCAAATAAATATCATGCTCCTTCTGCATGATTCCCCCAAGCACTTCTTCAGGCAGCTGCTATGAGGGTCACTCACAGGATTAGGCCTACCTGTTGCAGGCAAAACACAGCAGCAGGGCTTAAAACTCAGACAGGCCTGCCCAGAGGATTCAGGGGGCCTTGAGCAAAGCAAAATTGGGGGCCCCTTCCATAAAACATTTGCAATACTATAGTAACATGTATTAGGAAATGTAAAAAATAACTAGTGAAATACATTCAAAAATTAACTTGTAATAATTTGAAAATACACTAAATACATTATTTAAAAACATTAAAAGCTGTAATGGTCTGTATACATTTGCAATTACATAATGGGCAGATGATGCGTGATTGTGATGGTTGGTACCAATGGGCTGTCGCTGCCTGGGGGTGGTGCTGCTGTTGCCCAGGGCTGGGCGGGGAGCTGGGCTTTGGGTTCAGGGGTGCCCAGCTCACAGGGGCTGGGCTCAGGGATGTGGGGAGATGGGGTCAGGGCGGTATCCAGCTCAGAGGGGCTGGGCTCGGAGCTGGGGGTCAAGGCTGTGGGGGGGATGGGGTCGAGGGAGGTGCCTGGGGGCACTGGGGCAGCTCAGCTCCGCAGGCTGCTGTTCTCTCCAGCCGCCCACACACAAGGGGAGCAGGAGCAGGGACCAGCCAAGGACCAAGGGGGCAGGAGCACAGGCGCCTGAGGCCGAGCTGTGGGGAAGCACTTGCTTACCTTGCCCAGCACATAAGCGTCAGGGTCCTCTTTCTTCCTCCACTCCACCAGACCGCCGCTGAGGCTCTTTTCTTCTCCGTGCCCCTCGCTGGGGCTGATGTGGAGGCTGAGCCAGGGGGCAACCCCCACTTTCCTCCAGAAGTCCTTGTGTCGTGCCATCGCAGGGCTCCTACCATGTGCCCTAAGCAGAGCTGCGCAGCTCTGCCCAGCAGCCGCCGGCAATGAGAAAAATTGTATAGGCTGGAGCCCCTGCTCTGGGAGGGAGAGGGATTCTGATTTCTGAGCCTCTGCCGGCAGCCCAGGGATTCCCCTGGGTCAGCGCACCGCCGGCAGCCTGAACCTCTGGGCAGTCGCAGCAGCACCCTGACCCAGGGGACCCCCTGGGCTGCCAGCTGCCGCAGCGGCACCCTGACCCAGGGTCAGGGCGCCTCCACAGCAGCTGGCAGCCCGGGCTTTCCCTGGGCCAGGGGATCCCCTGGGCTGCCGGCTGCTGTGGCAGCACCCTGACCCAGGGGGCCCCTGGGCTGCTGGGGTGGCGCCCTGACCCAGGGTCAGTGCGCCTCCGCGGCAGCCTGGGGTTTCCCTGGGCCAGGGGACCCCCCTGGGCTGCCGGCTGCCGCGGCGGTGCCCTGACCAGGGGGACCCCCTGGGCTGCTGGCTACCGCTGCGGTGCCCTGATCCGGGGGACCCCCTGGGCTGCCGGCTACCGCTGCGGTGCCCTGATCCGGGGGACCCCCTGGGCTGCCGGCTGCCCCCGGCAGCTCAGACTCCCTCTCTGTCCCAGCAGCAGCAGCTGCTCAACCATTTAAAAAAAATTTGGGGGCGCTTTTTGGTCTCGCGGGTGTTGGGTCAGTGGGTGGCAGTCTCGTGGTATTGGGGCAGTGGGTGGAGACATCGGGTGCGTGGGGTCTCACAGGTATTGGGCAGTGAGTGGGGGTCTCTTGGGTGTTGGGGCAGTGGGTGGAGATCTCAGGAGAGTGAGGTCTCATGGGCATTGGGGTAGTGGGTGGGATCTTGCGGGTGTTGTGGCAGTGGGTGTGGGCTCCCTTGGGTGTTAGGGCAGTGGGTGAGGGTATCAGGGGAGCAGGGTGGGTGGGGTCCCTTGGTTGGGGCAGTGGGTGGGGGGTCCCGCAGGTGTTGGGGCAGTGGGTGGGGGTCTTGGGGAAACAGGATGGGTGGGAGTCCCATGGGTGTTGGGGCAGTGCATTTCAGGGGGGCAGGTTGGGTGGGGTCTCGCAGGGGTTGGGGCAGTGGGTGCGGATGTCAGCGGGGCAGGATGGGTGGGGTCCTGCGGGTCGGGGCAGCGGATGAGGGGTCAGGGGGAAGGGTGTTGGGGCAGTGGTTGGGGGGTGTCGGGGGCAGGGTGGGGGGTCTCACGGGTGTTGGGGCAGTGGGTTGGGGTCTCGGGGGGGGCAGGTTGAGGGGGCTCTCGCGAGTATTGGGGCAGTGGGTGGGGGTCTCGCGAGTGTTGGAGCAGTGGGTGGGGGTCTCGGGGGGGGGGTGTTGGGGCAGTGGGTCGGGGTCTCGGGGGGGCAGGTTGAGGGGGCTCTCGCGAGTGTTGGGGCAGTGGGTGGGAATCTCTGGGGGGTGTTGGGACAGTGGGTGGGGATCTCGGGGGGAGGGTAAGTGGCGCTGCCCTGCCTGGTGCAAGGCCCAGGAGCTGCTCCGTAACCGGGAGCGTCCAGAACGAGCCGTGCGAACATTGACTGCGCGGTTTGGTTCTCGCGCCGCCCCGTAGCCGTCGCCATGGAGACGGGCCCAGCGGCCTGCCCCAGGGCAGCGCACGGGAGGCGCCTGGAGCCACCGGCCTGGCCCTGAGCGCGCCCCGCGGGATGAGGCAGGAGCGGGGTACCCAGAGCCGCCTCTCACTGCGGGGAGAAGGTGAGGAGCGGCCGCAGCCTGGAGAGCGGGGCCCAGGGGGGAGCGGGGCCTCCCGAGCGGTTCGTCCGGCTGCGGAGGGCGGAGCCCTTAGGCAGGGGCAGCCCGGCCCGGAGGGAACCTCCGCTTGCGGGGACTGGGCGAGGAGCCGCGGCCCGAGAGCCCCAGCGGCCTGCTGAGGGGGTCGGTACTCGGGCTGCAACGCCCTGGGCTGCCCTGTGTCCGGCGAGTCCCCCTGGCCGGCTGCGGGGGATTCCTGCCTCCCGCAGCCCTGTATGGGCGGTGCCCCCCGTAGGGTTGCCCTTGGTGGTGGGATGGATTCCTGGAGATTTCGTCACATGACGTCATCTTTCATTAAAGATTGATCTTCAATTCCGGGCCACTCCAGGCCAATCCTGGAGGGTTGGCAACTGTAGCCCACGTCCTCCTTCCAACACCAGATGGGTTTTTTAAATCGTCAATGTATGATGCACTATTAGAAATGTTACCACAGTAAATGTGACTGATTTGTATAACAACTTATAGTAGGGTTTAATTATTAATTATTCCAATAAAGAAAGCGGCTTTCAGTGGCTATGTATAAAATACTTCTCAGGGCCCCCAAAGGACACATCCTGGTGACTTGGACATGTCACTCCTCCAGCCTGACCCTTTATGCTTGAGCAAATATGCTGACATATAAGAACATAAGAATGGCCGTATGGGGTCAGACCAAAATCCGTCAAGCCCAGTATCCTGTCTTCTGACAGTGGCCAGTGCCAGGTGTTTCAGAGGGAATGAACAGAACAGGGCAATTATCAAAGTGATTTATCTCCTGTGTGGAAGTTGAGAAAGAGATAAAAGGAATTGAACATAGAGATCTTAGTTTGTCTCTGAGCAAGAGTCAGGCTAACAAAGTCAGGCCAACACTGACTCTAATAACGCAAGACCTGAAGGCCTAGGCGGGTAGAAAGCGAGAGGGAACTGACAGTAAGAGATACTGTTTTGACTTTCTGTTAGATAAGAATGGAATGTAGACTGTAGGAGAAATTAATGAGAAAAGTGAGATATCAGGAAGAAAAATGTATAACAAAATGCAGCTGTTGCTCATTATTATATGTAACACAAAGGTATAAAAGCTTGCTTTCATTATTTACATAATAGAGACCTGCCTGGACAGGGTGAATCCCTGCCAGAGTGTTCTCTCCTCTTTGCAATTGCTTGAGAATAAAGATGGTCTCTGACTTGCTGCACCCAACCAAAGAGTGAAGGCCTGTTTCTCTTGCACACCTGTCATCCAGTCCCAGCATCTGGCAGGCATAGGGACACCCAGAGCACAGAGTTATATCTTGGACCAATTGCCATTGATAGACCTATCTTCCATGAACTTATCTAATTCTTGTTTGAACCCAGTTAGTTTTGGCCTTCACAGCATCTCCTGGCAAGAGTTCTACAGGTTTACTGTGCTTTGTTTGACGAAGTACTAATATTTTGTTTGTCACACACTGGTCCACTTCTGATTTGTAGAGGAACTGAGTTATGATTAGCGCTATATGACAAAATACTTTTGGGTCACCTCAAGGGATGCATCCTTGTGACCATTACAAATAGATGAGGATATGCCACGCCCGGAGCCAAAGCTTCATTTCTTGGCCAAAATGTTTCTGCCAAATAGTGTATTCCCATTTTCTCTGTTAGTAAACATACAATATGCATATAAAAAAACCACACACACACCCCAAGCAATTAATCAACCAATTTGTTGCAAATCTGCTTGGAATGTTTTCATAGGAATTATATGAACGGTTAAAAATTATGAAATCTATATGAATCCTATTTGTTAGACAAATCAAGAACAGGGAAAATGGCTACATTTATCAAGATTCATTTAATTGTGGAATAAATATGAAAATATTTCTTTTGATGTCTCTTGTTTGTTTCCCGTAAAAATATGAACAAACCACATGGACACAGTTGGTTCCCAAATAATCAAGTTTATTAATTATATAAAATATACAAGGCCTAACTTAATACTGCTCTGATTGGTCTCTGATGGTTTCTAAAATATAGAACAAAGTGACTGTCTGGAGGGCTCACAAACTAAAGGATATGACTCTTATACAATTAGTTGAACCAGTCTTTAGACTTGTTGTGAGACTCATACAGCAGCAGAGTGACTTGCCTTTTTAAGGAATTTGGAGAACATTTCATCTGTGGCGGGAATATCTTCACTTTCTTTTCCGTTTTTAATTCCAAAATTCCATCACAGATTTGCCAACTGTTTTCCAAGTTTGTGGAAACATACAAAATGGTAGCCCATGTGCTTTAATGTTTGTGCAAATAACTTTGTTCTCTATTGAACTAATCAGTATTTGAAACAATAATGCTGCATTTAAATTACATAGGAAAGAGTGACAGATAAAGGGTTTTTCTGGAATATGGGCATTTCATTGTCTTAGTATTCAGTGAATAGCATTTGAAAAGATGCAATTCAGTATTTTGATATAACAACCAAAGTGTATCTTGTTTTCTTTCAACTTACATGCTATCATGCACAGAATTCTCATGAAAATAATCTAGGGTCAGCTTTTTTAATTTTTCTGAAGTCAGACAACTGCAAGTGTAGTAAGTGAGATGCATGGTTCACTGTTAATTAAATCATAATTACTCAATTGACACAACTCATTCCACTTGTTCACTTTGACTCTGAAATTGTAAAATAAGAAAAGTTGCAGGGTTTTTTATAACTGTTTGTCTGACCAATTGTTGCTGTTATTTTTAGTGCTAATCACTGGTAAGAATGTGTATGTGCCTGTGTGTGTGCATACATGCATGCAACTATAAGCCTTCCTAATTGTGTGTATTAAAACCCCTTTTTCACATGGAAGTGTGAGCGTGTGGGACCGGGGCTTGACCCTCTCCGAGGCGCGGAGGGGAGCCACACCGTCTCATTACATGTTCTCTGGCCGGGCAGGCCCCCTGGCTCCGATCCTGGGGCGACGAACACAAAGTCACACGGCTTGGGTCCCCGTTCAGGGCCGAGCAACACTACAGAGCCAAAAGGGGGGGCTCAGGCCCTCTGCTTCAGGGCTGAGCAACAATACAGTCTTAAAGGGGCCCAGCCCTAAGTTCGGGCAGGGAACCAAACGCAGAGTCACAAAGCTCAGGCCTTTTTGGCTCAGGGCTGAGCAAGGCACAGGGTTTAGGAGCTCAGGCCCTCTGGTTCAGGGCTGAGCAGCAATATAGTCTATAGGGGCCCAGCCCTAAGTTCAGGTGGGGCACCAAATGCAGATTCACAAAGCTCAGGCCCAAGGCACCTGGTCTATAAGCCCAGGCCCATAGGCCTGAGCTCCGGGAAGAGGGGGAGACTGCCACCCACTCCACTGCGTCCCAGCCCGGGGCCCTAACAGTGGCAAACGGTCCGCTGCTGTGTCAGAGGGGATCCTGCCTGCAACACACTGACATAGGCTTGGATATGGTTGCAGCCTGACTGGAGTCGGCTGCCCCTTGGCTACTTCCGACCTCCCCTCAGGGCCTAGCTGGTCCGTGGGGTCACCTCCCTGAAGTCCAGCACCATGGGCCCTCGCGGCCAGGGCTGGGTGACAGGTCCGGTAGTTCCTCAGGGAAGTCCAGGCTGGCTTGCTCCGGTGGTTCCTCCGGATAGCAGCAGGGCTGGGGAGGCTCCAGCGGCTCCTCCGGGTAATAGGCACGGGGAAGCTCCGGCAGTTCCCCCGGGTAGTAGGCACGGGGAAGCTCCGGCAGCTCCTCCAAGTAGTGGGCGCGGGGAAGCTCCGGCCAGTAGGCCATTGTGTCACATTGGGAACTTATGTTGAGCAGATTGTCCACCATGACCTCCAAATCTTTTTCAAAGTTACTGCTTCCCAGGATAGAGTCTCCCATCTTGTAAATATGGCCTACATTTTCTGTTCCTAGATTTAATATGGCAAAATGTATAAAATGCATATTGTTTGCTTGCGCTCTGTTTTGCAAGTGATGCAGATAACTCCGAATCAGTGACCTCTTCTCTTCTTTATTTACTGCTCCCCCAGTTTTTATGTCATCTGAATATTCTATCCGTGATGATTCTATGTTTTCTTCCAGGTCATTGATTAAAATGTTAAATAGCGTAGGGCCAAGAACCAGTCCCTGCTGGACCCCATTGGATACAGATTCACTTGATGACAAGTCCTAGTTTACAATTCTATTTTGAGACCTGCCAGTTTTTAATCCATTTAATGTATACCGTGTTAATTTTATATAATTCTAACTTTTTAATCAAAATGTCGTGGCACCAAGTCAAACACTGCTTCTAGGTATAAGGAGAAACAGACGAGGCAGCAGTGCCAAGCTGCTCGTGATGCAGGAGGCGCAATTTTCTTTTTCAAGTGTGGCTCACTCAGCAGAGCTGCTAGCATGCCTGAAACTGTGGGAACACTTGAAGTGAGAGCAGGAGTTGTATGTGAAGGCAAGCTGAGGCTTAGATTGTGTAAGTGAAAGTGATGCTATTGGGCTAAGGAAAGGATCTTGAGGGTATGCAGAAATTGTTTCTGTCCCTGTTGTTGAGCCGAGGTCGAAGTTCTTAAGTAGATGCGGTGTGAGTGTAGACCCAGCCTTTCTTAGTCAACTGTTCCTGTCCTCCAGCAGCTATTCCACAATGCCCCATACTGACCACTCTGGTCATCATTGTGAGCTCCACTGCCCAGGGGTCACATAGACTAGAAGCCCAACATCCCAATTAAATCCCAGTGAATTTTTGAAATTCCTTTTCCTGAATGCCCAGCTTCAGGAGCACACCAGGCAGCTCTTCATTGTTGAGTGCAACTTCCCAGCTGACCATACCGGCTACACAATCCAGACTCGCTCCTGGCTGGAGTAGACCGCAGGTATTGGATCTCCTTGGCCTGTAAGGAAAAGAGGCTGTGCAGGCACAGCTCCAAATCAGCTGCAGAAACGTGGACATCCATGAGCAGATTGCTCAAGGGATGCAGGACAAGGCTACAGCAGGGACCAGCAGCAGTGCAGTGTGAAAGCCAAGGAGCTGCAGCAGGCGTACCAGAAGGCCATGGAGGCCAACAATCAAACCAGTGACAAGCCACAAGAGTGTCCACTTTTAGAAAGAGCTACATTCCATACTCAGAGCCGAGACCACCCCCACCCCCAAGAGCACCATGGATACCTCTGAGAAGCCCAAGTCACAGGCCCCTGCTGTGAACAGCGAGGAGGAGGATCCAGCCTCCCAGCGAGCCTAGACTTGTTTTTGACTCCACCACAGTCCAGCAGTCCCACAAGTTAAGCACTGGCAAGCCCAATGCAGGGGAAGGAACTTCAGGTGAGTGTGTAGTTTAATTTAAAATTACAGGGATGGCACTCCCAAAGTAGCAAGACACATCTTTTGACTAATCATTAATTTACTCTTGCTAGAAGAAGTAGTGGTACATCCAAGAGAGGTAGAATTGATATCTATTTTTCATTCCCCTCTAGAATTATGAGAGGGGCGGGGCATGCAGAGCAGTTTTTGTTCAGGGTTGTCTCGGGAATCCTCCAGAGAGATCTCTGTGAAACTTCCATGGAGGTACTCTGCAATCCTCTGCCAAAGATTTCTAGGGAGGGCTGCCTTATTTCTTCCTCCACAGTAGGACACTTTCCCACGCTATTCAGCAATAACCTCAGCAGGCGTCATTGCAGTACACAGTCTAGCAGAATATGTTATGGCCTGGATGGAGATGTGTATAGGGATTCCGAGGTAGCAAACAGATGCTTCAGACTCATCCGTCCCATGCTTGCCTCATTCTGCAGCCCACTGAGAACTCGCTATGTCTCTCCTCAACATTCCATGTGGCATCGGGGTCGCTGCATTACCCCTACCACTCTATCCTGGGAGACATTAAAGACAATCACGGTGTCACGTATGCAGACTTGTGAAAGCCATATGTAGCTGAAAGAGACACAAATGTTCTTTACTCTTCGTAAGTTCTGTTCTCTTAATTGTTTTATTAATTTTTTAAAATGTTTTTGTTTTTAAATGATGGTTTTTTTTTTGCACAGGTTTGGTTACAGAATAATATTCTATTATTTGGAACACGATTTCTTTATTCGTTCAGAACACATGCTGGCTGGTGCTCAGCAGTTCTGAAAGCAACCAATTACCTGTTAATGCACAGAGTCACACAACTCATAAGATCATTCACAAACAAAATTAACAGGTGCATTGACAATATTATATCCCCGTATGTACAGCAATCACCACATAATTCATACCAGGCTGCAAAAGAGCAGGGCCAGATAGAGCACACTATGGCAACACACACGACTCTGGGTCACTATTACAATGGTCTTTCAAAGCCTCCCTGAACCCATATAGCTCCACATGGAGCTCTTCCAATAGCCCTTGTATCTGGCTGTTCAAATTCAGCAGAGAGCTGCTCCACCTCTGCCTCGCTGGAAACTTTTCCCCCTTAGCTTCACAGATATCATGCAGGACACAGCAGGCAGCTATAACCATTGGGATATTTTTCTCACTGAGGTCAATTTTGTGAGGAAATAATGCCAGCCTCTCTTCAAACAACCAAAGGCACATTTGACTGTCATTCTTCACCTGCTGAGCCAGTAGCTGAAGTGTTCCTTGATGCTATTGAGGTTGGTGGTGAATGGCTTCATGAACTGGAGAAGCAAGGGGTAGGCTGGTTTGCCTAGGATCACTATTGGCATTTCACCATTGCCAGTGGTAATCTGCTGGTCAGGAAAGAGAGACCTTGCTTGGAGCTTTCTGATTAGTCCTGTGCACTTAAACATACGAGTATTATGCACCTTCCCTGACAGCCCACATTGATATCAGTGAAGCGTCCCCAGTGATCCACCAGTGCTTGCATGATAGAAAAGTAGCCCTTTCTGTTGATGTACTCTGAGAAAGGTGGTCTGGTGCCAAAATAGGGATATGCGTGCTGTCTATCGCTCCACCATGCTTTGGGAACCCCACTGCGCTAAATCCATCCACTATGTCCTGCACTTTGCTGAGAGGCACAGTCCTGCATAGTAGGAGGCAATTAATGGCCTTTCACACTTGTATCTCAGCGGCCCCCGTGGTGGATTTCCTGACTCCAAATTGATTCCCGACTGGCTGGTAGCAATCTGGCATTGTAAGTTTCCACAGTGCGATTGCCGCTTACTGCTCTGCTGTCAGTGCAACTCTCATTTTGGTGTCCCTGCACTGGAGGGCTGGGGCAAACTTGGCACACAGATCCAGGAATGTGGCCTTGTACATCCAAAAGTTCTCCAGCCACCACTCGTCATCCCAAACCTGCATTACAATGCGATCCCAGCAGTTAGTGCTTGTTTCTCAGGCCCAGAATTGGTGCTCCACCATCTGCAGCTGCTGCATGAATGCCAGCAACAAACTTAAATTGGTTCTGGCTATGTCTCACAGCAATCTGTCCTCCAAGGAATCATCATTTTCCCTGTCTCTCTTCTTGCAGCTCTACAAATACTGTAGGATTGTGCACCCTGTGTTTGCAACACTCAGGACAATAGTGCAGCGCTGTGCAGGCACCATCCTTCTGTCCAAGATTGCAGATAGTAAGGAGGACTGTGGAGATCTGTGGGATTTTGAAAGAGAGATGCAAAAATTATGGGGTATAGATGAAATTATGGGATGGAGACAGTTGTGACTGGGAAGTTGACCCAGTCACCTCTGCGTGACTCTTATTGCCAAAACTTCCCAAAAGAGAGTGTGCTGGACATGGGTGAGTTGCACAATGGGATACGTACCCATCGTGCACTGCACTCTGCATCAGTACAAGGACTCCTGGTGAATACATGCATCGCCGACATGAGTCAAACATGCATGCGCACAAGTGATGTATTAACTATGGTGGCTATATGCTGATGTAATTTGAGTGGATGTAAATGTGTAATGTAGACATGGCCTTTGTAGCAATAGTAAAATTATGAGCAGAAGCGTAGGCACTGGAGCTGCATGGTTCACATTTGGTAGGGTTTTTTTCCCCACAATCATAAGGGCTAGAAATTATTTTTTAACTGAAGTTTGAGTTCTGCAGAATTCCTTAATTACTGCAGGTCTCCTTAATTACTGGGTAAAGCTTACTCCCCGTTCCACTTGTGTACACACTTTTACACCCACCCTGTTCTGCTAGTATTAGATGTCAGAACGGTTCTCAAAATATTTCTGGTGCACCATGTCCTCATCAGGAATAAAGCTTGGATTAGGATTGCCCAGCTAAGAGATATTCCTAGTCTGTGCTCTGTAATGTTCATTGACCTCTTGTACCGCATTCCACCCTCACAGTTTAGTTGGTATGTTGGGGAGAAATATCACTTGAAAATGCAGGGCTGCCCAAAGGATTCAGGGGGCCTGGGGCAAAGCAGTTTCAGGGGCCCCTTCCATAAAAAAAGTTGCAATACTATAGAATACTATATTCTTGTGGAAGGGGGCCTGCAGGGCCCGGGACCTGGGGCAAATTGCCCCACTTGCCCCCCCCCCCCCCGGCAGCCCTGTGAAAATCCTAAACCAGGTAAGTTCAGTGAGTAAATAAATAAGTTAAATTTGCAGCTCATTTGATTTGCTACTTATTAGTTCCTGCCCTTCTGGACAAAATTGACTGCTGCTGTCAACTACTGAGCACTTTTGGGGCTGAATAAGTGTCCTGTGAAAATTGGGCTGGACTGGTGGTACCCTGTCTTGTGCTTATCTGTGGGTACTGAAAAACAGCATGTGGGCACCGCATGTTGCTGTTAAAACTACAGGGTTTACTTCTGCAGGCACAGGTGGTTAAATAAGACTCTGTACACTTAAAAAGCTGCACCAGCGCAGCTGTGCCACTTTAGTGCTTCAGTGAAGATGCTACTATGTTGACAGGAGAGCTCCTCTCATCAGCGTAGTTCAGTGGTTCTCAGACTTCGTTGCATTGTCGCCCCCTTCTGCCAACAAAAATTACTACGTGGCCCCAGGAGGGGGGACCGAAGACCGAGCCTGCCCAAGCCCCACCAGCCGGGCGGGGGGAGGGCAAAGCTGAAGCCCAAGGGGTAGAGGGCATGTAACCTTAGCCCTGGGCGGTGGGGCTTGGGCTTCAGACTTGCTGGGGCACAGGGCCAACACCAGCCTTGGCGACCCCATTAAAATACAGTCCCGACCCACAGTTTGAGAACCCCTGGTGTAGTTAATCCACCTCTGCAAGAAGCGGTAGCTATGTCAACAGGAGAAGCCGTCCTGTTGACATAGTGCTGTCTACACCGGGGGATCACTCACGGGTGTGGATATTTCACACCCCTGAGCGGCGTAGTTATACCAATGTAAGTTTGTATTGTATACCTGGCCTTAGTAACAGTTTTTAGCAATCCCTGTCTTGCCCTGTTTTGGTATTTCCTGAGCTCAGCATAGAGCTGATGTCTCTCTCAATAAGAGCTGTTATTGTCCTGAAGCTTTCCAGCAGGAAATTTTGTCCATTGCAGGAAATGCAGCTCACATTTCCCTCACTAGTGCATTCACGTGGCTTTCAGAACGATTGCAAGTTTTGTGATTTTAAAAAATTTGCCTAATCAATGTTAATATTAACTTTTTTCTAAACAATTAATGTTACCTTATGTGGTGGGGTGACTGCCCCACCCCCATGAGAGAGAGGGCTAGAGTAGGCCAGAGTGGCTGCGCAGGCAGCAGCCAATTAGAGAAGGGCCTACTGAGAGCCAATCAGGGCCAAGATTATAGCCAGCCAATCAGGGCCAGGCTAGGCCCTATATAAAGACTGCCTAGGAGAGGAGCAGGCAGTCTGTCCCAGATCTTCATGGGGGAAGGTCTGTCTCTGGAGTAGGAGACCAGCACCTTGGACAGAGCAGTTCTGGGGAAAGCTAGAAGATGCTGGGGTGCTCCAGCCAAGGAAAACCCCAGGCTGTGGGCCTTGCTACAAAGGGCTGAGTGGGTGTACAGGGTCTGACAGAAGGATGGAGCCTGCCCAGCTCTGCACCATTGTCATGAACGTTGAAATAGAGGATGTATAATCTTGCTGAGCCTCAAGAAGAACTGAATCCGCAGGGAACATGACCATTTCCTGGAGGGTAGATTGCTGTGCGACATAGCAAGAACTAATTCAAGGCTATTGATGGCATTCACAGAGCAGCTGCAGATAGTGGAGCACTGCTTCTGGGCCTGAAAAATAAGCATTGATTGGTGGGATCGCATCATAATTTAGGCATGGGATGACGAGCAGTAGCTGCAGAAATTTTGGCTGCACAAAGTCACGTTCCTGGATCTGTGTGCTGAGCTTGTCACTGCCCTCCAGCACAGGGACACCAGAATCTCCGCAATGTGCAGGACATAGTGGATGGATTTCCGACAATGAGGTTCCCAAACTGTGGTGGGGCAATAGATTGCACGCATAGCCCCATAGCACCCATAGACCACATTGCCACAAAATACATCAACAGAAAGGGTTATGGTTATGGTTATGCAAATGCTGGTGGATCACCAGGGATGCTTCACCGATATCAGTATGGGCTGGTCAGGGAAGGTGCATGATGCTCTCATGTTTAAGAACACAGTGCTGTTCAGAAAGCTGCAAGCAGGGACAGTTTTTCCCAACCTTCACATTACCACTGATAATGATAAAATGCCAATAGTGTTCCTGGATGATCCAACCTACCCCTTGCTCCTCTGGCTTCTGAAGCCATGCACCGGCCATCTTGATCACACCAAGGAAAGATTCGATTACTGGCTCAGCAGAGGCAGAATGATAGTTGAATGAGCTTTTAGTAGATTGAAGGGACATTTGCATATAGCTGCCTGCTATATCCTGCGTAATACCTATGAGGAGTATGGAGGCACATGGAAGCTAACAAAAGAAGGATTCATGACATCGTTTGCACTGTTTTTGATTGTTTGGATAATCTTTTACACTGCCATCCACTACAACTGAGTCTGCAGCCTTTGCCTCCCATTCTGGTCTTCAATAAATCCAAGAACATTTTAATAAATCAGAGCCTGTAATGGACGGTGGGAGATGAAAATCAGCCACCTTTTTGTTATCAGTGGTCCAAGGAGCCTGGAACTGCCGCAGCTCCCCTAACAGAGAAGCCAGTCCATCTTGATTTTATACAGGTGTTGCTTATTGAAACTTTTTAAAAAGCCATCACAATTTTTGAAAGCAGTTCAAGATTATTTAGCTTTTGAACTTTTCCCCATGACTTTATTTGATAACTGTAACAACTCCTGTGTGCTAAAGGGTGAATCTATTAATATAATTTGTGTAAGTTACCTCACCCTCTGGGTGAAAGGTCATTAAATTGTGACTTGACTTCCATTGTTGTCCTTCAGACATACAGTTTTAAAACAGCAGTCGCTTTAAGTTACTTTCAGTGGAGAACACTGCAGCATTCAAGTAGTACATGGAGTTCAATGGTTGCCCTTGAATTCTTTGAAGATAATTAAAAATATGACTTATTGGAGTACAAATAAGAAAAGTTACTGCAGTGGTGGAGGGCAGATGTGGCGTGTCTGAATTTGAACACCAATACAACCCGTAGACCTGGTTGTACGCAGGCAAGTCAGGCCTGGTGGTCAGCATGGGAGTCGGGCCTAGTGATCAGAGCCCAAATGCCAGAGCCAAGGGTTGAGAGACAGTTTGAGTCTGGAGTCAAAGCAGAGAGTCAGAACTGGATTACCAGGAATCTGGGAAGGCAGGAGCAAGTTTGGAAGAATATGGGAACAAGACGGGGTGCAGGGCAGGATGTGGGTTGGAATGTGGACGAGCAAAGCAGGAGCAACGCTTGGAGAGACGAGCACAGGAAAGCAGAGAGTCTGTGGAGGTGTGCTTTGAGCAGCCAATGAGCTATCAGTCTGCTGGCTTCCTCAGCCAATCTGGCAGGGTGGACCATCAAGCAATCTGGCTGTCTTGTTAGGGCTTCAGAAGTACTGAGCAGGTACAACTGAGGGCCTTACTTCTGACAGCTCTATTGCTCAGGGAGACTTTGTAAGTGCACTTTAACAGTGAGTCCCAGTAATGCACTGTTGTGTAGTGTTCTCTCCCTGGCCTGTTACAAAATGTGTGGTGCTTGGTGTTCATCTGTGACTATAACAGTGTCAGTGAACCTATTAATTTGGGGGTGCTTGCTGTACACTAAAGATTATTACACTGTGTTTCTCACTGAGCCAATGAGTGGTCACACTGTGCAGTACAAAGTAAGCAGGAGCATTCAGAACTGCTAAGCACTCCACAGCATATGTTGTGAACTAATAAAGATGAATTATTTTCCAAGTAATGGAATGTTATTCAGTACCGAAACCAATGCAAAGAAAAACCCATGCAACTTAAAATCAGACATTAAAAACTTTATAGATTACTGGAACAGAACTTAACAAAGGGAAAGAATATTCTGTCCATACTAGCTACACATACAGCTAATGTGGCTTTTACAAATCACTGTATGTGAAGCTGTGGTTGTCCTGTGGTGAGTGGTAGGTGTAGGTCTGCAGCCCCTGATGCCATGTGACATGTTGGGGGGGGGAGGAAATGGAGGTGCTGCAATGGGGTTCTCGATGGATTGCAAAGGGAGGTGAGCTAGTGATTGATGAACCTGTAGGTGCACAAGAGTCTGCAGCATCTGTGTTTGCTGGTGGAGGTACTCTATTATGTCCTGGTGCATCTTCCTCTCTGGCTCCTGGGTCTGTCTTTGTCTGCTCTTTCTTTCTCCATACAGTCTGCTGCAGTATTCATCCTCCAGGCTCTCTGTTCAGTCTGATGCAGCACTGGCTTGCAGGGTCTCACTGAACATGTCGTCCTGAGTCCTTTTCTTTCTCCTCTTTATCTGGTGCAGGTGTTGCACAGGTGTGGAGGGGGAATGCCTCAAGGCCGCAACACACAAAGGTATCACTGTCAATAGAGTCGCTACGGAAAGTGAATGTTAATATTCAGAACTCCCTTCCTTGGCTCCCCTAAAGTTTTAAACTAGACATACTTATTGACACTTCTGCTCCAGAGCGCTTCTGTGCAGTGCCACTCACAGCACCAGCCATGGTGACTCTGGCCCTTCAGGTGTGAGGAAAGTGAGGAGGGAATTGCTTGGTTGCATGAAACTGAGTATAGGGAAATGGTACTGAATACTTGCACTATTTTCCACAGGTGGTGGTGATTTTAGCGGATATCTCATGCTTGAGGGTAACAGAGAGAGAGAGAGCACAGCTGCTGCTGGTATCCCAAAGCCGCCTGGGCCCGTAGGCCGCTATCCTGTGTACTGCAGTGGTGCCTGTAGTTACTGATGACTGACGTGGGAAAGTGTCCTACCGTTGAGGATGAAATAAGGCTGCCATCCCTAGAAACTGTCAGAGAGGATTGCAGAGAATTTCAATGAAGTTTCATTGAGATCTCTCTGGAGAATTCAAGGGACATCCCTATTGTGACAAAGTTCCTCCTCTACCTTAGTGGGTCCTGCACTTATTGGTGGATTTGCTCACCTCAGAGATTCACCATGTGGATCAGGAAACAGCCCAGAGACCTTCCCCTCTGGTAGAAGCCACTGTCCAGGTCAGTTCCTCCTGTGTCTGATCAGGAGTTGGGAGGTTTGCGGGGAACCCGGGCCTACCCTCTACTCCGGGTTCCAGCCCAGGGCCTTGTGGACTGCAGCTGTCTAGAGTGCTTCCTGTTACAGCTGCGTGACAGCTACAACTCCCTGGGCTACTTCCCCATGGCCTCCTCCCGACACCTTCTTTATCCTCACCACAGGACCTTCCTCCTGGTGTCTGATAACACTTGTACTCCTCAATCTTCCAGCAATATGTCTTCTCACTCTCAGCTTCTTGCATGCCTCTTGCTCCCAGCTCCTCGCATGCACACTACAAACTGAAGTAAGGTCCTTTTTAACTCAGGCGCCCTGATTAGCCAGCCTGTCCTAATGGATTCTAGCAGTTTCTTCTTAATTGGCCCCAGGTGTCCTAATTAGCCTGCTTGCCATAGTTGGGTCCAGCAAGTTCCTGCTTGTTCTGGAACCACCCCTGTTACCTTACCCAGGGAAAAGAGATCTACTTAATCTGGGACTAACATATCTGCCTTCTAACACTCTCCTGTAGTCATCTGGCTTGACTCTATGTACATAAACAAACTATGCTGCATGGTCCTCCTTGCCTAACTCAACAGGGGAACGAAAAGCAGACAACTCTACATCTTTGTTGTACCACTACCTCTTCTAGTATGAATAAATTAATGAAAGCTCGATTACTGTGTCCTGTTAAATTGGGAGCACCATCAGTACATCGTTATAATGGAGAAAACAATTAAACACTTACCTGGGGTTCCTTCCTTTGCATCGGGCTCACCCATGCTTGACTGCAGTGGAGCCTCAAACAGGTCCTGGCTCACAGCATAGCTGGACTCCCCCAGCTGCATGTCCCCGATCCTCCTCCTCCTCCTCCTCCATCTCCTCATTCTTGCAGCTCATGCCAGGGGCTTGTTGCTCAAACACCTCAGGTATCCCCAGAGGTGTGTGTGGTAGTAGCAGAGATCCCACCAAGTATGGCATGCAGCTCTTTGTAAAAGGGGCAGGTCTGTGGATTGGCACTGGATTGACTGTAGGCCTCACGGACCTTCTGATATGCCAGCCGAAGTTCCTGTGCTTTCACACAGCACTGCTGCTGCTACCTGTCGTATCCCTGCATCTGCATTCCCCCATGCAATCTGCTCATAGATATCCTGGTTTCTGCCTGGACAGCCTTTTCTCCCCACAGGCCCAGGAGATCCAATATCTCTTGTCTACTTCAAGCCAGAGTGCCTGGAGCATGTAGCCATCATGGTCAGCTGGTCAGTTGTATACAACAATGGAGAACTGCTGGATGCGCTTGCCAAGCTGGGCAGTCAGGAAAAAGACATTTAAAAATATACAGGTCTTTAAAGGGGTGGGGGGCATTCCAGTCTCTGTGACCCCTGTGCAGTGGAGTTCACAGTTGTGACCAGAACAGTCAGTTGGGCATTGTGGGACACCTGCTGGAGGACTGTTAGGGTCAACATGGCTAATGCATTGTCTACACCAGGGGTGGACAAACATTTTGGGCCGAGGGCTGCATCTGGGTGGGGAAATTGTATGCAGAGCAGGGGGTTGGGGTGTGGGAGGAAGTGCGGGATGTGGGAGGGGATGTGGTGTGCAGGAAGGGGCACAGGGCAAGAGATGGGGCAGAGGAGGGGTGTGTGGTATATGAGGGGGCTCAGGGCAGGGGTGCCGGAGAGGGCTCAGGGCACGGTTTGGGGTGCAGGGTGTGGCAGGGAGTTCAGGGCAGGGGGTTGGGGTGCAGAAGGGGTGTGAGGTGCAGGCAGGGGGCTTAGGGTAGGGAGTTGGGATGCAGGGGGCAGGAGGGGTTTGGGCTCTGGCCCAGTGCCTCTTACCTAAAGTGGCTCTGGAGTGGCAGCAGCGCGCACTGGGGCCAGGGCAGTCTCCCTGCATGCCACGCCACTCCAGGAAGTGCTGCGACCCCTGGAGGAGGGGGGCAGAGGACTCTGCCTGCGCGGCCCTTGCCGCACCTCCAGGTACCTCCCCTGAAGCTCCCATTGGCCGTGGTTCCCCCTTCCTGGCCAATGGGAGCTGCGCGGGGTGGTGTGTGGAGGCAAGGGCAATGCACAGAGCCCTCTGCCCCCCTGCCCAGGGGCTGCAGGGATGTGGTGCTGGCCACTTCTGAGAGCGGCGCGGGGCCCATGGTGGGCAATCCCGCGAGCCAGATCCAAAGCCTTGAGGGGCTGGATCCGGCCTATGGGCCGTAGTTTGCCCACCCCTGGTCTACACTCAGACTGCATCGGCCACAGTATATCAACCGCGGCTCAGTGCCACTTGGGAAGGTGGTGTTACTGCGTTGCTGTAAGAAGGCGTTTGCATCGGTGGGAGGCAAATGTAAGTGTAGACACAGGCACAGCTAGGTCAGTGCAAGGCGGCTTATGTTGACCTAACTCTCTATTGTAGACCAGGCCTAACTTTCCTGTAATAGCTTTAGAAACCTATAACAAGCTGTTTGATTGAAGACGAAGGCAGATTTCACTTTGTTGCAGGAGGTTTATTATTTGGTTTTGACTATACCATGGAATTGTGGCAACTGCTATGGTTTGGGGCAGAAGAAGCAGTAATGACCAAGAGGAAAAAATTAAATCTTTGAACAGTTTGATTATTTGGTTTGAGTGAATGCTGAGGAAGGAAAGTGGATTCTTGTTTTCTCTGAACTGGTTGGCTTGTCTCCCATACAAGCTAAGAATCTGATCAGCGCTTGATTCATATTCAGCTCATTCACAAGTAGGGCAGGGAAATAAATCAGAATGAAGGGAGAGGTGTTGGATAACATAATTATTTTATATACAAAAGTGTGATTTTTAAAACTTATTAAAATAATATTAGTAAAACTAATAAACAACTATAAAGTCTGTCAAAGCCATCTTTGATTGGTGGGGAGAAGGTCTCATCCTCTCAGAACTCTCTAGGTTTAAGAGCTCCAGCTACAAAGAGAATGGACCCAAGATCAGGGCTCCATTACAGTAACATTTTCCAATACACTGATAACGTTTGCAGATGACACAAAAATTGGGGAAGTGGAAAATAATGAAGAGGACAGGTGACTGATTCAAAGCGATGTGGCTTGCTTGGTAAGCTGGGTGCAAGCAAGCAATTTGCGTTTTAATGCAGCTAAATGTAAATTTGTACATCTGGAGACATACAATGTTGGCCATGTTTACAGAGTGAGGGGACTTGATCCTGGGAAGCAATGACTCTGAAAAAGATTTGGAGAGGTGGTGGATAATGAGCTACCAGTGCTGTGGCCAAAAGATCTAATGCAATTTTTGGATACATAAAGACGGGCATCTTGAGTAGGAGTAGAGAGATTATTTTACCTTTGGATTTGGCAATGGTGTGACCACTGCTGGAATCCTGTGTCCAGTTCTGGTGTCCACATTCAAGACAGGTGGTGGTAACTTGTAAAGGGTTCAGAGAAGAGCCATGAGAATGATTAAAGTATTAGAAAACATGCCTTATAATGATAGATCCAAGGAGATCAAGCTATTTAGCTCAACAAAGAGAAGGTTAAGGGATAATTTGATTACAATTTATTAGTATCTACATGGGGAACAAATATTTAATAATATGCTCTTCAGTCTAGTAGAGAACAGTATAACACAATCCAATGGCTATAAGCTGAAGTTAAACAAATTCAGACTGGAAATAAGGTGTGAATTTGTAGTTGACCATTGGAACAATCCACCAAGGATTGTGGTTGATTCTCCATTACTGACAATTCTTAAAACAAGATTCTAAAGGGCCTGCTCTGCAAATTTTTTGGGGGGAAGTTCAATGTCCTGTGTTATTCAGGATGTCAGACTAGATGAGCACAATAGATCCCTTCTGGCTTGGAATCTCTGGACATACCTTCTGAGAATGCCTTTTCCTAAGGATTACCTTTTTGTTGTTTTTTTCTGCTCTCTGTAGATGAACATCTGCAACAAACCTCCTAATAAGACAGCTCCAGAAAAGGAGGGTGAAACAACTGCTGAAGTCCAATCTCAGCACGCCCGAAGGAATGGCTGGAGCTGGCCTCTACATCCCTTCCAGATTATTGCCTGGCTGTTATATCTCTTCTTTGCTCTGATTGGTTTTGGAATCCTTGTGCCTCTCTTGCCTCACCACTGGGTGCCTGCTGGATACATTGTATCCTTTCAACTGACAATTAATATTATATATCACAAACACAACTTCAACTGTAATGGGACAATGATGGTATTTTTAAGTTTATTTAGGTACTGTAGATTGAAATCATCCGTATGTCATCTCCTGCCTTGTGACGATAACTACGCCTTGCTCTCCTCTAGTCTACATAAAACACATCTTTTGAGTTTCTTTCTCTTCCACTACTTTAATTGTGTTATTACCATTCTGCTCTATCCTTCCTATCTCTGTACTTTTTACATTGAAGCTATTGGTCCTTACCTCCAAGGCTCTTTCCATCTCCACCATTGCCTATGTCTCTCTCATTTCATCCTGCACTCCCTATATTCCTGTGCTTCCTTTTGTCTCTTCTCCTAATCTCGTCTTCTTGACTTCACTCATGCTGCCTCCTGTGCTTGGAATAGCTTCTGTTTCCTTTTGCAAATCCCTCTTTAAAAATTAATTTATTTCATAAAGCCTTCCTGTGCTGATCTTTCTTCCAGGGATATCTGCACGTTTCTCGTGTTATGAACTGCAGTCCCATGTTTGTATTGATATTTGTTTGCATTGGATTGCAAGCACATCAGAGACAAACCTCATCCCTCTTGTATTCCGAATAGTGTCACATAAATTTGTGGGATTCTGTAAAATCAGAGAGTCTTAAACTCTGGCATAAGGAGCATTTATTGGTGAGCTGCAGAAAGATGGCTAGTTATATGGTGGTGTCATTTCTTGTTTCCAATTGCTAAATCATGTTAAAAGATAGCTACAGATGCATTCATTTCCTAATATTACTTTTCCATACAATAATTGCTAGAGTTGCCCAAAGGATTTTATTTGATTATTAATGGAAGGGGAATTAGTCT
Organism: Gopherus evgoodei; assembly: GCF_007399415.2. Taxonomy (NCBI): domain Eukaryota; kingdom Metazoa; phylum Chordata; order Testudines; family Testudinidae; genus Gopherus; species Gopherus evgoodei. The sequence goes on along the minus strand of NC_044333.1, from coordinate 6,266,324 downwards.
ATTCAAATGTGAATGTTGGGGGAGCAGAAAGACCAGGTGGATGTCGTAATATCTTTTATTTGACCACTATCTGTTGGTGAGAGAGACAAGCTTTTGACCCATACAGAGCTCTTCTTCTCTGTGTGGTTCGACAGCTTCTCTCAAGCCAAGAGAAGTTGGTCCAATAAAAGATATTACCTCACCCGTGTCTCTCTAATATCCTGGGACCGACACAGCTACATCCACACTGCATATGATGTTGGAGGAACAGTCTGTTAGGAGACAGTCTCTCTAAATTTGTCCCACACTGTGGAAAAAGTTTGGGAAATCCCTGCTATAAATATCCATGGAACAGATGCAGTAGCAGTAACTATGAATGACAGGGCAGGTTCTGCTGGATTAATAACCTTTCCTGTTTTCCATAATGAGAGTGTTAAGGAAGTTATTTGAATATTTTCTGTATTATGATGGAGCAGATGCGAGTCCATATTTAAGGTTGCACCAGATAGATCAATATCTCTAGGTAAGCATATGTCCTTGCATTCAAGTTCCATCATCTGCCCCATCTCTGCAGTCCTGAAATATTTATTAACTCTGCCTGCTTAAGCCAAAACCAAAATGTAGACATTTATGTGGTGTCCATATCATCAACTTATCCAGTCACTAATCAAGGATCTTTTGTGTTCAGACATCCTACAATCAAAATATTTCTATAAGAACTAGTTTCTACTTTCTCTTCTATTTGTGAATCACCTCCTTGTTGAGACTTGAATCTAGGTCTTGCCAATTCTGTTTGAACATTTGGGTAAATGTTCTGTATATCATCTGTCCCTGAGAATAGCGTTCCTAATAACAATAAAATCAGCCAGTGGATCAGTGCAATCCACTTTATAATACCTGAACTTGCTTATAAAATGTTCTGTAAAGAAGGTAGTCTTATGCCCACATCTTTAGTTTGTGCTTAAATTTTATCTGTTTTTCATCTGAACTTGTATTTTTCCATAAACAACATACTTTACCAGATGAAGTCTAGACTACGTAGTCCTAATGTACAAATCGCCTTCTGTAGGACTAAAATTCTATTCACGTCTTTGTATGTGACAGAAAACCTAGAAGAAGATTCCAGGACTCTTTGCTCAGAGATTCTCTACACAGATAAAATTTTGTATACAAATGTATGTGTTAAAGTTACCTGAGAGTCTTGGAACACATTCCACCCACAAAGTTCAAAGCAGATTCCACGTTACGTCTGAGAAATGTCTATGCTGCAGAGACATATAAGGTTGCTACCTTAAGGTCTTTTCTTGCAAGTTCTTTGGGTCAGGGATTGTCTTTTTGTTTTGTATTTGTACAGCTTCCAGCACAATGGGCTCTGTTGTATTAATTTAGATGGAATATATGGGCCCAAAGAGTCAAAGGTGTTAACATAACCCAATCACAGTCTGTGATGGTTCTCGGAGTACCCAGGACCATGAGTCACCTTGTTACCTCCTTGCCTTCGGCATGTGGGAGTCTTGCTTTGCTTAACTGGGTGTCAGCTCCCTGACACCACCAGCCTATTAGCTCATCTGGCTTTTTTCCAGCATGGAATAGGCAATGATCTGCACACAATTCTTCACTCTGTAAACTTGGGTGCCTCACAGTGCTTTGCTGTTGTAACTCCCATCTGGGCTGTTCACAAATCAGCCTTCCAGCATTCAAGTAACACCCTGAGTGCCTGTGGGTAACTGCAGCCTGCCAGCACAGTCCAGCTATACTTTGGCTTCCATCAGCCTTTGTTACCACATGTACGGTGACCCCAACACACTCCCAGTTCTGGATTTTCCCCAAAAACATGTGTTTAGCACTGTCCAGTTCTCTCTTGGACAATTTGGGGATCAAGATACAACAGCTTCCCATCTCAAATGGAGTTACTCACACAGTTCACAACACTAGATTAGTTTTGATTAAAGAATAAAACAAGTTTATTTAACTGCAAAGTTTTTAGCTTTTAAGTGAATTCAAGTATTAGGGCATTAAAGTCAGAAATGGTTACTAGAAAAATAAAGATAAAACGCTTCCTAATACTAAACAAACCAGACTTGGTTTCAGGTGATGTTCCTATCACAGATATTCAGTACACTGCTGACCAAACTCTCAGTCCAGGATCTGCTCCCCAGGTCCAGTGGCTGTTTCTTTTGTCTTCATAGGTGAAAAGAGAGAGATGGACAGGGAAACATAACTTGGGGTGGTTTTGCACCTCACTTTTATAGTTTAGTCCTTTTGAAATGCAGTTTCCTAAGATATCAGAGGGGTAGCCATGTTAAAGTGACCCCTAGATAAAGTTCTATCCAGTGGAAAGCAAGGAGACATGTAGCCTGATTTGGGGTGTGTTAGTAGTGTTTGTTTAATTTATCCTCTTAATTTAATTTTATTTAATTAATTAATTTTAATTAATAATAGTCAGGGCTTTGTAAAATTATTGTGGGTGAGGATGAAACAGATGAGTTTGGACATGTATCTGGGGTGCTATCTGAGGGTTGTCCACTGTCTTGTAAAGTATTTGAGGCAGGCGGCTATGCTGTCATAGTGATGTTGGCATTTAGGGAAGTGGCATCCATGGTGGCAAGGATTGGTGTTCTAAGGGAGGGTGTAAATGTGGAGTTTGTGGAGGAAGTTATTTGTGTCCTAGAGAAAGCTGGCTCTTGGTGAGTGTGGTGAGTGGTTTGAGGATGGTTTCTGAATCCTGATGTTCCTTCATTAAGAGTACTGTGGCCAGATATGATGAGCCTGCATGTTAACACGCCAATCCACCTTGAATGGTCCCTTAGAATATGTGCTAACTACTTATGCTAAACAGTGTATTCCACCTTGTATTTAGTTGTGATGCTCGGAATATCTTTCCCAGACCCGAAGAAGAGCTCTGTGTAGCTTGAAAGCTTCTCTCTCTCACCAACAGAAGTTGGTCAAATAAAATATTCCCTCACCCACCTTGTCTCTCTAATATCCTGGAACCAACATGGCTACAACAATACTGCATAAAATAATTTGCACACATTCTAGATCTGATGTAGAAGAGCAGTATTTACTTAATCAGCACTCACAATAATTCCCTCTCCATAATAAGACCCATCTCCTTTGAGAATTGGTACAGCCAGTACTGTAGTGGAGATCTGTATAGACAGTAGCTGCAGAAAGGAAAGTTACTTTCTAGGAACTGTGGCTCTTCGAGTAGATTATCTGTATAGATCCAAACTTCCTCAATCTTTTGTAGTAATTCTGAAAAAGCAAAAGGAACTGGCGGCATCAGAGCCACAGTTCTTTTATTTAACTTCATTCTGAAAGTTTGACTCTGTGAGGGAACATACATGTGGCCCTTGTGACTGATTGGATCACAGAAACCCCCTTGGGACTGCCAACTGATGTGCCAAGACTACTTTTTCCCCTGCTTTCCCTGCCAGCTTGGGACTCAAGCACCCTGTCTTGTTGAGCCAGATACGCCAGTGTGCTCCAACACCGACCCAGGATCTGAACCATGTGCCCCAAAGCTGCAGACTTAACTGAAAGCAACTTGAGAAGTGTTCCTATCTTTAACACTCAGATGCTCAACTCCCAATGGGGTCCAAACCCCAAATAAATCTGTTTTACCTTGTATAAAGCTTATACAGGATAAACTCAGTAATTGTTCGCCCTCTGTAACACTGAGAAAGAGAGATGCACAGCTGTTTGCCCCTCCCCCCGGTATTAATGCATACTCTGGGTTAATTAATAAGTAAAAAGTGATTTTATTAAATAAGAGAAGTAGGATTTAAGTGGTTCCAAGTAGTAACAGACGGAACAAAGTGAATTACTAAGTAAAATAAAATAAAACACGCAAGTCTGAGTCTAATACAGTAAGAAAACTGAATACAGACAAAATCTCACCCTCTGTGGTGTTCCAGTAAGCTTCCTTTTACAGACTAGTCTCCTTCTGTATAAATCATGTGAGGTGTCATTGGAAAAGTTAGGATTTGCTGAATATGATTATCCTGTTTGTATGCATGTATCATTTCTGTATCTGAAGTTATAAATACTGACTATGTATCTGTACTTCAAATGGTAGTTACACCTGGGTAATGTCCATTAGACAAGATGCTTTCAGTCTAGATTGTGGGTGGGGAAGGGCCTATTCAGGATAATGGGCCATTAGGAAAAACAATAGGCCTTGGGAGAAGCTTATCCCCCACGTAGTGAGCCTTCCTGAGAACGCTTCAGACAGCCATGACTCTATAAGGACATGTGACCAGGCCACATGATTCTGGACTCCATCTTGGGATGTCAGTATTTTTCCACAAACTGGTTTGGGAAACCAAGCTTTGAAACAAAGAGTTCCTGCCATATGCTAAAGCTGTATAAGGCAGGGAATGACATCATTTGGGGTTTTTCACTTCCTCACCCAAGAAGACTTCTGCAAACACCCTGAGGAACAAAGACTGAACTGGGGGAAGGGCTGAATCCAGGCTAAAGGGATTTCTAGCCTATGTATGAAAGACCTGGGGAGTCAAAGGTGTAAAGCAAGTGCAGCTTGCCCCTTAAGAATCTGCAGCCTGCTTGTATAATTTCTCAGGGTGAGAATCTGCTAATTCATATCCAATCTATTTAGTATATTAAGCTTAGGTTGTGTGTTTTGTTTATTTGCTAGGTAATCTGCTTTTATCTGTTTGCTGTCACTTATAATCACTTAAATGCCATCTTTTGTAGTTAATAAACTTGTTTTTTTTAAATCTAAACCAATGAGCTTTGACTGGAGTGCTTGGAGAAAATCTCTGCTTGGTTCCCACAAGAGTGCATTGTTCTCTTCACGTTGAGGGAGAGGTGGGCCAGGTATTAAACACACATACTGGCCAGATCTGACCAGGGCAGGATGGTACTGCCCTGGGGTCCCAGGCTGGAAAGCTGGTGGTCAGAGAGCCTGCGTGTAACTGCAGCTGGGCGTGTCCCTAGCTGTGTGAATGCTGGTGAAAGTGCAGGCTGGAGGGCTTTGCAGCTTGTCACAGCAGTACTGTGTGAGAGGGAGCCCATGCTGGTGGGTCAGAGGGCTAAGTAGTACCCCACTTCCAGATGGCACCCCTGGGGGAACCTGTGAAAAACCCCTCAAAGAAGGACAGCTTCTGGAAAGTAAAGTGAAGTGTTTTGAAATCTCTGTAAACAGAAAGGTAATGGTACTCCCTCAAAAGATCACAGGAAGCATTATTCCTTCAGACCTAGCTAAGTTTGCCTGGAGAAAGACTTATTGGGGGTGAGATGGGCAACTCTCTGTCCTAATGGGGAGCAGATTTTTGAGTGATACTGTGATCAGCTATGTAAGACTTTCTAATTGCAGACCATAAATTTCTTGCTTGTTTGGATTTAGTTTGTTGATGATAAGCATGAGTGTTAATCTTCTGAGCCGTTCCTTAACTATGTGTTTCAGTGTCCAGGAGTGTTTTTTATCTGCCACCTAGTGGTTCATTTCACTGCAGTCTCCATTGATCCAGCTGATGCCAGTGTGCGAGAGAACAAGTACCTAGGGCAGCTGGCCACTTTCAGCCGTGACCAACATGCTCATGTCATTGAAAACCGTCACTGCCATGTCTGTGATGTGGATGTGTAAGTACCACCCAGGACCTTCCCCTTGTTTCTTTCTTTCTTCTTCATCACAGTTAGAAGGTGGGATGGGTACCCTAAAGTCTTTAGGGATGTGACTTTGGGATAGCAAACTGAGCATAATGTGCTCATCTCCAAACTTATGACCATAAAGACTTCTGAGCTCTCTACTATGTGTATCTGTGTCTCTACTGTATTTTCAATTGAGCTCCTGTTTTGGGGGAGAGATTGTGTTGGGTTTAGTTCTGTGTTACTTGAATCCCAGAGAGCAACATGTAATTCCCTGGCCTGTTATACAGGAGTTCCAATTAAATGTTGTCTCTTCTGGCCTTGGATTCTATGATTCTATGCCTTTCTTTGTGTTTGGATTCTGGGCAGATACCAGTTTGAAGCTGGATATATTTAGCTTGGGAAACATTAAGCTTAACATGTGGTAGCAGAATTTGTAAAGAATTCACAGACTGAAAGCATTTTAGTGGTCATTTCCAGATTAGAAATCTCGAAACTTGGGGGAAAGGCCTCAGAAACTCAAAAAAGGCAGATTTGGGAATATTTAGCATTATGGCTCGAGAGAGGCTAGTCCCCATGGGATTATGTGTCTGATGCAATGCGGCATTGATGTCAACTGAAGTCTTTTTGACTTCATTGGGCTATGGGAGAAGAGCTGTCAGATCACTGTATTATCAGTTTAATACTGAATTTATCATATTTGTAAAGATGGCTGTGTCTTGGAGGTTATGATTCTTGTCGTTACTATAGTGTACCTAGAGGTCCCCCGGGGTTCAGGGCCCCATTGTGCTAGATACCTTACCAAC